>NC_045958.1:25984406-26349525 GCF_010909765.2 Amblyraja radiata | reverse complement strand
TCAATCAATGCGCTGGGGACAGGTTTCCCAGAGGGAGTAATGGCCGCCAGGGCCACCTTCTCATCGCGTGCCCCTCGCGACGATAACGGCCGCCGCCGCCATGTTCTACCATCAGGTGGGGGAGACGGAGAGGATTCAGAAGCAAGCCGGTGGCCTCTGGTGACCGGCAGTGACCTCCGGATCTGCAGAACGCTCGTTCTTTCTGCGTGTTTTGAAGAACGGGGGGAGGAGGGGTGGAAAGAGTGTGGTAACGTACCTTGTGGAAAAATCCGCATGCGCGTTGACAGCAGCTGCATTAATCCAGGGTGGGAGGGGGAGCCATGAGCTAGCTGGGCCATGAGCAAAGGCATTGTGAGGTCAGCAGCTGGGCAACCGTTATATATTTTTTAAATTCAGTTTGGTGAAAATTTTAGTAAATATCTCGGGAACTAATTGACCAAATTTATAGAGGAGTGGATTTTTGAAATCATAAGGAAAATTTCTCCCAGAAGATCTAACTGTTTTTGTAACGTCAGCAGCTCGGCAGCGGTCAGATTTAAAAAACAGGTCAGATTGGTCAACAAATTTTATTAAAAAGTCAGGAAAATAATGTACCAAATGTACAAAGGAGTGGATTTCTAAAATCACAAGGAAAATCTCTACTGAAATATGTAAAAATGTCCCCGTTTCAGCATCTGGTTTTCGAGGAGATGCGTTTCAAAGGCAAAATGACACCCACACACACATACACACACACACACAAAATGTTAATAGATATATGATATATATATCATAGAAACATAGAAACATAGAAATTAGGTGCAGGAGTAGGCCATTCGGCCCTTCGAGCCTGCACCGCCATTCAATATGATCATGGCTGATCATCCAACTCAGTATCCCGTACCTGCCTTCACTCCATACCCTCTGATCCCCTTAGCCACAAGGGCCACATCTAACTCCCTCTTAAATATAGCCAATGAACTGGCCTCGACTACCCTCTGTGGCAGAGAGTTCCAGAGATTCACCACTCTCTGTGTGAAAAAAGTTCTTCTCATCTCGGTTTTAAAGGATTTCCCCCTTATCCTTAAGCTGTGACCCCTTGTCCTGGACTTCCCCAACATCGGGAGCAAACTTCCTGCATCTAGCCTGTCCAACCCCTTAAGAATTTTGTAAGTTTCTATAAGATCCCCTCTCAATCTCCTAAATTCTAGAGAGTATAAACCAAGTCTATCCAGTCTTTCTTCATAAGACAGTCCTGACATCCCAGGAATCAGTCTGGTGAACCTTCTCTGCACTCTCTCTAGGGCAATAATGTCTTTCCTCAGATTTGGAGACCAGAACTGTACGCAGTACTCCAGGTGTGGTCTCAACAAGACCCTGTACAACTGCAGTAGAACCTCCCTGCTCCTATACTCAAATCCTTTTGCTATGAAAGCTAACATACCATTCGCTTTCTTCACTGCCTGCTGCACCTGCATGCCCACTTTCAATGACTGGTGTACCATGACACCCAGGTCTCGTTGCATCTCCCCTTTTCCTAGTCGGCCACCATTTAGATAATAGTCTGCTTTCCTGTTTTTGCCACCAAAATGGATAACCTCACATTTATCCACATTGTACTGCATCTGCCAAACATTTGCCCACTCACCCAGCCTATCCAAGTCACCTTGCAGTCTCCTAGCATCCTCCTCACAGCTAACACTGCCCCCAGCTTAGTGTCATCCGCAAACTTGGAGATATTGCCTTCAATTCCCTCATCCAGATCATTAATATATATTGTAAATAGCTGGGGTCCCAGCACTGAGCCTTGTGGTACCCCACTAGTCACTGCCTGCCATTGTGAAAAGGACCCGTTTACTCCTACTCTTTGCTTCCTGTTTGCCAGCCAGTTCTCTATCCACATCAATACTGAACCCCCAATGCCATGTGCTTTAAGTTTGTATACTAATCTCTTATGTGGGACCTTGTCGAAAGCCTTCTGGAAGTCCAGATACACCACATCCACTGGTTCTCCCCTATCCACGCTACTAGTTACATCCTCGAAAAATTCTATAAGATTCGTCAGACATGATTTACCTTTTGTAAATCCATGCTGACTTTGTCCAATGATTTCACCACTTTCCAAATGTGCTGCTATCCCATCTTTAATAACTGACTCTAGCAGTTTCCCCACTACCGATGTTAGACTAACTGGTCTGTAATTCCCCGTTTTCTCTCTCCCTCCCTTCTTAAAAAGTGGGGTTACGTTTGCTACCCGCCAATCCTCAGGAACTACTCCAGAATCTAAAGAGTTTTGAAAGATGATTACTAATGCATCCACTATTTCTGGAGCTACTTCCTTAAGTACTCTGGGATGCAGCCTATCTGGCCCTGGGGATTTATCGGCCTTTAATCCATTCAATGTACCCAACACCACTTCCCGGCTAACCTGGATTTCACTCAATTCCTCCAACTCCTTTGACCCGCGGTCCCCTGCTATTTCCGGCAGATTATTTATGTCTTCCTTAGTGAAGACGGAACCAAAGTAGTTATTCAATTGAAGGTACACAAAATTGCTGGGGAAACTCAGCGGGTGCAGCAGCATCTATGGAGCGAAGGAAATAGGCGACGTTTCGGGCCAAAACCCTTCTTCAGACTTCAGACTGAATAGTTATTCAATTGGTCCGCCATATCCTTGTTCCCCATGATTAACTCACCTGTTTCTGACTGCAAGGGACCTACATTTGTTTTAACTAATCTCTTTCTTTTCACATATCTGTAAAAACTTTTGCAGTCAGTTTTTATGTTCCCTGCCAGTTTTCTTTCATAATCTATTTTTCCTTTCCTAATTTTGAAAGAAAACTGGCAGGGAACATAAAAACTGACTGCAAAAGTTTTTATAGATATGTGAAAAGAAAGAGATTAGTTAAAACAAATGTAGGTCCCTTGCAGTCAGAAACAGGTGAGTTAATCATGGGGAACAAGGATATGGCGGACCAATTGAATAACTACTTTGGTTCCATCTTCACTAAGGAAGACATAAATAATCTGCCGGAAATAGCAGGGGACCGCGGGTCAAAGGAGTTGGAGGAATTGAGTGAAATCCAGGTTAGCCGGGAAGTGGTGTTGGGTAAATTGAATGGATTAAAGGCCGATAAATCCCCAGGGCCAGATAGGCTGCATCCCAGAATACTTAAGGACTCCAAAGGACTCTTAAATGTCATTATTTTATCTGCCTCCACCACCAGCCCTGACTATGTGTTCCAGGCACCCACCACTTTCCATGTAAATACTTGCTCCGTTCATCTCCTTTAAACTTTGCCCTCTGGTTTTTGGTATTTGCATCCTGGGGAAAAGGTTCCAACTGACTACCTTATCTATGTGTCTCATAATTTTATAAGCATTTATCAGGTGGCTCCTCAGCCTCCAACACTAGAATAAAACAATCCAAGTTTGTCAAACATATCTTTATAGCTATACTGTACCTTCTAATTCAGGGTCCGGCAACCTACGGCCCACGGGCTGGATCTGGCCCATAAACCTAAATCATCCGGCCCGCAGGTGTATTTTTTTCCCCCCGTCATCTACACTTCTTTAGACTGTTTAATACTGTTGGCCAGCAACATAAAGACTTGCTTTAATGCTCCTAGCAATCCTGTTTGCTGATACAAAAAATCAGAACAATCCCACGAACTGGGCAAAAGATTAGTTGGATTGGTGGACGCGGTTCCACTGATGTAAAAGTGCAGTTGCAGTTGCAGTTGCAGCTGCAGCTGCAGCTACGGCGGTGCCTGGTGCTCAGCATGCCACAAAACATTCCATCCCCGTGGTCCCCCCGGGGGTGAGTCAGGGCCAGGGGCAGGGCCGCCCTCCTCAAAGATGGCGGCGCTGCTGGCCGTTGGTTTGTGTGGACTCGGCGACAGGAATCCAGCGGTAAATGGACGGGACTCGACCTTGGAGAGGAGGGAGAGGGAGGTGGGGAGGGAGGAAATGGTGGAAAGGGAATGAGAGAGGAGGGGGGAAGGAGAGAAGGGGGAAGGAGAGGTGGGGGAGAGAGGGGGTGGAGAGGTGGGGGGAGGAGAGAGGGGGGAGAATAGAGGGGGATGAGAGAGGGGGAGCAGAGGTGGAGGAGAGGGAGTAGGAGGGGGAAGAGAGAGGGGAGAAGGGGAGGAGAGGTGGAGGAGAGAGGGGGAGGAAGGGAGGAGAGGTGAAGAGAGGAGGAGGAGGTGGAGAGAGGGGGGAGAGGTAGAGAGAGAGGTGGAAAGGTGGAGAGAAGGGGCAGGAGATGTGGAGAGAGGGGGAGGAGAGAGTGGGAGGAGAGAAGGGGAGGAGAGAGGGGGAGGGGAGAGGGGAGAGAGAGTGAATGGGGGAGGGGTAAGAGACAAAGGGTCTGCATGAAGTTTAGGACAGAGAGGGGTGAGGCTAGTTTCAACACCAGGGTCTCAAACCAATTGCTATGTTCAGTAGACATAATATTGCTTAAATATATAAATAAAACTCACGGTTTAGTTAGCATGTATTATTATTACCACAATTTATTAACTATGGCAATGGATGTCACTCACTGACATTGGTCCTGGCCCTTATGCTGAACAAGGTTGCCGACCCCTGTTCTAATTCAAGCAGCATTCTGGTAAACCTCTTCTGCTCCCATTCCAAAGTCTCCACATCCTCTTGAAATGGGATGACCAGAACTGCACACTGTTGTGGTCTACCCATAATGTGGTATCGTCGAGGCTGGAGAAAACACAACAATATTGAGTAATGTCGTGGTTTAGAGACTTAGAGTTGGATAAGATGACACAGACACGGAGAATTCTTCAAAAAGACGAAAGCCTTTATTTGCAAACATCAGCTGGAACATTCAGAGATGACAGATCATCTGTCTGTTCTCTAACTGCTCTCCGATTCACAGAAACGAGTAGCTTTTATTTCACTCTTTCAGCCTTATCTCTGCTACACCATCTTTCATGCTGTACTCCTTTGCATCAATCTGTCTTTGATTCTAGTATTCACTGCCTCGCCACCATTACGTCCGACCTTGGTTCAGTCTTATTAAACTTTACATGTCCCGTCCATATCTCGTCCCTCACTCGCCACCCTTAAATTAACTTCTAATGTCCCAGCTTGTCCTGCCGCCATTACTTTTCAGTTAAAACCAAGGCTACACAAGCCAAGGCTACCCACACCATTTTACATTGTTACATATTGGTTTATATGTTTACACACACAGATACAAATGTATTTATTAAGAATCCAGATACACTGCACAAAAGTAGAAATAAGTAACTTGTTTAGTACGTTGATTACTAGATAAATGTTAAGTGCTGCAAAACTAACAATCACGTGAGTCTGAGCACAATAAGCTGATTACGTAAAATAGCTGACATCTGCTGTGTATGATAGATGTCTAAATTAAGTCTTCCATAACTTCCATATAACTCCCCCATTTGAGACTCTCCGAGTCTCATCAGACAAAGAAAACCACACACACATCGGTCAGGTCTAATCACCCATAGAGCCCTAAAATGTAGACTCTTTTAATTAAGTTTGCTTAATGCTGTGTAGCGTTCTTTCTCTGGCTCCCTGAGAAACTGGCCAAAAACCCACCCCCATTACGTGAGGCGGGAAAAAAGACCCAGCTTCCCTCACAGACTTCATTTAGCATTTTCCAAACACTTCTTCACCATCGTAGTAGTATTCGATCACCGAGGTCCACTTCCCTTGAGGGCCGGATTCATCTTCACCCATTAGCATTGGCAGTTGCTTCACAGTAGCTTTCACCAGGAGAGACTTAATACAGGGGAAAACACAGCACAACATGATTGCCACTGCAAGTATTATTACGTATGAAGAGGAAGCATTGTTCCCCAAACAAGACACATACACTCCTTATTCAGACCTTATTTACACCAGTCTCATAGTCACTAATGTCTCCAAAAAAAACTCACATTATCTTAACCATATAACAATTACAGCAATGAAACAGGCCAACACGGCCCTTCTAGTCCGTGCTGAACACTTACTCTCACCTAGTCCCATGTACCTGCACTCAGACCATAACCCTCCATTCCTTTCTTGTCCATATACCTATCCAATTTATTTTTAAATGATAAAATCAAACCTGCCTCCACCACTTCCACTGGAAGCTCATTCCACACAGTTACCACTCTCTGAGTAAAGAAGTTCTCCCTCATGTTACCCCTAAACTCTGTCCCTTAATTCTCAAATCATGTCCTCTTGTTTGAAAGGTCCCTACTCTCAACGGGAAAAGCTTATCCACGTCAACTCTGTCTATCGCTCTCATCAGTTTAAAGACCTCTATCAAGTACCCCCTTAACCTTCTGCGCTACAAAGAATAAAGACCTAACTTGTTCAACCTTTCTCTGTATCTTAGTTGCTGAAACCCAGGCAACATTCTAGTGAATCTCCTCTGTACTCTCTCTATTTGCTGACATCTTTCCTATAATTTGGGTACCAAAATTGTTCACCATACTCCAGAATTGGCCTCACAAATGCCTTGTACAATTTTAACAGTACATCCCAACTTCTATACAATGCTCTGATTTATAAAGGCCAGCACACCAAAAACTTTCTTTACCACCCTATCTACAGCAGATTCCACCTTCAGGGAACTATGCACAGTTATTCCTAGATCCCTCTGTTCAACTTCATTCCTCAATTCACAACCATTTACCATGTACGTCCTATTTTGATTTGTCCTTCCAAGATGTAGCACCTCACACTTATCAACATTAAACCCATCTGACATAGAAACATAGAAACATAGAAATTAGGTGCAGGAGTAGGCCGAACTTTTTTCACACAGAGAGTGGTGAATCTCTGGAACTCCCTGCCACAGAGGGTAGTCGAGGCCAGTTCATTGGCTATATTTAAGAGGGAGTTAGATGTGGCCCTTGTGGCTAAGGGGATCAGAGGGTATGGAGAGAAGGCAGGTACGGGATACTGAGTTGGATGATCAGCCATGATCATATTTAATGGCGGTGCAGGCTCGAAGGGCCGAATGGCCTACTCCTGCACCTAATTTCTATGTTTCTATGTTTCTATGACATGCACTACCACTTCCAGATGTTCACCTTTGCCCTTGAGGATTTTCTGCACTCTGTCCGTGACATCCTGGATCCTGGCACCAGGAAGGCAGCACACCATCCTCGCATCCCGTCTGTTGCCGCTGAAACCCCTGTCCATACCTCTCACAATGGAGTCTCCCACTACAATGGCGTTGCCTGCCTTAGGCCTTTTTGGTTTTGGCTCAACAGCCCTATTCGCATCGCAAGCCAGTCCGCCGCCCAGTGTAAACACCTCTTCTGTCCCGACAGCTTCTAATTGGGTGAACCTGTTCACAAGAGGTACAACACCCGGGGACGTTGGCATTCCATGCTTCCCTCCCTTTCTCACTGTCTCCCACCTTCTCTCTTCCAGTACCTTAGGTGTAACAATCGTACTGTAGGACTTGTCGAGGAACGACTCCGTTTCTCGGACGAACCGGAGGTCATCCACTTGCTTCTCCAGTTCCCCAACACGGCCCTTCAGGAGCTCTACCTGGATGCACTTCTCGCATTTGTAGCAGCCAGAGGCACCAGCGGTGTCCTTGACCTCCCACATACTGCAAGCATCGCACTGAATCAGCTTGCCTGACATCTCCTTCTTTCGTCTCTACCTCTCAAGCGTATTGCGTGGTCTCCTCTCCTCAGCAGCCTCCTCGCAGAAGACTCTCGAGCCAAAGACTCACACTTTTCTCACAGGGCACTTCCCTCACAAGGCCGCTCCCCAAGAGCAGTCTTGCTTAAATTGACTGATAAATTGCTTCTCTCCTCCCACTTGGGCTAGAGCCAATCAGTCGTATCCTTTGCTAAACTCCTGCTGCTGTTGCTCCCAAATCTACAGCAGTTCTGAGTAAAGTCTGCCTGTCCTTGGCCTCTACTTTAACTGTTTTCACCCCTCTGACTCACTTCTCTCCTCCCACTTGAGCTAGAGCCAATCAGTCGTATCTCTTGCTAATCTCCTGCTGCTGTTGCTCCCAAAACTACAGCAGTTCTCTCAGACCACTCTTTCAGACCACTCTTCCAAATGGCCTAAATCTCTCTGTAGACTTTGAGAAGGCACCACCTATCTTAGTATCATCTTCATACTTATTAATCCAATTTACCACACCATCATCCAGATTATTGATGTACATGACAAACAACAGTGGGCTCAACACAGATCCCTGAGGTACCCCTCTGGTCACTGACCTCCAACCTGACAAACAGCCATTACTCTCTGGCATCTCCCATACAGCCACTGTTTAATCCATCTTGCTACTCCTTACTGAACGTTCTTAACCAACCTTACCTCCTTATTGAACCTTCTTAACCAACCTCCCATGTGGAACCTTGTCAAAGGCCTTACTGAAGTCCATCTAGACAACATCCACCACTTTACCCTCATCAATTTCCCTAATAACCTCTTCAAGAAATTCAAGATTAGTCAAACCTGACCTTCCAGTCACAAATCCATGTTAATTCTTCCTAATCCGATCCTATTTATCCAGATTCTTATATATATTATGTTTAAGTATCCTTCCATAAATTTGCCCACCACTGATGTCAAACAACGTTCTTGTTAGAACTCTGCTCTTCTCTCACTTCTTTGTCCTCCTGTTCACTTACCTCATGGCTATTATCTATTCGTACCTGCGGGACAGCCCTCATGTAAGGATTGAAATGGTACCAGGTAGATCAACCTTCTACCTGAACATTGGTGGGTGGTTCAGAAAGCTCATACATACACCTTGTCTTCAGGTTTAAAGGGTCCTTCCTCCTGGTCCACCTCCAACGGCTTTTACTTTGCCTGTGCATAAATAGACTTGTATATCATAATTAACTGTTGCATATACTTCTTAAATTCTACCTCTAACTGTTCCAAACTCGGTCCTTTGTAGGGACCTCTTCTTTGTGCCACCTGGATAGGTCGGCCAGTAAACATCTCATGTGGTGTTATGTGGGTTATTTGGTTAGTTTGCATGCAACATCTCTTCAGTGCCAATGGCAGGGCATCGATCCAATTCAACTTTGCAATTACACAAATCTTATTTATATTAACCTTCAATGTTCCATTTAGTCTTTCCATCATGCCTGTGACTGCAGATGTTACACACCCAAACCTGTGTTTTACTCTAAGTGCCTGTATTGCCAACTTGACTACTCTCTGAATGAAAATATCCGTTGTCAAAGCTGATTTCTGTAGGTCTACCAAACCTCTTAATTACCTTAAAGTCTAATTCATCCTTATGCACCATTTCAAACCCTACATACCTCCTATTATGATCCCTTTAACAAGAAACATTCACAAGCAAAACCTTTTTGTCCCCTTCATTCAAAAGCTCTGATTGTAAAACATTTCTCAGACTTGTGTGTCCTTCTTCCTTCATTATCTTTCTCAATGACGTCACATTTTCAACATACTTTCCAATCTAGTCTGAACTATATCCAGCCTTTCCCAAGGTCATCATCATCTGTCCTACTGTCTGAGGTTTTATAATTAAAATGTCTCTCTCACATTGCTTCTCACTTGTGGAACAAACCAACAAATCATCCACATACTGTATCAAATACTTTCTAAGAGTACACCTTCCAACTCTGCCTTTAACATCTGATTAAAACATGGGGCTAGTATTTAAAACCCAGCCGCATCCTGATTACTATACCTGTTCACATTCCCAACACACCTTATCCATTACCTGTCTCCTTACTAGCCTTTCTTGACCTCCTCCTTGAGATCCCTCCCTCGCTTGGGGACCCCAGTCTGGGCTTATATCCAGATTTATTTCACTCCTGATAGGGCATTTGAGGAAACGCTCCTCCAAAGACATTTATTATTGGCACGGAATTCTCTGGCCCCCGTTTGGCTCTGTCATAGGACTCGCTGTGTGTTGGTGCATCACTTATTTCAGTCTTTTCAACCAGGTCTGTTGTTATTGACAACATTGTCTTTCTTTTTTCACGCTCTTTCTTTTTGAGCTCTTCAAGTTACATTTGCATCATTTTTATCTGCACTTCTTCCTGCTGGTCTGCAAGTCTTTTTCCTATCTTTGCGATATTTCTCGACCGCAGAGACCAAATGATCGCTGAATCGGGGGTGAGAAATAGATGACTATCCCACCACCTCCTCCAATCTAGACTTGACTTTAGGAGGAATGACATCCACCACAGTGGTTCAGAATATAGTGTTCATTAACCGGTTGCCTTCTATTTCTTGTTCAGTTTCAAGTCACCACCTTTTCAGCTGGTTCTCCAGATAGGCTGCAGGATTATTTGCCTCTCCCAGTGGATCTCCCCTTTATTCCTTGGGGTCCACCTTATGTGGGTAACATTGTCTGAGGGCCTGCCATACCCTCTGCCTGACTGTGTCAAACAACATGCCATTGTTTATTGCATTGTTCACAGCATTTTTATACCAGCCATCTTCAGTAGTTCTGTCAGTTTAGTGGTTCCTATCACTTTCACCAACAGTGCCTTCAAATCTCCCATAGCCAATAATCGTCCCATGTTCTCCTCCTCCAAAGCCGTAATCCATTTCTTGCCCCATCAGGAATATTGGGTACGGTATTTTTAGCCCTCTCAGGTTATGGGTGCCCCAACTGATAATCTGTGTCTGTTTTTAAAGCACTCTCATCAATTTATCCCACTGCTTCCCACTTTAATCCTTTCTGGTATGCCTTCTTTCTTATTAAAATCTTCCACTGACCTCCTGATTTATTACTTTCACACCTGTCGTTTCCTAATTCTGTTATCTCCTAACTGCCTCTCTCTCCTTTCGTTCTAAACTGCCTAAGTGCATCTAATTCCTTTCCTTTCCGCTTTTTCCACTTTTCCAACTTATCTGTGGGCATATAATTCATAATTAACACTTCCATCTTGTCACACATTTATCTTGAAAGTGCCTTCCTTGGGCCACTTCCTCAAATCTCAGCAAATTCTGAAAATCTCAGCAAACAATCATTACCCTTCTCCAACCAGAATGTTTACCATAAAACAACAAACCATAAAAGCTGGTCATGTTTCAGCAATTAACTTATTTCCAATTATTTCAATCCATTCTCACCACTATTTTAAATGTCCAATTCCTAGCACTAGTAACAATTTTCCAAATTTACTTTACTGAAAAGAAATCTAAAAGAAACATCAGAAAAAACCAAGCAACCTACATTTTCCAACTCTCCCCTTTTGTGAGGATACAAAGAGTTAATCGTTACCTTACAGCTGTTCGTAACCTTCCCCCATTGCTTACAACTTATTAAAGGAACATACACCTACCCTTACAATGAGGTCTACAACAAACAAAAGAATTATCACATATATTGGATAGTTATATGGATGGGAAAGGAATGGAGGGTTATGGTCTGAGCGCAGGTATATGGGACTAGGGGAGATTATGTGTTCGGCACGGACTAGAAGGGTCGAGATGGCCTGTTTCCGTGCTGTAATTGTTATATGGTTATATTATATGGTTATATGAACTTCCTCATTCATTCAAAACTGGTTTTTACACACATCACATTCGTTCCATTCTTACTTCAAAGAAATTATGCAATTTTCTACACGGATTAAAGTTTCAAAATTAACATTTATATAATTCTTATCTCCCTTTCAAGTTAAAGTAGGATGGTCTAATCGCCTATCAGTCAGGTTCCTGAGTGCTGTGATTGGACATTGATTCAGATCGTGATTAGTCAGACTCACTGTCACTCACATTCTAACCACACCCCACTAAGATCACAACCAATCAAAATCCTAGTCACTCAACATCTGACCACACACCACTCCCATTAATTTCCAGACAAATTAATACATTTTTTAGCAGAAAGAATGCTGAAAGAACAAGCAGAAGAAAGAATGCAGCAAGCTTATCTTCACAAACAGTTAAGAAACTCAGTCCTTAAACCATACACTATTATTATTGCTATTCTACTTTCTGCTATTCTACAATATTTTATCACTGTGTACACTTTCTGTTACGCACTTACCTTAAATTCGTATTTTGCCCGTACAAACCCCTGACCTCTCAGGGCGGTATCCACAAAATACTTGCCTCGTCCGTGCAAACCCCTGACCTCTCAGGGTGGTATCCACGAGGTCTTCATACCTGCCTCGCCCGTGCAAACCCCTGACCTCTCAGGGTGGTATCCACGAGGTCTTAATAAACTCTTAATACTTTCACATTACTTTCTTATCACAAATATTATTACTCACCACACACAGCGCAGCCTTCTCAGACAATGCTCCGGGCCTCCTTTTTAGAACAATTTAGTGCCAGATTCTTGGGTCGGAGAGACCTTCTAACTACATAGGCACTTCTGTGTCCCCAATAGCTTATCATGAACAACAGGTTAATAGTCCAAATGAAGCGGAAAAACCACATCATTTTTAGGTGGCCACCTTTGTCCTGTTGTCCTTAAGGGCCACATAAGGGGCTGGGAAGGCCCTGGGCTACTTGTCTTTTAATTAATGGTCTCTTACCGACTCTGCTCGCAGCGCCAATTTTGTCGTGGTTTAGAGACTTAAACTTGGATAAGATGACAAGAAGACGAAAGTCTTTATTTGCAAACATCAGCTGGAACATTCAGAGATGACAAATCACCTGTCTGTTCTCTAACTGCTCTCCAATTCACAGAAACGAGTAGCTTTTATTTCACTCTTTCAGCCTTATCTCTGCTGCACCATCTTTCATGCTGTACTCCGACCTTGGTTCAGTCTTATTAAACTTTACATTTCCCGTCCATATCTCGTCCCTCACTCGCCACCCTTAAATTAACTTCTAATGTCCCAGCTTGTCCTGCCACCATTACGTTTCAGTTAAAGCCAAGGCTACACAAGCCAAGGCTACCCACACCATTTTACATTGTTACATATTGGTTTATATGTTTACACACAAAGATACAAATGTATTTATTAAGAATCCAGATACACTGCACAAAAGTAAAAATAAGTAACTTGTTTAGTACCTTGATTACTAGATAAATGTTAAGTCTGTAAAACTAACAATCACGTGAGTCTGAGTACAATAAGCTGATTACATAAAATAGCTGACATCTGCTGTGTATGATAGATGTCTTAATTAAGTCTTCTATAACTTCCATAGTAACCACTTAGAAGCTGCCTTTAATTAAATTAAATAATTTTACTTCGGAGTCACATGAGTGACTACGTGAAGACCCCGCCAGCACGCTTGCGCGACATTGCGTCTCACGCAGTGCAACAGCGACGGGCGGGGGTGGAGCACTCCCGCGGGAAAAATTCAAACGGACCTACACAGGTAAGGAAAAATTAAAGTTGTATTCTTCCCCTTGCTGTGCTTTATGTTACAGCACGTTGGACAAGGGGAAGAAAAAACGGACCTGGACCGCAGGCTGCCGCGGGGAACCAGGCAGTTCCCGGCAGCCGACAGCCATGAGCTACCAGCGGCTCCAGGACCGCAGACTGCAGGGAACCAGGAAGGTTCTGGCAGCCCATAGCCATGGGCAAACAGCGGTTCCAGGACCGCAGGCTGCCGGGAACTAGGGAAAGTTCCGGCAGCCCACAGCCATGGGCAACCAGCGGCTCCAGGACCGCAGGCTGCGGGGAACTAGGGAAAGTTCTGGCAGCCGACAGCCATGGGCAAACAGCGGTTCCAGGACCGCAGGCTGTGAGGAACTAGGAAGTTTCGGCAGCCAACAGCCGGGTACGACCGGCGCAGGCTGAGCCCAGCATCGCGAGCTGTATACCTGGAAACAACACAGCGGGCTGCAGGCAGGCAGGAGTCGGTACGGCCGATAGACTCAGGGAGTCCGGCCAGAAGGACGCACTGCCCAAGGGCAGTGAAAGTGACCGTTGCCGTGGTTACTAAGGTCCACTTACCGACTGCAAGCTGAATCCAGTGCCATGAGTCGTACAACTCAAAGCAGCGCAGCAGGCTGGAGGCAAAACCCAGCAGGATTCAGCCCGGCCGATCATACTCATCTGAGTCCGGCCGAAGTGGCGCGCTGCCCAAGTGAAGCAGAGGTCCGCCCGTGACTTGCTGCGGGAGATGGAGCAAGCTCACTATGGGAGTCTTCGCACTCCCACAACAGCACCTTATCGAGGGCTGTAAAACAATGCATCTCCCTCGATAGAGGAATGCGTTGTGGACCAGGGCTGGGCTGGTCCGGAAGAAGGGGACGTGGCTGAAGAAAACGGCAGTGTGCAGGGGGTGCAGTATCCTAAGGAGCTACTGGGAGTGATCACCAAAATTACGGATAAACAAAAAGTACCATTACAGACCAGGCTGGCGGCCAGCATCGACTACCAGTACTTCCATTTTCTGCAGGAACAGGCAACGAAATTACGCAGAAGTATAGGCCTCCTGTGAACTTTACTTCGTTTTAAAAATGCCTGCAGCAAACAACGCGATCTGGGGGTACAGTGGGACTGGCACAAAAACCCAGGAGGTCAATCTACAGAAGTTTTCAAAATTTCTGACAGCGGGCATATCATTGGTTGCTCGCCCAGACGATGGTACAGAGAAAAGCTCGACGAAGAGATTAAAGCCGTCAGGCTCATAACAGCGTCATCAGCAACAACAGCACCCCTATGCAACCACCAGCAGGTATCAACACCAGGACGCTGGTGAAAGCATGAGGGCCGCGCAGCACCATGAAGGTCCTTTTAGGCCAAGGCCCAGAGCGACCCTCATGGAAAATGTGCCAACCCCGCACTCCGGCGCCTCTTCCGCAGAAGAGGCAGAAATTGTAGAAAGGGAAGTACCACCGGCAACCAGGTAAGTAGGTGGATCTGGTTCCTTCCAGAACACAAAGGTGTACGACCTGTACTAACAGGGGGAATATTACACTTGTTTTGGGAGACATGGAGGGATCATTGTCAATACCTAAATTTTAACTGGATGGGGCAACAATGGCAGGGCATAGCGTTGCCTAATGATCTAACTTCAGCCCCAAGACTTTTCACCAAGATATTAAAATGGGCCTTGGCAATATTAGAAACAAAAACATATTGTCATGGCATATCTTGATGATATATCAATTGTGCGGGGGAAACCCTGGATCTAGCTAAATCAGCAGTTTTAGCTACCAAACATAGGGTGAAACTCTGGGGTCATCTCCATCCAGATAAATCTAAGTTGACGGCATCCACAACTGGATTTTATGGGATTTACAATTAACGTTATCCATATGTCTGTAACATTGCCAAAGAGTAAAGCAGACTTGGATAAACCTACAAAATAATTAATTACTAAAAACACTGGTGTTAGGTGCATTTTATGGGCTAAAAGTCTACTGCTAATAATGCACCATCTGCATGTCCGCCTACGAATTGATAATATCACAGTGGTGGCATATATTAATCATATGGGAGAAAAGATCGATACCATGTATCAATCTGGCCAATATATTTGGCTATGGTGTGTTAACATACATATTTGGCTATCAGCAAACTTACCTACCAGGTAAGCTCAATACTGAGCCACACACCAGGTCATGAAAATTCAATGACTGCATCGAATGGCTGTTGGACCAAAAAAAAGTTGCTGATATTACCAAAAGAGGGACACCAGATATTGATCCATTTGCATCTAGACCCAATCACCAGTTACCAACATATGCAGCTTGTGAACCACACTTGGGGCAGCAGCAATGGACGTTACTCACTTAATGCGGAATAATTGTTTACAGTGTTTTTCCCTCCTGCCTCATCAGTCGGATCCTAAGCAAAAACACATATGGACTCAACATCAAGCGTCTTGAAAGTACCTGATTGGCCTACACAGCCATGGATCCCTGTGGTCTCGGACATAGTCTCTGAACCATGGTCCACCATGCTAGATCCGGGCTGGCGGACAGGACCATGAGCATGATCACGGCGGCCTATCAAGAATCAACAAGGACTGGTGTAGTGTATAATACAGCGACAACCACCAACATCCTGGGAATTCCTATCCAGCCTTCATGTAGATGAAGGACTGAGCTGCAGTACTATAATTATGAAGGAGTGCCCTGTCAGCTTGTTGGTGGCAGGCGCCACGACAACTCTCCATGGGATTTCACCCTCTAGTTGTCAAACTTATGAGGATTATTTTCAACACCAACCCTCCTAGAGGGAAGTACTCCCAGATCTGGGACGTCAGTGGTGTACTAACATTGCTAGGGGCACCAGCAATATCATTGTCCCTGGGGGGGGACGGGGGGGGGGGGGGGAATGACATTTACAAAACAGTATGCTGATAGTACTGGTCTCAGCTCTAGGGGTCCAGTTTCCACATAAACTGAGACTGGGGTAAATGATGGCATCTCCAGAAAAGATAACTTCGCATATTAGAGCTTGTTAAACAAGATAATAATAATAATAATAATAAATTTTATATTTAATGGGCGCCTTTCATACAAAATCTCAAGGACACCTTACATAGTAATCGGAATAAAAACATATAATCGGAGTAAAACAAGTAATTAAAGACATCACAATGACACAAATTAAAAACAGAATTCAATCCAAAAACAGAAAATCAAAAACACAGTGTGAAGAGAGAGCAGCGGCAACCAAATCGTGCCAGCGTCCACTCTCTCTTCACGGCAGCCATCTTGGACACAGACCTACAAGACTACAGTTAGACAAAAAAAAAAGATAGACCATGAACATCAGGACAAAATTTGGAATTCCAGATATACCCAACTGACACCCGACTATGTGTAATGACACACCTTCTATTATACCTTAAAACGACTAAATCTTAAGAGGAAGTAAATTAGCACTATGGGCAGCCATAAACAGCCTAATGGCCGGGTATCAGCACTAACCATCGCTAGATGGCTCAGACAGGCTTGGGAGCTGCTGGGGTGGATACTGATATCTTAAGTTTCTATCCACAAGGGCAACAGCAACACCGGCAGCTAGAGACCAGGAAGTGCGTATGGACCATATCCTGGCTACAGCAGGATGGTCAAGAGAAAGACCTTCCAATTCTTTATAATAAGCCAATAACCAAACCTGCGGTATTGCAGAATCACGTTTGAATTCTGCAATATATTTAGCCCTAGGGAGGATTATTTTGTTAAAATAAATTGTTATTGCCTGAATTGGATGCATGTCTGAATACAATAACATACTTCCTCCCATGAATGACCGGCAGTGAGTGAAGCATGGACTGTTCCACGGCTTGAAATCACAGAGCTTTAAAATCTTCACGTAGTCACTCACGTGACTCCGAAGTAAAATAGTAAGATTAAACGAGAATTTACCAGTTTGAAGTTTGATCTTTATTTTATGAGGAGTTACGATGAGGGATTACGTGCCCTCCGCTCCCGCCCTCAATTATAAAGATCAACTGGTATCTTAGTTCTCCTTGTCTTTACTATGTTTACTTCAATTACTATTTTCTGTGATTCCACACCGCTGCTTTGAAGAATGTTGCGCACGCGCGCTGGCGGGGTCTACACGTAATCCCTCATCGTAACTCCTCATAAAATAAAGATCAAACTTCAAACTGGTAAGTTCTCATTTAATCTTACTATTATTCATTTCTTACATTGCACTGTAACTTTCAGTCTTGTATTTTATACTTGTCCTATTCTATTCAGCTTGTTTTTATTTTATTTTTTTTTCATGACCATTTTTAATTGCTTCTGGTTCTCCCAAGATACCACTCAAATTAACAAAGAATCCTTACACAGGATTCAGCAAAAGTCATGTACGCAGATTCCAAAGACATTCGTTATAGTCCCAAGATGCAACAGTCCAGTCCTCGTTGGTATTCTGTACCAATTTGTGTCTGTTCCCTGTTATCAGTTCTAGCTACTCTTATCTGCTCCACTAGAGAAAGCCTGTCGAAGAGAAATACAAAGCCACAAGATCTGGTCAAGTATCCCAGCAAGCAATGCAATAGCAATTAGCTCTTTCATGCTTTGTGATTCATTTTGGCCAAAAATTTCACACAAAACAATTAGATTCCCACCACACAAAATTTACACAGCAAAATAAATTCCACAATAAAATAAATTCCACAATACCCCCCCACAAAACTCACAGAGTTTCTTAAAACAACAAACGTTAACAATACAAGAACAAAATCATACAAACTAATAAAATATTTGATTTTAATACTTTAAATCTGAAGCATCTGAGTCTACTGCTTTAATAAAAGCACTCGACTGCAGTGGAAGGCTAGATTCTTATCTCAGCAAGGAATGCCATGAACCGTTATCAGAAAAATGCTTTATTCTCCTCACTAATTCAAATTTAAAGCAAAATAAGCAAAAACATGTCATTATATGCAAAATTAAACCACACAAACTTAAACAAAAACATTCAATCATTCAACACTTTGACAATGGAATTTAGAGCAAAAAATGTTGATCGCACAGTCTTGAAGTATCACAGACACACCTTCCCAACAATTTTTGCACAGTATAGGCTCTCAAAGTAATTTATCAATCTTACTTTAGTCCCGATTTTCTACCTCGGCGCTGATTTTGAAGTAAATTGTCAAATTTTTACTTCAGTCCGAAACTTATTTCCAATCACACCTCAATACTGAAATGCTCCCTCAGCTGAAACCCTTATCAATATAACCGACCCAATATCAGTATTCTTCAGACTACTAACCTCAGTCTCTTTGGGAAGCCTCTCGAAGGCCAGCGAATTGCCGAGCAGCAGGATCAGCGAATCGGAGAAAAACCCGATGGAGTAAAATCACTCATTGGGAGCCCAATTCCTCCATTCCCTGAACCGACAACTCAACCCGATTACCGAAAAACAGTGAGGGCCTCCTCTGAGACCCCGGGCGATGCCCCCAAATAATAATTCCGGTATTTACCCCTTAGTGAAAACGTCGACTAGAATATTTTAAACATCCTTTATTTCCTTTATTTCACCCATGTCACCTTGCTTCTCTGTCCTGCTCTGGGAAGCTCTCCTAGCACAATCACGGAGAAATAAGTGCTCAAACAAAGGAATTGGCATTTGTATGGTCATGGTGGCACAGCGGTAGAGTTGCTGCCTTACAGCAAAATGCAGCGCCAGAGACCCGGGTTCGATCCCGACTACGGGTGCTGTCTGTACGGAGTTTGTACGTTCTCCCCGTGATCAGCGTGGATTTTCTCCGAGATCTTTGGTTTCCTCCTACACCCCAAAGACGTGCAGGTTTGTAGGTTAATTGGTTTGATTAATTGGCTTGATAAAAATGTAAAATTGTCCAAGTTGGCAATATGCAGAGTACTGCCCTGCCGACTACAAAATTCAGAAGGGTCACACGGTATATATAGTTGATGCAGTGGGAGGTAACTTACAATGGGCGGTAATGTTCATGACCAATAACTACAGTATCACATGGCTCCAACATTGTGACTTTTAGACCGGGAGCGGGGTCGTAAATCGCCCGGCACGGCCTAAAATGGCCGTGGGACTTATCATCGCCCGCCTGGGGCTTGGACATCGGGAGAGAAGTGGCGAACAGGGGAGAGAAAAGACTTTGCCTTCCATCACAGTGGGTCCACTGTGATGGATGTTTGTGTGAATTAAATTGTGTGTATGTCTAGGAAATTGTCTTTGTTTGTATGGCTGTGGAAACAGAATTTCGTTTGAGCCTCACTGAGGCTCAAATGACAGTAAATTGTATTGTATTGTATTGTATTGTATGGTTATATAGGTGGGGACAATCTTTCCACCCAATTACAAGCATATACAGCATAATACATCTTAGCCAATCACTATAGCATCGAACATCACATGTTTTACAAGAATGATGATGTCACAGGAAGAAAAGTGAAACCCAACTTCATCAGTCACGAGGAATCTCCAAGAGACAGAATACTTAACCTTTTAATCCTAGAATATCCCCAGTTCTGCATATTCTCACAGATGCTGGTTTACAAAAAAAGACAAAAGTGCTGGAGTAACTCAACTGGTCAGACTGGTCTGGAGAACATGGAAGGTGATGTTTCTGTTCAGGACCCTTCTTTACACTACTCCAGTACTTTGTATCATTTTCTGCTGGGAGGTTATCCATCACGTAATATTGACTCTGTTTTCTTCTCACCATAGACCCAGCCCAATGTGCTGGACTTTTCCCGCATTATCCATTTGGTCTCTGGTTACTGCAACAGCTCTGATCAGCTTTAGCATGCCCCTTTGCACGTTTTTCTCTCTTTAGCTACCCTCATTATTCTATTAACTAAACAGCTCCATAAATATTGGGATCATCTTGGCAAACTTGCCCGCACCCTTTCCGAGAAATTTCCTTTGTCCTATCCATCCCTCTTCCATCCCCTCTGCGACTAACCTGATGTATCACATTTCCATTCTAATGAAGAATCCTTGACCTTAAATGTTAAGTATTTTTTCTCTTTCCTCAGCTGTTGTCTGTTCTTCCATTATTTTTCAACATTTTGGTATTTAATCCATAAATTATCTTAAAACAATTAACTTACTAACCCACTCCATGTCAGCAAGTACATTTAAAGAGCTTATGATAGCCTGGATAAATGTATTAATTCTACAATTTATATCAATTTGTAGTACATTAAGTACTGTGAGGATTGAATTACTTTTTGTACAAGAAAAATGAATGTTGGAAACAAATTAATGCTGAAAACAAATTGCCATGCCATGTATTCTGTGCAGACATTTCAGGTCAATGTTTATGCAAAGCTGTAAAAATTCAGTCCATAGAGAATGCTACGTTTCATTCATCATAATCTGGTCGAGATGAATTGTTTAAGCAAGAGCTCAAAAGATAAACAGTGCATGGACTGATGTGAAATTGTGTGAGTGACTGGTAATGTAAAAGTATGTACAAAAACGGAAAAATAAAGATAGAAACATACAATTAAATTTGAAGAGAGAATTAAGACAAGGGGAAAAAAAGTTTGCAAAACTTAACATTACTGTATTTTAAAATGTCCAACAATAACTAAAACCTCAAAGAATTAGATGCCAAGTATGCAATTGATAATTTTACTAATAATGCTCAAGGATTACATTGATCATTAACAATTATTACATCAGGGAACATAATACATAAGGATTATTACATCAGTACAGCACATGAACAAGTCCTTCAGCCCACGATATATGTGATGGCCATGATGCCAATTTAAACTAATCCCATCTTTCTGCACATGATCTATATCCTTCCATTTCCTGCTGCTCTTGCTTGGCCTTGGCTTGGCTTTAAAAATCGTTTCAACAGTTGGCTGCCAGCCCAAGAATCCATTCAGCCCACAATGTCTGTACTAGCCCTCTGGAAGCCAGTACCTTCGACCCGCAACATCCATACTAACGCAACAGAAAGCCCCCCCCCCCGCCTCCACTGGTGAGCAATATTGTAATTGGTGGAGAGGTGGAATATTGCGTTGGTGACCAGCTGGGACCTAACGGGTCCCAGACGTGTGATGCTGGGACCCAATGGGTCCCACTTAGTCTAGTGCCTGTCTAAATGTCTCTTAAATGTTGCTATTCTATACACTTCCACCGTCTTCCCTAGGACCACGTTCCAGGCATCCACCACTGTGTAAAACCATGTGCCACTCATCTCTTTTACCCTCTCACCTTAAAATTATGACTTCTGGCATTTACCAGTTACACCCTGGGAAAAGGCCTTTGCCTCTCATGATTATATATACTTCTATAAGGTCACCCACTCAGCCTCTGACTCTCCAGGGGAATTAATCAAGTTTGTCCAGGCTCTCCTGTTGGCTAATAAACTCTAATTCAGGCAACATTCCTGTAAACCTTTTGCACCAAAGCTGCGAAACCCATTCTGAAATATGGGAACCAGAACAACACACAGTAGTCTAAATGTGGCTTAATCAAAGCTTTATACATCTGCAACATGTCTTTAAAAATCTTATGTCCTGACTGATAGAGGCAAGTATAACATTTTGCTGTTGTACCACCCTATCGACTGGCATTGCCACTATCAGGGAGCCATGGATGTACGGAAAGATCCCTCTACATCAAAGCTCCGAATGATCCTGACATATACTGTACACTTCCCTCGTACATTTGACCTCCTAAGGTGCAGCACCCCACACGTCTGGATTAAACTCCATCTGCTTTTTCTCTGCTCATATTTCTAACTGATCTATGCCTGTCTGTATACTTTGGCACCCTAGTTAAAGATCCACAACTAGACCGATTTTTATGTTCATAAGTTCATAAGTGATAGGAGCTGAATTAGGCTATTCGGCCCATCAAGTTAACTCCACCTTTCAATCATGGCTGATCTATCTCTCCCTCCTAACCCCATGCTCCTGCCTTCTTCCCATAAGCCCTGACACCCGTACCAATCAAGAATCTGTCAATCTCGGCCTTAAAAATATCTATAGAGATGGCCTCCACTGGCTTCTGTGGCAATGAATTCCACAGATTCACCATCCTCCAGGCAGGATCTAAAGGCTTTGGAAAGGGTGCAGTAGAGGTTTACCAGATGATGCCCGGATTAGAGGGTATTAACTAAACGGAGAGATTGAACAGACTTGGATTTTTTTTCTGGGACATCAGAGGTTGCGGGGTGACCTTATAGAAATATATCAAATTATGAGAGGCATAGTGAAAGTAAACAGACAGAATTTATTTCCCAGGATGGAAATATCAAATACTAGAGGGTATAGCTTTAAGGTGGTAGTCAAAGTTTAAAAGAGATGTGCAGTGCAATTTTTTTTTTTACACAGAGGGTGGTGAGTGGCTAGAACATGCTGGTGGTGGTGAAGGCAGACGTTATAGTAGCTTTTTGGAGACATTCAGCTGAGCACATGGATGTGCAGAAAATGGAGGGATATGGATTATGTCCTAGCATTATGTTTGGCAGTGATATAACCATATAACCATATAACAATTACAGCACGGGCCATCTCGACCCTTCTAGTCTGTGCCGAACACGTATTCTCCCCTAGTCCCATATACCAGCGCATATTGTGGGCCGATGGGTGTATTATACTGTTCTATGTTCTATTCCTATTCAAATGTATATCCGTAGTTAGCTTATAGTTACTTAATCAAATGTATTTAATCAATAGTGTATATGAGTCACATCGTTGTAACTTTGAGAACACCATCCAGCCCAATATACTGTAACTGGATGGTTGTGTTATTTATAATGTTATTAATGCCATGTTTGAAGTGAAAGAAAGCTATTATTATTTAACAGCTTGAATATAAGGTGGATTAGAACCATATGAGGATATTGTAGTCCTGAAGCAATGATGTTAAAAACAAATCTTCTTTAATACAAATCACTTTAATAGGCTGCATGCAAATTAATTATGTAGATGATGTCTATCATGGATCTCATTCATTAATAGACTCACAAAAAACCCTGCTTATCTAATATTATGTCACTGCAGGGATTCTCTGTTATATTTTGGAGATCAAAAAAAGTAACAATAGGATAAGCTAAAGCATCTAGATTAATCTTGTTTTACTACTTCCACAGATTAAAATTTATTGTCTCCCAGCTAAATGTTTCCAGAGATCCTGTGGAAGTTGCTTCAGGCAGTTCTTGGAAGCTGTATGTAATTACCTTGCACTAACCTGAGCGATTATGTGTCATGCGAGTGGGCTCTATTGCATGTTGATTTCCACCATGCATCAATGTCCAGGGTGAAACTGCAATAAAGTTTACATGATGTTTTCAAAATAACAAAATGCTCTATAATTAAGCATATTGAACTATTGCTGCTCGATTCAGTTCAGTCACCATTTAACTTTTGAGCTCCTAAAATGTATCTGCTGTTCTGTGAGATAGAATTTGCTGCAGAGTTGGACTCGAATTTTCGGATGGCGAATTGCTGCATGACACTAGTGTTCAGCTGAGCTACTGAACACTGATTTTCGACAGTTGTGAGCTTGGAAAATCTATGAAACAACGTGGCCCATTAAACAGGGTGTTAACATCTATCTCATACAAAGTAAAGTTCCAGGGAGAGAGAATTGGGATCAGACCTACTGTCTCTGCTTGAGCGAGAAAGTAAAACGTGAACATTTGCTGAGGATCTTAGTGGTCTGGATTCTGAATTATTAAGCAATAACGTGAAAGATTGATTTAAGGAAATGAAAAACCAATAAACAATGAATATTGCAAACCCTCTGGAAATGCTTCTTTTGAACTACATTGATAATCTCCAACACTTTCATGTGCTTACTTTTGAGTTATTTATTTATGTTTACATGTGGATACTGTAATAACTTTTATTGATAACTTTGTCCTGCCAATAAATATATATCCAACAACTTGAAAGGTTGAGACAAAATGTGCAGGGGGGAACTCAGGTGCAGTCGCAAAGAGCTGGAGTAACTCAGCAGGTCAGGCAGCTTCTGTGGAGAAAAGGAATAGGTGACTTTTCGAATCGAGACCCTTCTTCAGACTCAACGTTTCGGTTCGAGACCCTTCTTCAGACTCAGGGTCTGAAGAAGGGTCTCGACCCAAAATGTCACCTATTCCTTTTCTCCAGGGATGCTGCCTGACCCACTGAGTTACTCAATCTTCTTGTGTCTGTCTTCCGTTTGAAAGGTTCTATGTGTTTACCATGTGCCAGATTTGAGTACTTTATTCTTCACTTGTGTCTGGCGGACTAACAAGCTGCAAACTGCCTATCCTTGTGCGCAGGGTCACACTTTGAATTTAATAAGTCTCTACTGATCATGATTAACCATTATTTCATCGTTATTATATATATTTTTAAATTATTATTTATATTTTTTGTAACTTTGTTGACATCAGACACGTGACGACTCTCGTGTACTGACGTCTGCTGCATAGTTTTACTGTGTTGTATGCAAAACAAAGCATCTCACTGTACTTATGTACAAGTGACAACAAAGTATCATTGAATCATTGAATTGAATTATGAATCATTGAATCATTGAATCATCTAAAAGAAACAAATATATTAATTGTCATTATTATTCCAATTAAATAACAACAAGAGCAGAATATAGATTGTAAACAGTGCATATTTTTGTAGCTGGGTCAGTCATAACATTGTAATTTAGTTCCTGGAATAACTAAAATCCGTTGCAAGACATATTCCATGACCACCTTGAGATATCTTTGTTCTGTATTCCCATTCACTTGAGTGGGAAACAGTAGGGTACTGTCCTGCCAGTAAAGAATTTCAAATAAACCTTCCACATCTTCCATAATGGAGCTCATGTTGTCGACCTCCCAGTGGTGAGCCCTGTCAACTGACCTCAGCCAGGCGATCGACAACAAACAGAGACAGCAGCAGCGCCGCAGCTTGGTGCCAACCCAGAGCATGCGCCCTTTTTGGGTGCGGGCGCCTACGGATGTCGAACCGGATGGTATCACCCTGCTGCAGACTTCTGCTGCCTCAAACGCAAGAAGAAGATCTTTCATAATCACAATTGATCATGTAATTTACAAAATTACGATTTGCATGAGTGTGAAAACAATTATGGAAAATTCAATATAAGAGCATGGATTATGTGTATCTGTGTTCAAAGCATCAGTGTATCCTCCTTCCTCACCTCCGAATGCAATCGTCTTCGTCCAAGAGCGGAATTATCTCCCATTTGAGTAAAATGTCAAGCGCCTCCTCTTAAGCCTACTTGACTCACTGACTCAAACAATGACAAAAGTGGTTCAAAGATGAAAAGGAATTTAATTACATTATAATTCATCACTATGAATCACTTTGAAGACATTTATAACTGAGAAATGCTTCTGCCTTGAAATTGGATTTTGTCTTCTTTCTGGTGCAATAAACACATGTTAACACCCAATCAGACCTCTCACAAAAAAACTGTTACATCAACAAAAAAATTGTCATAAAGAACACTGTGGCAGCCAGCACCACTGGCCAGGAAGGCTTCTGTGCATTTCCTGTCTAAGTGACACCAGAAACTCACAACTTTTTCATCAGTGGCATTGTGAAGATTACTGCAGAGAGCATCAGACTTTAAAGGAACTCTGAAAATCAAAAGGAAATTGCAGCTACTGCAGAAAACTGAAGTAAAAATACCCAACACTTAGTATTAGAACTTTAATGAAGGGTCTTGACCTGAAATGCTATTCCTGTTAGTCTTTCCGCAGATTCTGAATAGTTTTGTTGAAAAAAGCTCTGCCTATGGCAATCATAAATTAGCTGCATAAAAGGCTACCATCGCGGTGAGGGAACAAATTGGTGATTTATGATTTTTTTTTTGCTGATTTCACAATTTATTTTTGTGGGATGTGTGATTGGATGTTATCCATGAGATGTCCATGGATATATGGACAGTCCCCACAATCAGTAATTAGGTTTGTTATTTTTAGTTTAGAGATACTGCGCGGAAACAGGTCCTTCGGCTCACCGAGTCCACACCGACCAGCGATCCCCCGCACATTAACACTACTCTACACACGTCTTTGGAGTGTGGGAGGAAACCGAAAATGTCGGAGCAAACCCACGCAAGTCTCGGGGAGAACGTACAAATTCCATACAGACAGCATCCATAGTCAAGATCGAACCCGGGTCTCTAGTGCTGTAAGGCAGTAGCTCTACCAGTATGTCACCATGCCACCCTAAATGATGCACGTGATAAGGTTACCATTATCACAATCGTTAGAAAATTCCAGACTCACTACTATTTAAGAAATATCCTTATTCCCTTCTAATCCTTCTCTGTTCCCATTCATTGTTGATCTTTCTGCTGAAAATAGATTTTATAATTAAATCTGACCTTAGCCTCCTTTGTTGTAAAGAAAACAGCCTTAATTAAAAACATTTGAAACTACCCTATCTGCCTGCTACCTTCATGTTTCAATGCACAGTTACTCTTTGATCCCTCTTTTCCTCTTCCAGTTCCCACCATTTATTATGTAAAGTTGTTACTGCTGCTGTTTCCAAATGTCTCCTGTGAACATATAATTGGAATCCTGTTTGGCTAATTACATCAGTGCAGATGTGAGATGCTCTGGTTTGACTTTTGTGGTCATGGATCTTGCAATGCTTTTAACACTAAAATTGCCCATTAAATTTAATAGGTGAAAAATCTAGTCAGAGGCAGTTATAGCTTCCATTAATAAACTAAACTAAACTAAAGGTTGTTACTTTGGACAAAATGTACTTTGGACGGCACAGCAGTAGAGTTGCTGCCTACAGTGCCAGAGACCCGGATTCAATCCTGACTACGGGTGCTGTCTGTACGGAGTTTGTGTACATTCTCCGTGTAGATTTTCTCAGGGTGCTCCGGTTGCCTCCCAAACTCCCAAAATGCACAGGTTTGCAGGTTAATTGGCTTTGGTAAAATTGCAAATTGTCCCTAGTGCGTAGGATGATGCTAGTGTATGGGTGATCACTGGTCGGCATGGACTACAATCAACCAAAAGGCCTGTTTCCGCAATGCAAGTCTAAAGTCTAAAGATTGCTACTTTGGATAATGTTAAGATTGTGAAAGAGAAGAAATTGGAATCTTAAAAAAGGAAATGAAGTAGCAGTTCCAATTGTAGGTCATTGACATCAAGATAGATTTTATTAGTTTGATTTGTGAAGTGTAGCCTGATAACACTGTTGGATATAATGGGTCACAAATTGCTGGAGTAACTCACTGGGTCAGTCAGCATATCTGGAGCATATGGCTAGGCAATGTTTCAGATCGGGATCTTTTCTTCCACCTACTTCAATCAGGTTGAAGAAGACTCCTGACGTGAAATGCAGCCTTACAATGATGGTGCCTGACCAATTGAGATACTCCAGCACTTTGTGCCTTTTTTTGTAAACCAGCATCTGCAGTTCCATATGTCTACATTTTATTGCTCCACTGCAAAATCTTATTAAGCTATGCCTATGAAGAAGTTCTCCTCTCCCCGATGGGACTTGCATGACCCCCTCTCTCACTGCTCCCCTTCTGTGATCCCTGCTCTTCGCAGCTTTCTTACCCCCAACTACAATTAGCCAAAAGAAGGGTCCTGAAACGCCACCTGACCATGTACTCCAAAGATGCTGACTGATTCGTTGAGATACTCCAGCACATCGTGTCTATTTTTGTAAACCAGAATCTGCAGCTCCTTGTGTCTGGATATAAAGTGAAAATGTTACTATCTATTCATTCATCGTCTCCAAAGGGGACAACACTATCTATCTGTCTTCTATCTGTCATCTATCTATCTATCTATCTATCTATCTATCTATCTATCTATCTATCTATCTATCTATCTATCTATCTATCTATCTATCTATCTATCTATCTATCTGTCTGTCTGTCTGTCTGTCTGTCTGTCTGTCTGTCTGTCTGTCTGTCTGTCTGTCTGTCTGTCTGTCTGTCTGTCTGTCTATCTATCTATCTATCTTCTCCCCCACACACACATCCCCCTCCACAGCCCCCCACACCCCCACACACCTCACCATCCACACACACTCCTCCCGCCCACATACACACCTCCCTCCCACCCCACACCCCTCCACCACAACCCCCCCTCCCCCACACCCCCTTCCCCCCACACCACCCTCTCCCCTCCTCCTACACCTCCCCATCCACACACACCCCTCCTCCCATCCTCGGTCCCACTTAGTCTAGTTAAGTTTCTAAAAGAGCCATGAGTCTTTGCACTTTTACCTCAGAAATTTCTGTAAACCAAAAAAGCAATGTGTGGGTCTTGTGATTTGAAAATAAATAACCTTGGCCTCAATTAACCAATAGGATAAAAACTCAGAAATATACTTGAATACTTGAATACTTGAACCTTTATTGCCATTCAGACCTTTCGGTCTGAACGAAATTTCGTGCCTGCAGTCATACATATAATAAAAACAACAAAAACGCACAATAAACACAAATTTTATCATCCACCACAGTGAGTTCACCAGGCACCTCCTCACTGAGATGGAAGGCAAAAATCTTAAAGTCTTACATATGCAAGTGGTCAAATTTATCACCAGAATATGGCACAGCTTAGCCATTCCATGGCATCATTACATTATACAATCAGAAAACCAAGAGAATAGTTTTACCAGAAAATTTCCTGTTTAACTAAACATTCTTTTCTTCAGGAATCCAGAACCAGACAACCAGAGGTTGCCACAATGAGGTGTTCGCGATGAGAATCAGCCATTGTTCTGCATCCAAACGTGAATTTTGTATGGCATAATCCATTCGATTGAAATAAGAAAAATCAAAATATTACTTAATATTAAAATTCCATGCATTTGCTGTTAGTAATTATCTTTAGTGTTTATTTCATTGTTGGGAGTGCCTCAGGTTAGAAAGATTTATTGGAATACTACATGATTTAATACAGCAAAAATGTAAAAATTCTCCTCTTGGCTATGAATGAACAGTATTAACTGTTTTCTCGACTCTAGGCCTGGTATTTCAAGAACATAAGAAATATGAAAAAGAATTAAAGGAATTAATTAACAAATGAATGAGAAAGGCTTGCTATTTGTGACTGTGGAAAAGGAATGACTTTAAATAAAGTCACACTGGCCATGGTGACTAAAGATGGGGATGTGAAAATGTGTGCAGACTAAGGTGCCTCTGCAAGGTGAGTACTATAGAAGTGATGAATGATGTGCTGGAGTAGACTGAGATGGATAGTGATGGATTGTAAAAATACACACATGAGGATCCAGGTGAATGTGTCATTCTGCTCACCTCACCTAATGTAAAGAGGTCATTGAACCAGATGCAGCACTGAAGCCAGGAACTGGAGAACATAATCATACTTAAAGCTTCTGTGGCCAGCTGCTTATTCATTGGCATCAGCTGCATTATTCTTCCTTCTGTCAACAGGTAAAATGATATTCCAGGATGTCCTTGTAACCAACAGCAACACATCAGTAAATCTGGAAGTAGCCTAAATAGTTTTGTTCTTCATTTTCCCCACCTCTTCACAATGCCATTGTTCATTAAATTAGTTTAGTTTATTATTGTTGTGTGTGGGGCGATGTGAAAAGCTTTTGTTTGTATGCTATTCAGTCAAAGAAAAGACTATACATGCAGTGCACAGCGCACAGATAAAGGATAAAGGGTAAAACATTAAGTGCAAGATATAACATTGAAGTCCAATAAAGTACGATTAATGAGAGTTCAAAGGTCTCAAATGAGGTAGGTGGTAGGTCATGACCTGACTTTGGCTAACGAGAGGACCGTATCCCTGAATCTGGAGGCATGCGTTCTCAAACTTCTGCAGCTCTTGCCTGATGGGATGGGGGGGGAAAGGGGTGTGACTGGACTGAGACTGCTCCTTGATTATGCTGGTGGCCTTGCCGGTGCAGAGTGAAGTGTAGATGGAGTCAATAGAAGGTAAATTGGTGGTCTGGGCTGCCTCCACAATCTTTGCATTTTCTTGTGGTCTTGGATTGATCTGTTCCCAAAGAAGGCTACGATTCATTCCAATTATATGCTTTCTATGGCACATCTGTAGAAATTGGTGAGGGTTGTTGGGAACATGCCGAAATTCCAAGCTTTCTAAGGAAATAGAGGCATTCATTCGTGTGCCTTCTTAGCCATAGTTTTGATGTGGCTGGTCCAGGACAAATTGCTGGTGATAATTATTCCTAGGAACTTGAAGCTTATGAATCCTCTCTACTTTGATGCCATCAATGAACACTGAGCTGAGAAATGAATCATGTGAATAATATTAATGCTGTTTTTCTCATCCTCCCCTACCCTGTTTCCCCTAGAACATGCAATAATGGAGGAACAGCTTCCTGGACAAAGAGTAATTCAGGGGCAGCATAGTGGCGCAGCAGTAGACTTGCTGCCTTACAGGGTCAGAGACATGTGTTCGATCCTGACTAAGGGTGCAGTCTGTATGGAGTTTGTACGTTCCTCCTGGGACTGTGTGCGTTTTCCTTCAGTTTCCCCTCACAATCCAGAGACACACAGGTTTGTCGGTCAATTGGCTTCTGTATATTTAAATTGTGCCCAGTGTGCAGGTTAGTGTTAGTGTATGGGGTGAGCGCTGGTTGACGTGGTGGGCCAAAAGGCCTGTTTCCAAGTTGTATCTCCAAAGTCTAAAGTCTGAAGTGAAAATGAAGAAGAAAGAATGATATCAATTGCCACCCTTGTGCAGACATCAACTTAAACACAGGCATCCTTGGCATCGCAATAGACAATAGACAATAGGTGCAGGAGTAGGCCATTCGGCCCTTTGAGCCAGCACCACCATTCAATGTGATCATGGCTGATCATCCCCAATCAGTACCCTGTTCCTGCCTTCTCCCCATATCCCCTGAATCCGCTATTTTTAAGAGCCCTATAGATACATAGAAATACATAGAAAATAGGTGCAGGAGTAGGCCATTCGGCCCTTCGAGCCTGCACCGCCATTCAATATGATCATGGCTGATCATCCAACTCAATATCCTGTACCTGCCTTCTCTCCATACCCCCTGATACCCTTTAGCCACAATGGCCACATCTAACTCCCTCTTAAATATAGCCAATGAACTGGCGCTCTCTTGAAAGCATCCAGAGAACCTGCCTCCACCGCCCTCTGAGGCAGAGAATTCCACAGACTCACCACTCTCTGTGAGAAAAAGTGTTTCCTCGTCTCCGTTCTAAATGGCTTACTCCTTATTCTTAAACTGTAGCCCCTGGTTCTCGACTCCCCCAACATTGGGAACATGTTTCCTGCCTCTAGCGTGTCCAAACCCTTAACAATCTTATATGTTTCAATAATATATCCTCTCATCCTTCTAAACTCCAGAGTGTACAAGCCCAGCTGCTCCACTCTCTCAGCATGTGACAGTCCCGCCATCCCGGGAATTAACCTTGTAAACCTACGCTGTCCTCCCTCAATAACAAAATATGTCCTTCCTCAAATTAGGGGACCAAAACTGCACACAATACTCCAGGGTACACACAATTGCTGGGGAAACTCAGCGGGTGCAGCAGCATCTATGGAGGAAGGAAATAGGCGACGTTTCGGGCCGAAACCCTTCTTCAGACTGATGGGGGGTGGGGAAAGAAAGAAGGAAAAGGGCTTCACACAATACTCCAGGTGTGGTCTCACCAGGGCTATGTACAACTGCAGAAGGACCTCTTTGCTCCTATATTCGATTCCTCTTGTTATAAAGGCCAACATGCCATTCGCTTTCTTCACTGCTTGCTGTACCTGCATGCTTACTTTCATTGAATGATGTACAAGGACCCCCCAGACCCCGTTGTACTTCCCCTTTTCCCAACTTGACACCATTTAGATAGTAATCTGCCTTCCGTTTTTTGCTTCCAAAGTGGACAACCTCACATTTATCCGCATTAAACTTCATCTGCCATGCATCTCATAGGCTGCTGTTGATTCCTGGAAAATATATATTTGGAATCAACTAGGGAACAGTTTTAGATTATGCCTTGTTTATTGACATTGAATTACTGTATAGGTCATGAATAAAATGCAGGTAAATGGAACTGATTTAGATAAATGCGATGGTCGACATGGACAGGATGGGCCAAAGGACCTAGCTCTGTGTTGCATTACTCTACAAAACGATAATTCTTTTCTACGAGTTCAAGAGTGACATATTGAAATCAGAAATCAGTCATATTTTGCCTGGAAGATTAAGAATGAAAAAAGAATAAAGATTTTTTCGGTAGCTTCCGGTCTTGCTTGATAAATATTTTTGACACTGTGTCCGAAATGCATCTGTTTGAAGCTTATGAATCATACTACGTCTGGGGTATTTGGGATCAAGAAAAGCAGCGGATTAGTAAGGATGTTGGAATGGCCACATACTCATCCAGGCATAATGTCCCTCAATTTGCCTACTCCTAAAGAACCTCCCATTCTAACTCAACCCCAAATCACCGCCAGTCATGTGTCTGCAAAGACAGTAACTAATGAGGTGTTTCCCCTTTGTGGCCACGATCTCTACGCTAGTAATGTGATACCTTATCCTGGAAGAGAAAAAGTGGCAATTGTGAATATCTCATTTGGCAACCTCTGAGCATGTGAGATGCCTCAAATAGCTGAAAAGATTTGGAGGGTATCGGAAATAATAGAAAAACACAAAAAGCTGGAGTCACTCATCAGCATCTCTGGAGAGAAGGAATGGGTAATGTTTCGGGTCGAAACCCTTCTTCTGAAGAAGGGTCTTGACCCAAAGCGTCATCCATTTCTTCTCTCCAGGGATGCTGCCTGTCTCGCTGAATTACTCCAGCTTTTTGTGTTTATCTTCGGTCATCTGCAGATCCTTCCTACACAGAGATATAAGAGATGTCTACAAAGGATGCAACAGTGTGAGATGTGAAAGTATGAATAAAATCAGCTGGTGATGAAGTGTGCTGGGGTTATCACCCTGGTTGTGGTTTATTTACTGGGAAGAATATTTATGAGATGTAATCTCACCTTTAATGACGTTGTCTTGAGAAGGTTCTCAGATATGTCTCCCAGCAGTCTGCTCAGATTTGCACCACTTGAGTTCCAGTGCATCATAAGACGTGCTGATCCCCACACTTATGTTCGGAGTATTTTTTCGAGTGCAGGAATTTCTCTCAGCCTTCAGACCTATAAATCTATACTAGTCTCCTGCACGTACTAAAATCAGTGTAAAATTGATGTTAGTTTGAGACAGAATCTGCCAGTTCAGCAAGACATATACATTCAATGGCACTTTTTTGATCAACAACAGAATCCTGGAGTTCTGCCAGTGCCCTGGCTGATTCCAATCCTTATGGGCCTGTCCCACTTGGCGATTTTTTAGGCAATTGCCGGCGACTGTCACAGTCGTAGTAGGTCGCCGAAAAACTGGCGACAACCTACGACAGCACTTACGTCAGGAGAAGTCAAGCTACACTCATTGGCGTTGAAAATTTAACGGCGACGAGAAAGACGCTACGACTTTTTGCGCGACTGAGGAGATTACTCCCAGCGACCACCGGCGAACATGTGGCGACAAACTAATCGCCTGTAGTTGCCTAAAAAATCGCCTGTAGGACAGGCCCATTAGCAGCAAAATGTAACATATTTTACCACACGTGGAACACTCCTATGTTCATTAATTGCTAAATGTATTTGTCTAGCATGAGTGCGTACACTTAAAAGCAATTAATTGCATATGTACTTCAGGATAGTTCTTCAAAATATTTTAAAAATGCCTAAATGTAACAATTTTTTGTAACTTCTGTAACAGAAAAGTAGGTAATTAGTGTCAACACCTAAAATATGTACAAATTAGGGGCTCAGAGCCAGTTTAATGCTCCAATTGAAAAGCTAATCATACGTGCAGGGAACCAATGTAGGGTAATTTACTTTAGGGATAAGTGGGTTACATGTGTATATGAGAGAAAATATTTTTGGATTAATCAGATACAGGTGTCTGGGGTTATGGGGAGAAGGCAGGAGAATGGGGTTGTGAGGGAAAGATACATCAGCCATGACTGAATGGCGGAGAAGACTTGATGGGCCAAATTACCTAATTCTGCTCCTAGAACATGGACATATGTTAAATGTTGACAAATACCAAACAATTAGAGAAGTCCAAGACAATATGTTTGGCATATAAGGCAGGGGAGACAAAAGCAGTGGTAACTTTGATTTAAATAGTGCCTCTAATATAGTCAACTGCTCCAAGATGTTGTAGAAGAACATGGGGAATCTATGGATATGAAATGTTTCCAATTGGATGGCAAAGCATGTTAGGATGGCAGATTTATATGATGCAGCAGAGTCTTAGATTACATTATGTAAAACGGATACATGGAATGCCAACTGCAGGAGAGAGCCTTGGAATACTCAACAACTTCAAATGAAAGGTGGAGCATTTAGGATGAATGATTAAATTAAATATATTTTTTAGGGGATAATAAAGGGTTTTTTTAATGGGAGAGACAATACAATAAAAAGGTGGTAATTGTTTGGACACTTTTGTGTCCAAATGTTAAATCCAAGGAGTTGGATTAAAAGTACTCACTAAAATTAAGTCATATAGTCATATAGCCTGTGAACAGGACATTCGGCTCAACTTCCCCACACCGACCAGCATGCCCCATCTGCACTAGTCTCACCTGCCTGTGTTTGGCCCATATCCCTCTTAACCTATCCTAACCATGTAACAAAGATAGACAAAAAGTGCTGGAGTCTTCTTCTTGCGTATGGCGTGCACAGCCTAAAGTTGCAGGACAATTTGTTCTATTTGATCATATTTGATTGTGCACGTCGGGTTGATTGCATTAGTCGAAAACAGGGTGGACCACGTGAAGGATGCAATCTCCCACCCCAGTGCTCAAGTAACTCAGTGGGACAGGCAGCATCTCTAGATAGAAGGAATGGATAACGCTTCGGGTCGAGTTCCTTCTTCAGACTAATTTAAAGCACAGAGTAGCTATTAATATTTTTTGGTTAAGCATTAATTAATAGGAAATGTATAAATTAACTTTGTTAATAGACACAAAAAGCTGGAGTAACTCAGTGGGTCAGACAGCATCTCTGGAGAAAAGGACTAGGTGACATTTCCTCAGTCTGAAGAAGGGTCTCGACCCGAAATGTCACCAATTCCTTTTCTTCAGAGATGCTGTCTGACCCGCTGTTACTCCAGCTTTTTTGTGACTATCTTTGGTGTAAACTAGCATCTGCAGTTCCTTCCTAAGCTATCCTTGTAACTATCCAAATGCCTTTTAAATGTTTTGATAGAACTTGCTACATCCTTTGGCAGATCATTCCATATACCCACCATCCTTTGTGTAAAAAGCAGCCCCTCAGGTTCCCATTAAATCTTTCCCCACTCACTTTAAACTTATGCCCTCCAGTTCTTGAGTTGTGTACAGGAATCTCTGCTCTTGAAGGTCAATTTAAATTATACAAAATTAATAAGATTTACAATCAAGTAAACACAGTTTAAACCGAAGATAGACACAAAAAGCTGAAGTAACAGCGGGTCAGACAGCATCTCTGGAGAAAAGGAATTAATGACATTTCGGGTCTGAGGAAATGTCACCTAGTCCTTTTCTCCAGAGATGCTGTCTGACCCACTGAGTTACTCCAGCTTTTCGTGTCTATAAACAAAGTTAATTTATACATTTCCTATTAATTAATGCTTAACCAAAAAATATGAATAGCTGTGCTTTAAATTAGTAACATATATTTCCTCATGGGATCAAATTCGACAACCTCGGCAAGTGTCCGTATCCAATCCATTAGCAGTAATCATTAGATTTTAATACCCAATTAGTTTGTTCATTGGCTAGAATGCTCAGGTAAAATTAACACCACCATTCCCTCTCCCACCTCAGGTTATATTCATATTTTCAACCAGGCTGTTTAATGCCATCATGCCATTTACTGACAGCTATTTTTCTGTGATAGTATGCCTATCACTGAGTCATGGAAAAGCTGAGAGGATAACAGGAATTTGAAGGTTACTATAGTATTTATGATTTATACAGTACATTGTGTGTCCTTATGTGCGAAAAGTCTCTAGGCCAGTCAAGCTTCCTTTCTGCTAGGGATTTAAATATTCAGGAAATTATGGTTGTAAATCCAGATTGCCAGCACAAGGCATGAAAGCGTAGGCCATGTCTTCCCCCTTGCGATCCTGGACATAAGATCAGAATTTGTAATATTTGTCAGGGTGAAATAGTAATGTAGAACGCTACCCATCTGTTATCTTGTCAAATCTTTGCATCTCAGTGTTTAGGATGATAAAATTCACAAGTAAAATTATTTGTCCTGGGAGAAAGCAGAGGTGTGGACAGCATTCCTAGAAAATCGCCTACACGGTTAGAGATTAATTTAACAACTTGTCTGCCTCTGCCTTTGACCTATAAATCTTGTTATTCAAGTATAAACAAACACGGTACTCACTGATGGCAGTTGAAGCATAGATGCCTAATGCTGAGTAATGGTTGAAATATGTCAGTTCATAATAAACTGAAATCAGGAAACATTGAGTTGGGTTCTTTGGTTGTATTGTTTGATTAGAAGATGCACAGATGATACCATGCACAATCAACATACTTGTAGATGTGCAAAGGTTTGGCTTTGGCTTCAGTTTTCATCCAATTCAGAAATGTACACAGCCAGGAAGTGGAATATATAATCAGACTAATAAAAGTGTTAGCCTAGAAAGTACAATGTGTAATGCAAGCTTCCTTGCTGAGGAATCCATTAATGGTCTGGCTATTTTATGGGCAATAAAATGGTGATAACATTTTCAGTATGGTGGCAAAATATACATCCATATTTTGCACACTGAAAATGAATCATCTATCATATTGGCACATATATGCAAAGAGACATCAAGTGCCAAATTCTAGAACAGCCATTAAGCCTGCTACACTAATTGCTCATATAATTTACTGTATCCAGTCTTGTCTGAATGTCTTTGCACTACAAAAGTGAACTGTATTGACTGGGTCAACGAATATTGAGGCTAACATCTGACATATCTGAATAAAGATAATTAAATTGATAATAATACATTTATCATTACTGTATGCATATTGTTTACTCTGAGCTTCATGTGAACAAGGAATTTCATTGTATCTTGGTGTATATGACAATAAACTAATCTCATCTCATCGTGTCATCGCACTAATCCTGTTTCCTGTTACCATTGATTAGACTTCCAATTTGAGATCTTGATTCTTGTTACCGTTTATTGCTGTCGATGAACACTTGCACTCGGTCCATCAAGGCCCACTGGATCTCTTGGCTAAACATTACAACTCCCCTTCCCATTCCCATGGTGACCTATCCGGCCTGGACCTCCTCTATTGCAAGAGAGAGGTCACATTCAAATTAGAGAAACAGCACCTCATATTCCACTCGGGCAGCTTACAACCCAACGGTATGACCATTGAATTCTCCAATTATAAGTAAACTGTAACAATCCACTCGCCTCCCCCTCCCCTTTATCCCCCAAACCCTCTTCTTTCCACCCCTCCCACCCTTGTGCCTCACTGGGACTTGATCCTATTTCTTCACTTCACCTTCCTCACAACTACATTCCTTCCTCTAGCCTCACAATTCACAACTCTTCAATTATATTGTCTCACACCTCTTGTCCTTTCACCTTGTCCTTTGTACAACTATCTGCCGATCAAAATCACCCCTCACCTGTATCGACCTATTACCTGCCATGCTTTGACCTGCCCCTCCTCTCTTCCAGCTTTCTTCTAGAGGAAGAGCCCTGACCTGAAACATCACTTCCATTTTCTCCAGGGATGCTGCCTGACTGATTGTCTCAAGAATTTTGTGTCTATCTTTAGTATAAATCAGCATCTGGAATTCCTTTTTATTACATGCCGAATGATTCACTGAGTTACTCTAGCACTTTGTGTTTTTTTTTGTAAACAAGCATCTGCAGTTCCTTGTTTCTACAACCTCTCTTTACTTTGCCCTTGTCAAATACATTAACTCACACCTTCAGTTTTAACTCCGTTTTCACTTTTGTATCTACCTAACAAGCCCACTGGTTCCTTGCAATTGTAACTTCATCGGGTGGTGCCATCGTAGTGGCAGCCTCGCCAGCAGCTGTACGTCCTTTCACCCTTTCTGTTATTTTTAGTAAGTCAGAAAGTATGTTCTAAAGGTTTCTTAGTCTTTTTTATGTGGGGGGTGGTTGGAGGGGATTACGGGGAAACCGTTTCCCAGTCATTTACCAGGACGGAGATGCGTCTTTTCTCCATGTCGCATATTCGCACCCCTCCCTTGCGGCCCACCAACTGGATTGGCGCAGCCTTTCCTGCCGGAGACTGGCCAGAGCTTCAGCAGCAGCGCAGCACTGAATTACCATCGCGGAGTGGGATGATGCCTTACCGGGGATCGCCATGTTGGAGCTCCGGAGTATTGGGCCTGCTGACTTTAACATTGTGGAGCTGTGATCTGCGGAGCTTCTAGCCACGGGCGAGACGCTGAATTTAACATCACGGAGTCCTGGGATCTTTTGCTGGGGATCACCAGTGTTGGAGCTTTGCCCAGCTCGGCCTGTGGACTTCGGAAGCAGCGGTCTCCAGTAGGAAGCGTCCGCTTCGGAAACTCCAAAACGCTGAGTGTGTTCTTCCGTTCCGACGCCGGAGATTCGATCATCCCGGCACGAGGGCTTGTACATTCGGCCGTCCTTAGCGGCGACTGCTAAGGCCCCGACAACGGATGAACAAAGAGGAAGATGACTGAACTTTATTGCCTTCCCTCACAGTGGGAAACATTGATTCCGCTGTGGGGAATATTCATGTTAAATTCTATTGTGTATTGTGTTCTTTTTATTGTATGGCTGTATGGTAACTCATATCTCACGGTACCAATTGGTGCATGTGACAATAAATGTAACTTGAACTTGAACTTGAACTTATCTCTTTACATTAATTATGCATTGGTATCATTTAGACAATAGACAATAGGTGCAGGAGTAGGCCATTCTGCCCTTCGAGCCAGCACCACCATTCAATGTGATCATGGCTGACTCCGCTCTTTAAGAGCCCTATTTCCATAACGTATTTAAAATCAAGCTCTGTGGAACCCCGCTCTAACCTCATTGCTTACAGCCTTCAGTCACCAAAACTCTAATTGATCTTTGTTATGCGCATTCTCCCACAGAATCAATTGTAGCAGCAGATTTTCATATCTCTCGGGTAATTAGCACCCTAGCCGCTATTTGGATGAGAATGGTTGAAGGGGGTATCTTCTAAACGCATGCAAGCTCACTCATAGAGACCTTCAGAGCTCTTCTCTGATATGGCTTCAAAACACAGTCTTTTGATGAATAAATGCTTTATTGTTGATAGAAAACAGTAAGATACATCCAAGTTTCTTCCGACTCGTTACTACAATCTTCTTCGAACCCCAGCTTATTACTTTAGACATTAGAAAACTCCTCGTGTCTCCATAACACTGGCATGATTCGCATGATCTCCTTTAGATCTCCCGTGGACCCCGCATGGCCCGCATGGCCCGCATGATCCTGCATGGCCCGCCTGACCCCGCATGACCCCGCATGGGCCGCATGACCCCGCATGACCCCGCATGGCCCGCCTGACCCCACATGGCCCGCATGACCCCGCATGGCCCGCATGACCCCGCATGATCCCACATGGCCCGTGGACCCCGCATGACCCCGCATGGCCCGCATGACCCCGCATGATCCCACATGGCCCGTGGACCCCGCATGACCCCGCATGGCCCGCATGACCCCGCATGATCCCACATGGCCCGTGGACCCAGCATGACCCCGCATGACCCCGCATGGCCCGCATGGCCCGTGGACCCCGCATGATCCCACATGGCCCGCATGGCCCCGCATGGCCCGCATGACCCCGCATGGCCCGCATGGCCCGTGGACCCCGCATGATCCCACATGGCCCGCATGGCCCCGCATGGCCCGCATGACCCCGCATGATCCCACATGGCCCGTGGACCCCGCATGATCCCACATGGCCTGCATGATCCCGCATGATCCCACATGGCCCGCATGGCCCCGCATGGCCCGCATGATCCCGCATGATCCCACATGACCCCGCATGATCCCACATGATCCCACATGGCCCCGCATGGCCCCGCATGGCCCGCATGATCCCGCATGGCCCGCTTGGTAGAAGGGTCAACCTTCCCCATCGGCTCGCCAAACTAATCAAAAAACTAAACTTCTGCGCAAGCATCTAAGCTCCAAAGACGCCCAAAAACACGTAATAAATCCCATCCACAATATAACGGGCAGTCTAAAATTTAAAGGCACATGCCATCCTCAATGACATGCAAAACAGGCCAAATGGCCACTACGTCAATTTTGAATCTAATTTGTCACTCTCCGTTGGCATCTGTGATTTGAAAACATTTCATCAGGATGCATCACAGCTTTGTTTGGGAACAGCTCTATCCAAGACCGTAAAAAATTGCTCTGAATTGTGGATGCAGCCCTGGCCATCACACGCCGACCTCCCTTCCATTGACTCCATTTATACCTCACATTGCCTCGGCAAGACCAGCAGCATAATCAAAGACTCGTCGCAACATGGCTACTCCCTCTTCCCCCCTCTCCCATTGGACAAAAGGTTTGAAAATGCACACCTTCAGATTCAGAGACAGTTTCTTCACAGTTGTTATCAGGTCACAGAACCATCCTACCACATCCTACTACTATCCTCATGGAAGCCCTTGAACTATGTTTGATCAGACTTTACTGGCTTTACCTTGCACTAATCATTATTCCCTTATCATGTATCTGTACACTGTGAATGGCTGGATTGTAATCATGTATTGTCTTTCCACTGACTGGTTAGCAGGCAACAAAAGCTTTTCACTGTACCTTGGTACATGTGACAATAAACTAAACTGAAGTAAACTAGTGGATCTAATGGGCAGCAGATGTGTCTAAGGGTTTTGTGCCCTGCATCTTTTACGAACATTTATAAACAAAGGGGATACATGTTAGGATGTCCTGCACCAATGTCAAGTCGCCATTTCCATCACCAAACCTCACTCATAATGACAATGCCATATTCTGCAGCATGCAATTTTTTGTAAGTTTTAACTTCTGGATTCCTTTGAAGGTAACATTTGCAGTGGAGGATCCAATAATTAATAGCTGTTGGCAGGGCCTGCCTTAAGCCGATTGGACCGATTGCTCCCAATGGGGCCCCGCGCCGAAGGGGGGCCCCACGCTGAAGTAATCCAAAGCTCCGCTCTAGAATCTTTGGAGTAATCTATTCTCGGCTCGGGTAGATCTACCCCGGGTGGAGGGGGAAGAGACAGGTGGAGAGAGAGTGGAGGCGGAAGAAGGGGGTAGACGGGGTGGGGGGGTGTGAAGGGGAATGGAGGAGGGGGAGGTGGGTCTTCCCTCACGGTCCCGGGCCGCTATAGGATCTATGGTCCCTGGGCAGCGCTCCCACCCCTCCAGTCATCGTGCTTCACGCACACAGCCCCGGCTTCACCCCTCTCTCTCCCCGGGGAGATGCGGTGAACAATACAGGGACAGCGGGCCGGGGTTTGGAGCAACGTTTACAAACCTCAGTCTCGGCTCACACGTGTGCGCCTGGACCCCGGTATCCGCTCCTGCTGCCGGTCCTCTCCCTCCCTCCCTCCCTCCTCTCCTTCCCTTCCCTCCCTCCCCTTCTTCCCTCCCTCCCCTTCTCTCCTTCCCTCCCTCCTTCCTTTCTCTCTTTTCGCTTCTCTCCTTCCCTTGCTCCCTTCTTTCTCTCCTTCCTCTCTCTTTTCCCTTCTCTCCTTCCCTCCCTTCCTTCCCTCCCTCCCTTCCCTTCTTCCCCCTCCTCTCCTTCCCTCCTTCCCTCCTTCCTTCCTCTCTCTTTTCCCTTCTCTCCTTCCCTCCCTCCCTTCTTTCTCTACTTCCCTCACTCCCTTCCTCCCTTCTCTCCTTCCCTCCCACACATACACACAGAAAACTAACACACACACATCACGCACAGACAACTAACACACACAGACACACACACAACTAAGTTAGGATGGGGTAGAAGCCCAAAGGGTAGGATGGGGCTGAAGCCCAAAATTTAATGCCTGGACTGGTTTTTCGCCAATAGTTATTGGTTTTCTAGGATCTAGATAATAATTTTATTTTTTTTTCATTTCACAGTCACTAAAATAAGTGGTATTGTAACTATTTACTTTTCATAGGTGATCTACACATTTTGGTTATTACTTCTAGGCTTACATGTATGCAATTTTATATTAAAATGTGGCTTAGATCTGTTTGGTCCATTAACTCACAGGCACTTTTTAAGCGCACATTTTGATTACTTTCCATTCTACCATAGAGATATAAAGTCTATAATAGACTTCATTTGTATTTCTACGATTCTACAGACCTAGGCTGGGAACCTGGGGCTCACCAAAATTGTTCCCAATTGGGCCCCGCACCTCCTAAGTCCGGCCCTGGCTGTTGGAAATATACAGTCCCTGCAAGTTGTGAGGTTGTACACAGGTGAAATGAAGCCACCGCCAGCATACCTCAACCAAGCTCTATTACTTATGGTGTTTGGAAGCCACCCATCTCACCATTCATCGGGTCCATAGTTTCTCCTTTATCTGACCCTCCCTATCCAGTCTGGAAAGCCATTCACTGCTTCCTGATGTTTTCAACAGAAACAGACAACAATTGTAGGAGGTTGTTGAGGAGACATGACATGTGGCCTCAGGTGATTGTGCGGAACAGCACCAGGACTAGTGGGAGTGAGTGAATGCCGTGGAATTAATGGAGTGAGAAACGGAATCAGTGCACATGAGTGATCTGGTCTAGTGCTAGAGATTTGATCGATGTGTATGTATGAGGCAAGAGCAAAAGTGAAAAGGATGGGAGAAAAGTAGTTTGACTATGAAAGTGGAAGAGCAGTGTATTATATTAATTCCTAACAGTTGTGCTTGGCTGTTGTGAGAATCTCACCAGTTTCCTAGCACTTCATAATCCTACCTAATTGGGCCCAGTTCTGGCCTCTCAAATACCCTGCTCTACAATTATCTGTTGTGCAATCAATCCTCACTCCACTCCCGATGAACAGTGAGCATCTCACGTCTGCTAATAACCCACACATCCTGCATCCCAGGTCCCGATTCATTAAACCTGTTAGCGTGCTCCCTGACCTCAGCAATCACAATTGGTGCCATATGGGAACAAACAGAACTCTCCAGTAGTTAGAAAAATGCTGGAGGTGTGCCTGTAAGGGCTGGATGATGAGTTCTCAGTCGTTATCTACGTGCCAGAAACCTCAAGAAATACAACCAGCATTTATCTGAAACAGCATCATGTTGCAAGAAGGTGCCTGACTGTTATAAATGGTTCCGTACAGTATCACTGTCTTTTAAAAAGTGTTGTGAGAGACATGATTTATCATTTTACGACTGAATAAATGGCATATTGCACCAATGTGCAAAACGGAGAGATACAGGAAGTCCTGTTTACCAGCTGCTATAAGACTTTATAATGAGCATAAATAACTGCACTTTTTTTTAAATTAATTGTATTTTAACTTGTATTTTAACGTATTTTAACTTGTTATGTATGAAAGCGTGGTGTTATGTTTGTCTTGAAGCTGTCGTGGCACTGTAATTTCCTGAAAAGGATTATTAAAGGAATAATCAATCAATCAATCAATACACATTTCCAAATCTCTATTTCTTTGTGAATATGTGTGTTCTTTGTAGTTTTCATTCCAATGTGTACTTATGAGCATTTACCAGCTCTACTTTATCGATTAATGTATTAAATGGGTTAGAAACAAGAACTGTAAGTTACTGACTCACAACCAAGGCACTAATGTAATCAGGATGTGAGCATATGTTCTTTAGATTGATGTTAGTATTGAAGGGCTGATGATAACAATTCGCACAGGGGATATAACCACTAAACATAGACTTTGAATGGAATCAGATCTGGCAAAGATACATTCAAGCTGAAGATTGTGAACCTCAAGTCTGATCTCAGAATTTTACTCAACACTGTTATCAGATGAAAGATGTGAACGGGGAAATCAGTGCACTTTTTATTTTAAATATAATCTTTATGAAAATATATACAGAAGAAAAAAATGCTTGGATATTTTACATTCATCAATAGAGTCAAGTCAAGGGTGTTTTATTTTTGAATTTTTATTTTTTTAAATATATTTGATTGGAAGCAATTGTACAAAAAAAATGGCTTGACAGTTCTACAACTCTAGCCCAGTTTCAATTTTAACATTTTACAAACTGAATATTAAATTGAAAAGAGAAGAAAGAGAAGAGAAAGGAAAGAGAAAAATGAAAAGAAGAAGAAAAAAGAGGAGATATGTCCGTCGGCCCACGCATGCGCCCGCTCAGCCAGCCCTACAATCACTTTAGAGTTTGTGTTCAACCATTGATTTGCTCAAGAAATTCAATAAAAGGAGATCATATTTTTAAAAATTGTTCCGGTTTGTCAATCAAGATAAACCTAATTCTTTCTAGATGTAGTGTATCTGTCATTTCTGTAATCCACATCTTCACTGAGGGGACTGTTGTCTTTTTCCAGAATTTAAGTATAAGTTCTTTTGCTGATATTGGACCGTAATCGAGAAAGCGTCTTTGGGAGACCGTTAGGTTACTACATGCCTCTGATATTCCCAGTATTATCAATTTTGGGTCTGGCTCTAATGGAGTTTTCAGCGTTTTGGAGGTTATGCTGAATACTTCCGTCCAAAAACTTTCTATTTTTTGTACACAGTATAAGACTGTGGGTTAAGGTGGCTTCTTGAGATTGACATTTATCGCAAAGAGGGGAAACACTGTGGAAAATCTTGCTCAATTTGGTCTTTGAGTAATATAGCCTGTGCAGCACTTTAGCCTGTATCTGGCAGTGTCTGGCATTTAGGGAGTAATAGTGGATGTATTGTCAGCTTTCGTCCCATATAGGCTTGGAGATGTGTTGACCCATCTCATCCTCCCATGAACGCCTATAAACCTCAGATGATGGGGTGTCGATGTTTTGGAGGGCATTGTAAATATGGGATATCAACTTCTCTGTATCTGCAAGTCTATTCAAACACTCATCGAGTGTGTCTGGACCTGCAGAGGAGCAGTCTTGCCAGTATGTTCTCACGTAGTCCCTAACTTGGAGGTATCTGAAAATATTATTGGTGTTCAGATCGTATTTCTCCTGCAATTCTTGAAAGGAGGAAAGAATCCCCTTCTGATAAAGGTCTCCCACAGTATTGATTCCCTGATTTTCATATGTCCCAGATAGAACAACAAAATTCTTACTTGCTGCAGCACAACAGAACATGCAAACATAGTATAGAAACATAAAAAATAGGTGCAGGTGGAGGCCATTTGGCCCTTCGAGCCAGCACCGCCATTCATTGTGATCATGGCTGATCGTCCCCTATCAATAACCCGTTCCTGCCTTCTCCCCATATCCCTTGACTCCACTAGCCCCTAGAGCTCTATCTAACTCTCTCTTAAATCTATCCAGCGACTTGGCCTCAACTGCCCTCTGTGGCAGGGAATTCCATAAATTCACAACTCTCTGGGTGAAAAGGTTTTTCTCACCTCAGTCTTAAATGACCTCCCCTTTATTCTAAGACTGTGGCCCCTGGTTCTGGACTCGCCCAACATTGGGACCATTTTTCCTGCATCTAGCTTGTCCAGTCCTTTTATAATTTTATATGTTTCTATAAGGATCTATAAGATCTCCCCCTCATCCTTCTAAACTCCAGTGAATACAAGCCTAGTCTTTTCAATCTTTCCTCATATGACAGTCCTGCCATCCCAGATATGACAAACGAGAGAGAGAAAAGTCTGAAGAAGGGTCTCAACCCGAAACGTCGCCTATTCCTTCACTCCATAGATGCTGCCTTACCCACTGAGTTTCTCCAGCATTTTTGTCTACCTGAGAGAAAAGAAAAGCTCAGTGTGTGTATATACACGCACTCACAGATACCCACATCTCTATACTTATAAAACTCTGATCTTGGATGTGTGTGTATTTGTGTGTGTGTGTGATGTTCGTGTGTGTTTCACATCTCCTCAAAAACACAACACGCTAACAGTGACATTTTCGCATATTCCGATAGAGATTTACGCCATGTAGTTAAAATCGCCTTATCTAAAAATATCATGCATTATTTCTCGAGTTATTTATCAAAAAGAACGAAACAACAACCCAAACTCAGAAGGCAGCAAGAAATTGAGCGCCTAATCAAAGAGAGAAGGGACCTGAGGAAATGGTGGAGGAAATCCTCACTGGAGGAAAGAGTGGGCATCAACCTCCTGCAAGCAGTTCTAAAGGAACACCTGGGAAGACTGCGGAGAGCAGAAACCCTCAGAACTAGACGCAAAAAGAAGGAGAGCGCAAGAACATCCTTCTTCAAGGATCCCTTCAGATATGTGAAAGGACTCTTCACAAAGGAAAAGAACGGGTCACTTAAGGTGTCAAAAAGGGAATTGGAGGACCACCTGAAATCAACGTACACAGACAACCAAAGAGTTGAGCAGAGGGGGATACCTCCAGACATGCCACCCATTCCTCAACTAGAACACCAGTTGGACGAAGTCGAGAAAGCCATCGGAAGGCAAGGGCAGCTTCAGCTCCAGGACCAAACGGAGTTCCATACCGGCTGTACACAAATGCTCAAAATGTTCTTTGTTTCTTATGGAGGCAAATGAAGATAGCATGGAAAAAGCAAACCATCCCAAAATCATGGCGAAAAGCAGGGGGAGTGGTGATCCCCAATGACAAAGATGACCCAAACATCGACCAAGTCCGACAAATCAATCTCTTGAATGTTGAAGGGAAGATCTTCTTTTGCATTGTTGCTCAAAGGATGATAACCTACCTGAAACAGAACAACCTGATTGATATGTCGGTACAGAAAGCTGGTACACCAGGCTTCTCTTGATGCTTGCAAGAGCAAGCATGCTATGGCATCAAATCCAGTCTACAAAAAGGGAAGGAAGAGATCTGCACGTCTTATTCCTGGACCTAGCCAAAGCTTTTGGATCTGTTCCCCATTCTCTCCTCTGGACAGCCTTCAAGTTCTTCCATGTGCCAAAGACCATTACAAACCTGGCCAGAAACGACTTCCAAGATTTGCAATTCTGTATTACAACAACAGAATACACAACAACATGGCAATCACTGGAAGTGGGAATAATGGCAGGTTGCACCATCTCCCCGCTAGCCTTCACCATGGTGATGGAAGTGATCATCCAAGCTTCCAAGTGGGTCATAGGAGGAGAGCGGCTACAGTCTGAGCAGCGGCAACTTCCCATTCGCGCCTACATGGATGACATGACCACCCTGACCTCAACCATTGCATGTACCAAGCGCCTGCTGGAAAAGCTTCATGCGAACATAACATGGGCCCGGATGAAGTTGAAACCCAGCAAATCCAGAAGCATATCCATCATCAGAGGAAGAATCGTAGACAAGCGATTCCACATTGATGAAACACCCATTCCAATTATGTCAGAGCTGCCTGTCAAGAGTTTAGGACGGTTGTACAATGTAAGCCTCAAAGATTCAGACCAGTGTGACCAACTGAGGGAAAAAACCATCAAAGGCCTTGCTAGCATAGTCAAGACCTCACTTCCTGGTAAGCTGAAACTGTGGTGCCTGCAGTTTGGATTGCTCCCCTGTCTGATGTGGCCTCTGACCGTCTACGAGGTCCCCATCACCAAAGTCGAGTAGCTGGAGAGCTAGCATAGTCAAGACCTCACTTCCTGGTAAGCTGAAACTGTGGTGCCTGCAGTTTGGATTGCTCCCCCGTCTGATGTGGCCTCTGACCGTCTACGAGGTCCCCATCACCAAAGTCGAGTAGCTGGAGAGGACAGTCAGCTCATACATCAAGAAGTAGCTTGGACCCCCACGTTGCCTCAGCAATATTGGCTTGTATGGACATAGCGCTCTGGAACTGCCTGTCTCTAGCTTCACAGAAGAATACAAATGCTCCGAAGTGAGGCTGGACATGACCCTGACTGTGTCTCAAGATGAAGCGGTACGAGCGGCTGCTCCCAGACTGGCAACTGGAGGAAGTGGACCCCATCGGAGGCTGTATAGCTAGTAAAATCTGCTCTCAGGCATGGAGCCATTGTAGGGCAGGTGCAGCAGGGAAGAGGTGGGATTGGACTTGGGACAAGTTGAACCACATGGCACAAGGCAACATCCACCCAGAGAAGAAAGCTGGTAGTTGCTGAGGTCCGTCAGCAAGAGGAGGCAGAGAGATGTGCAAAGGCAGTCTCACAATCCAAACAGGGCCAGTGGACTATCTGGTAAAACCTGGAGCATCGTCAGCTTAGCTGGAAGGATCTGTGGGAGATGGATGGATGCTGTCTTAACTTCATCATCAGAACCACCTACGATGTTCGTCCCACACCAAAGAACCTAAACCAGTGGTTTAGAGAAAATTCATCATGTTCTCTCTGCCAAACCCCAGCAACATTAAGACACATTCTCACTGGCTTCAAAACCAGTATTTCACAAGGCCGCTACACCTGGAGGCACAATCAGGTCCTGCGACAACTGGCGATTACCTTGGAAGGAAGGAGAGGTACCACCAATCCCCTCCCTACCACGGTACCCGGACGTGGCGCCGACAGACGAGAAACTGAAGGAAAGAAGTGGAAGTCAAATTACCAAATGGAAATGAAGCATAAACGCCAAATAACCGATTGGAAATGAAGTCGAAACGCCAACTAACCGAAAGGGTGGGACACCTAAATGCAAACGAATGGAAAGGGCGGGACGCCTAAAAGCCAACTAACCGAAAGGCTGCATTGCATGAAACCAAACTCACCGAATGGCCGCTCTGCCGAAATGCCACCTACTCGAAATGCGGCGTTGCCTACAAGCCAACGGACCGACTGCCGCTCAACAGGAAAGTCAAATAACGGACATGACTTTGTCGGGCGGGGGGGGGGGGGCTTGTCAGCGATTGGTCCAGACCCCCCCGCATCCATCAGATCACTGTGGAGGGATGAACATTGTCCCACACTCCCGCTCCACCCGACCCACAGCCCGCGGAGGGTGGCCGTGGGAGAGTGGGGGCTGTCCGAGGGATGCGCACCATCGGCCGCTTACAACTTGGTGCTTGGGTTCAGATTACCCAGTCACCTATGGATTGTGTGGGAAAACGATCCCCACCCTCCCGCCAGTGGAGAAGTGGGAGAGAGGGGGGAGGGGGAGAGAGGGGGGGGGGGGAGAGAGGGGGAGAGAGAGGGGGAGAGAGAAGAGGCGAGAGAAAGAGAGAAGGGGAGAGAGAGAAAGGGAGAGAGAGAAGGGAGAGAGAGAAAGGAGAGAGAGAGGAGGGGAGAGGGAAGGGGGGGAGAGAGAAGGGAGAGAGGGGGAGAGAGAGGGGGAAAGAGAGAAGAGGGGAGAAAGAGAGAAGAGCGGAGAGAAAGAGAGAAGGGGTGAGAGAGAGGCGGGAGAGAGAGGAGTGGCAGAGGGGAGGAGAGAGAGAAGAGGGGAGAGAAAGAGAGAAAGGGAGAGAGAGGAGAGAGAACGGGAGAGAGAGAGAGGAGGGAGAGAGGAAGAAAGAGAGAAGGGGAGAGGGAGAGAAGCGGGGAGAGAGAGAGGGAATGGGAGAGAGAGAAGGGGAGAGAGAAAAGAGGGGAGAGAGAGAGAGAGGGAGAAGCTAGAGGAGGGAGAGAGAGAGGGAGAGGAGAGAGGGACGGGAGAGAGATGGGCTAAGAGAGGGGAGGAGTAAAGAGAGAAGGGGGGAGAGAGAGAGGAGAAAGAGAGATGGGAGAAAGAGGGTGGGAGAGAGAGAAGAGGGGAGAGAGAAGGGGGAGTGGGAGCATGGAGGTCATTTATCCACACAAGCCACATAGGTGACTGGGCAACCTGAACTCAAGCACCAAGTTGTAAGCGGCCGATGGTGCTCATCCCTCGGGACAGCCCCCACTCTCCCACGGCCACCCTCTGCGGGTTGTGGGTCGGGTGGAACGGAGGTGTGGGACAATGTTCATCCCTCCACAGTGATGTGGTGGACGTGGGGGTCTGGATCAATCGCTGACAAGTCCCGCCTCCCCGGCAACGTCATGTCCGTTATTTGAATTTTCTGTTGAGTGGCATTCGGTCCATTGGCTTGTACGCGTCGCCACCTTTCGGGTAGGCGGTGTTTCGGCAGAGTGCCCATTTGGTGAGTTTGCTTTTAGGCGACGCAGCCTTTTGTTTAGTTGGCTTTTAGGCATCCCGCCCTTTCGGCTTGTTTGCATTTAGGTGTCCCACCCTTTCGGTTAGTTGGGTTTCGGGTTTGTTTCCATTCAGTTATTTGGCTTCCACTTCTTTGCTTCAGCTTGTCGTCTGTCGGCGCCACATCCACACACGCCCTTCCACAACGCCTGGTTTCTCGAACATGACCCCTTTTGTAAAGGCAGGACAACTTCCAGAGAAGCCATTTGCAAGAAAGGAACCGATCCTCCTGGACACAGCCCGGGACTGGAAAATGCAGGCAGATCTAGACCAGAAGCTCATTTTTCCACCAGAGATCATCACAACTAATCTCAGGCTGGACCTGATCTTGTGGTCAACCTCACAGATGTCCCTGTACATTGTGGAGTTAACTGTGCCTTGGGAGGCTGCAGTTGGTGAAGCGCATGAACGCAAATGTCTGAAGTATTCAGACTTAGCAGCCGAGGCAGAACAATGCGGCTGGCGTACCCAGGTGCTCCCTGTAGAGGTTGGTTGTAGAGGGTTTGTAGCCATGTCAACAACCAGACTCCTGAAGGGAATGGGAGTTCGAGGACAGGCCTTCCGGCAAGCTGCCAGGTCGCTGTCAGAGGCTGCCGAGCGAAGCAGCAAGGACTCCAACTGGGGAAGGACTCCAACTGGGCTGCAAAATAGAGGGGTAAAATGGAGGGGAGCGCACCTGGGATGCCAGGTGTTGCTGTTGAGCCCTCTGGAGGTGTCATGGGCCTATCAGCGAAACATCAAGGAAGGAGGGTGCCCACCTGATGACCCCAATGAAGTCTTTACCCCTTCCCCCACTCAAGATATTAAGAAGGTGCCAATTCTAGTAGGGATTATAATATCTGTATTACAAAAAGTCTGATCTTGACCACTTCCTGTTTTTCTGTTTCATGATTTTAGAAAAAAAACGCTGCCACTTACAGCAGTGATTTTTGGCCATCTTATGCAGAGTCCACCTCCACTGTGCAGGACAAGAGGATTTTTCCCATCGATGAAAAATAAAAGAGGGACTATAAAACCCGGAAGTGTTGTGCTTCAGTAAGTCTCTGCAAGATGGGGGAAGTGAGAGGGTCACGTCTCTCAGTCTGAGCTGTGAATAACACTGAACACATGTCTACTAAACTGTGAGTGTGGTTCTACTGACCTTGAGTGCCCTTAATGTGGTTTGAAAATGAAAATGTGATTGGTTTGAAGTAAAAGCACTGCAAATGGTTGGTGGGGGTTGGGTTGAGGTAAAAGGACTGCAAATGGTTGGTGGGGGTTAAGTTGAGGTAAAAGCACTGCAAATGGTTGGTGGGGGTTGGGTTGAAGTAAAAGCACTGCAAATGGTTGGTGGGGGTTGGGTTGAAGTAAAAGCACTGCAAATGGTTGGTGGGGGTTGGGTTGAAGTAAAAGCACTGCAAATGGTTGGTGGCGGTTGGGTTGAAGTAAAAGCACTGCAAATGGTTGGTGGGGGTTGGGTTGAAGTAAAAGCACTGCAAATGGTTGGTGGGGGTTGGGTTGAAGTAAAAGCACTGCAAATGGTTGGTGGGGGTTGGGTTGAAGTAAAAGCACTGCAAATGGTTGGTGGGGGTTGGGTTGAAGTAAAAGCACTGCAAATGGTTGGAAGTCTAAACTTGACAACTTCCTGTTTGCACTCTATATTGATTTTAGATAAAACGCTACCACTTACAGTTGTGATTTTTGGCGATCTTACTCAGTCCCCCTCTGCTCATCAGGTGCAGAGGATTCTTCCCATCAATGAAAAATAAAAGTGTTATTAGTGTTTAAAAAATGTTGAGAATCTCTTTCCTATCAATCACGCCATGAAGGCCACACCTTTTCCGGTGGGAGGGGAGGGATTATAAAACTCGGAAGTGTGGGTGTGGCACCGTCTCTGCATGATGGGGGAGGGAGAGGTCATGACTGTCTGAGCTGTGAATCAACTGAACACACTGAATGTCTACTGAACTGTGAGTGTGGTGTTTTGTGTGGTTTATGGTTGGTTTTATGGTGGTTTCACCCTACTTGAAATGGTATGAAATGGCAGTTGAATGTGGTGGCCTTGCACCCTGCATGAAATGGTATGAAACTGCATTTGAATGTGGTGGCCTTGCACCCTGCATGAAGTGGTATAAAACTGCACTTGAATTTGGTGGCCGTGCACCCTGTTTGAAGTGGTAGGAAACTGCACTTGAATTCAGTGGTCTTGCACCCTACTTGAAGTGGTAGGAAACTGAACCTGAATTTGGTGGCCTTGCACCTTGCTTGAAGTGGTATGAAACTGCACTTAAATTTTGTCACCTTGCACCCTGCTTGAAGTGGTAAGAAACTGCACTTGAACTTGGTGGCCTTGGACCCTGCTTGAAATGGTAGGAAAATGGATTTGAATTTGGTGACCTTGCACCCTGCTTGAAATGGAATTTCAAGGAATAGCCGTGAGTCAACTGCCAGCCCACCAGCCGTGAGTGAGCTGCCAGCACATCAAGTTTTAGGAACTGAGCTGCCACCCCAAGAATCCATTTGGCCCAAAATGTCCATACTAGCCCTCTGGATACCAGTCCCTTCAGCCAACAACACCCATACTAGCGCTCCAGAAAGCCCACCCTTCCCACCCCCCCACTGGCCACCAATATTGGAATTGGTGGAGAGGTGGAATATTGTGTTGGGGGCCCAGCCCTCCCGTGTGAACATGGGACCCAACGGGTCCCAGTTAGTCTAGTCAAGTCCTATAAATCTCAAATAACTTCGAAAATAAACGAGATAGTCTTGCTGATGAAGTCACAATGGATCTGACTGCCTGCCTCTGTTCACGCTGCGAGTGACGTCACCCCGTTCTGTCTTCTTGGCTTCTTAACTTTTACATCTTTAAATTTGTCACTTAACGTTTTTAAACTGCTGCTCAGGTCGTGCTGTGCGCTCCGCTGGGTTCCTCGAAGTTTTCGAACATGGCAGCGGCGGTCGTTATCACCGTGGGTGTGGGTGCGGGGCAGCACGATGGGTAGGTGGCCATTACTCCCTCTGGGAGAGGCCATCTATGGAGACCTACGATTCCTCCATCGTTCGCAGGGACTTGGGGAATCGTGACGCCTTTTTCCCGCTGGTGATCCCGATCCCACCTGCCGATCTATGAATGAATGAATGAATGAATACGTTTATTGTCATTGCACAATACTGTGCAACGAAATTCCATTACATCTCCTCCGGTTAATAAAATACAAACACGACAACCATTGACACATATGTACACTTATTAGTAAAATAATAAATAAGTATTTATGGGACAGAAGTTTAGGGGTAACATGAGGGGGAACTTCTTTACTCAGAGAGTGGTAGCGGTGTGGAATGAGCTTCCAGTGGAAGTGGTGGAGGCAGGTTCGTTGGTATCATTTAAAAATAAATTGGATAGGCATATGGATGAGAAGGGAATGGAGGGTTATGGTATGAGTGCAGGCAGGTGGGACTAAGGGAAAAAAGTTGTTCGGCACGGACTTGTAGGGCCGAGATGGCCTGTTTCCGTGCTGTAATTGTTATATGGTTATATGGTTATATGGTATTTAAAAAGAATTAAAAGGAATTTGGCGGCATTTCTTGGAATTACATTTTGCTTCCCCAGTGTTCTCTGTTGGAATTAAGCTCTTTTATCGCACATGGGTAGAAACTATTTTTTAGTCTTCAGAGACCTGAATCGCCTCCCAGAGGGTAGCAGAGTGAAAAGGTGGTTGGCAGGGTGGGATGTGTCCTGCTTGATATTTGTGGCCCGGCGCAAGCATCGGGCCCTATATATATCATCCAAGGAGGGCAGTTGAGCATTTGGCCATCACGGGGGACGACCTCCTCTCCATCTCCCCCGCCGATCGTCTGTCACGCGGGTGGATGGGCTACCAGATGTTCTACCAATCGGTGGCGGCCAGTGCCATCTTTTTCGCTGTTGTGTGCTGGGTAGCAGAGCAAGGCCGCCAACACCAACAGAATTAACAGAAAGGGTGGCTCCGTCATGGGGGTGGAGTTGGATTCACTGCAGATGGTCTTGGAGGGATGATGCTCCTCAAATTGCAGAGCATCTTGGATAATACAGCTCATCCCCTCCATGACACACTGATCAACCTGAGGAGCACCTTCAGCAACAGACTGGCTCTACCAAGATGCAGCACAGAACGCTTTAGGAGATCCTTTTTCCCTGTGGCTATCAAACTGTACAACTCCTCCCCCTTCTGTCGTGGGGCAGACTGACTGGATAACACACAAACTGAAGCTTTTCACTGTACCTTGGTACATGTGACAATAATAAACTAAACTAAACAAGTGTTCTGTTACTGAGGTGGGATTAAGGTTGTGCAGACCAGAAGCCTGATAGTTGTAGGAAAATAGCTGTACATGAACCTGGTGCTGTGTGACTTTAGGATTTTGACCCTCCTGCTCAATGGTAGCAACGAGAAGAGGGCATGGCCCAGTGGGTGGTCATTTTCAAACATGAATGCTTCCTTCATGAGGCAGTACCTCACATAGATATTTCAATGGTGAGGAAGGCTGTGATAGCCTGGCTGAGTCCATCACTCTCTGCAGTCTCCTGTGTTCCTGTACATTGTAAGCGTCATACCAGGCTATGATGAAACCAGTCAGAATACATTTTGCAATGCATCTGCTTGTTAGGTATTTGGTGACATACAGAATCTCTTAAACCTCCTAGAAAATAGAGACACTAACATACCTTCTTTGTGATTACTGGTTGGTGTTGAGTCTTATTAACTGTCTTCAAAAATATATATTTTATGTTAAATTATATCATTTTATGGATTACAGTTCTGTATCTTTAAAGAAAAACTCAAATAACAGATAGGTACTAATAATGGTTCAGACCTGTGCACAAATACTGATGTATTATTATGGTTCACATTCAGATTGCTGACATTCTTTGACTGGTTTGAAAATCAAACAGCTTTAGCACCTTCTATAAATGGTACAGTGCACAGCAAGGGCAGTCCCTTCCTTTTCACACTTCCATTATATGGTAAGCCATTTCAAATCTTCCTCAGATATTATTCTGGAATCAATTACAACACACAATGGCCCCAAATTATATTTTATGAAGTGACTTTACATACATTCTCTTCAGAAGTTACAGAGGACAGGAGATTTCTAAATCCCAAGGTCCAGAAGCATTTAATTTTTTCTCAAGATAAAAAAAAAAATCATTTTTATTCACAGGCTTTTTAAATATCTTTGCGCAAATGCTGCATAAACCTTTTTTTCCTTTGTTTAACTGCGGCACATGATTTTCTGTTCAAATTCTTCATAGAGTTAGAGTCGTAGAGCATGGAAACAGGCCATTTTGGCCCAGCTTGCCAATGCTGACCAAAACATTTGGCCCATGACCCTCTAAACGTTTCCTATCCGTATATAAATCATCTATTTAAAAAATGGTTAAGCAATGTCATATAAATGTTTCAAAGGAGAGAAAATATATCATGTTGAAGGTTGCTGGTACTGTATTCCATTAAGAAAGGTCAGGATGTGGGATGGGGTCATGGGCGGGACTTACTCTGGTGGGACATGTGGGTGGTGTTTGTTGTGGGAGAGGCTTATTGGAACTACAACAAATGTTTTGATGTCTAGAAAATCATCAAAACAGCATAGTAATCTGCAGCCTTGAAAACATTAAGAAATAGCAGTAAATAAGAAAATATAATGCATGATTCACTGACTACCCATTCCTGAAATTAAACTCTGAATCACTAGGCCATTGAGAAAGACTGCATTAAAGCTGTCTGTTTATTTCACAATGCTGGCTTTCACGCTTTAATACCCAAGGCAAACTTTTCCCATTCCCCAAAGTCATAAAGATGAACACATTTCCTCCTTTTGCATTCTCAAAATCTACGGTAGACACAAAATGCTGGAGCAACTCGGCATGACAGGCAGCATCTTTGGAGAGCAGGATTGGGTGACGTTTCAGGTCGAGACCCTTCTTCAGACTGATGTCAGGGGAGTTGGCGGTACAGAGATAAAATGTAGCCGGAGACAGTAAGACTGGTGGGGGAACTGGGAAGGGGGATGGGATGGAGAGGGAAAGCAAAGGCTTCAAGTAGAAATTCTTTGCCCTGTTTCTATGGCCTCTTGTGGGTTAGTAAGAAAATGGGTGTTTTGGTGTTTTGAAAAAATGTCACCTCTGAGATAATGGAAGTCCCAGATAATATGGGACCTTTGGCAAGCCTAATTGGGTTTTGTTAATTCATATTCAGAGAATATGCAAAGACTTATGCTTTGCATACATTTCGCATGAATAGTTAGAAAAGTGATACAACTTTTTTTTAAATGTGTGCACGACTGGATGATCTAAGATGATATGCAAATTTACTGTAAATTGCGAATTCTGCTTCACAATGGTTGGATTGATTCCATGCATGAATGGAGTTTCCTATTAAGAGTTACTTAAACATATTTTTGATGAATTGTTCAGCTTATTTGATATATACTCCTGTTTCACTGGCCCCAAAAATAAATGCATTCTACTCACGAACTCCGATGAAGAAATAATTCCAAGTTATGTTGTATTTGATCTAAAGTCAAAATTCTAAAACTGCCATGACCTTTTTGTGAAAAGTTACAAAACCGAGCAGTATATGAATTCATTCCCTTTGACACAGATTTTTCTTTATCCTCAAGTCATTCAGCTTAGTCATTTGAAAGGTAAAATAGTGAAAGTATTGATATTTTACATTTCATTTTTTTCTTTTTGTTGTCATGCCCTTTAAGGGTCAGTGCAATGGATTATTATTTCTGTTAAAATACAATGCAGCTGAAGCCATTTGATACAATATGTCTCTCATGGAATTAAAAGCTCAGTGCCTTCATTACACTGACTGATGCATAAAGGACACCACAGACTCAGAACAGTCTCTCAAACTGGCCAGCCAAGGGGAAGTACTTATCAATAATTACCTCCTTGTTTTGTATGGGAGTCAAGCTTACCTGCCCCAGAGATACAATTACTGAAGTTCAGAGTGACAGAAGTCAGTGGAAAAGTTGGCGCATCCAACAGAAAATAATGGTCATTGGTATTAATAACTGCAAGAACAGTAACTGAGGGCTTCAGTCTGAATAGTATTGGCAGAAAATTTGATTTCTATGTCACAAGACAAAAATCTCAATTTTACAAAAAAGGGCTGCCTGCCTGCTTTTGCTTTTGCTCGGGTTTTGCTCTTCTGTTTATTAACCAGTCATAGAGTCATACAGCTATAGAGCATGGAAACAAACTCTTCGGCACACCTTGCCAATGATCCTGGTCCAGTCCCATTTGCCTGAATTTGGCCTGATACCCCCCAAACCCTTCCAATCCATGTGTTTGGCAAAATGACATTTAAAAATCGTAATTGTCTCTACTTCTCTAGCAGCTCATTCCAGATATCATTTGAGTGAAAGAATTGCATCCAAGGTCCCTCTTAAACCTCTCCCCACTCCCCTTACACCTTGCCCTCTGGTTTTAGAATCATCTGTTGTGGGAGGTAGACTAAGTGGTCACTTCATCCATGCCCCTCATGATCTTGTATATATCAATAACGCCACCCCTCAGCCTCTTATGCTCTAAAGAAAATGTCACAAAGTATTCAACCTCTTCCTATACTCGTCAGCAAGTACAGGTAACATCATAGTGAATCACTTCTGCACCCTTTCCAACCTAATGACATTAGCACAGATATTTAGCAGATTCTTTTCTACCACATAAGCTTCTTTACGATTTTATTATTTGAAGTAAGCTCCAGGTTTAGTTTTGTCTTAAATAAGCCACAGATTCAGTATAATTGGAAATACGGGTGAAAAGAGATACAAAAGTATTACAGCAAGCTGTGTTGATGGAAGGTTCATAGTTAATTAGCCTCACCAGAAATCAAAAATAATTAATCACTTTAAGTATTTTTCAAAAACATGAAATAATGCTGACTATGGTTAGCCTTAGAAATATTGTTACATAAGCAAACATATTGCCAGATGAATTGAATTAGGAGGGTACTTCAAGCAGCCTGAAACTTTTCAAAGAATACATTTCTTCCATCAAAAATTCCTTTAGATAAGGCCAGAGTGGAGTTTGTTGAGTAATTCAACTTTAATATAGCTCTATTAATTCTGACAGAGATTAAATATACTCACATAATTTACAAGTGACTATCGACCACATACTGCGAATTTTCTAGTAAAATAGCTTACTTTTGTTGAAAGGAGTTGCTGTAATATCAGTTGTAAGTTTCATTTCCTCTATCCTTAAGGGCCTGTCCCACTTAGGTGGTTTTTCAGCTGACTGCCGGCGAGTGTCAAGTTCGCGGCACTCACGTGAAAAACCGGGAACTGGAACGCGACTGTCAGAGTGGAGCACACACACACACACACACATTGCAAAGGCGGGGGCCAGGGAAAGCGGGGGGAGTGCTGTCTGAAATTCACACGGTGCAAAGCCAAGGTGATACAGACACACACCGCGATGAACAGGAAGGTTAAGACGGCAAGCACAGTGTACGGTGTCCTTTTAAAGAGGGAGGTGGTGGTGGAGGGGAGAAGGGGGAAGAAGGGAGGAGAAGGGGGGAGAAGGAGTGGAGACACTTTTAAGAAGCCAGACAAGTTTTAATAAGCCAGAGATACACAGCTGTCAAGTTGGCGGGCATTTAACATTACCTGTCGGATCTCCTTGTTTCTGAAAACTCATGCTTACGTTTTTTTCCTCAATGAGCAAAGGCGCTTACCTATGACTAGCTCGACTACCTATAACAACATGGCGACCCCACTACAACTGCGCCTACGACTACAAAAGTATCGATTTTCTCCATGGCGACCAATTTTTGGTTGTAGAAATTTTGAAAATTTGTGCCAACCATACTGAGGCCGCGACTAGTTCCCAGAATGCGGGAACTCCTCGCGACCATGAAGGAGACTCACCAGAGATTACCAGCAAACATGTGGCGACCATGTGGCGAGTGCAGAGTCTCCTGCACTCGCCTAAAATGTCGACTAAGTGGGACAGGCCCTACATAAACTCCTCTTCCTGATTAAATTGATTTCAACAGTTTGCTACTTGCCACAGAATATGCTTCATATAACCATATAACAATTACAGCACGGAAACAGGCCATCTCGGCCCTACAGGTCCGTGCCGAACGCTTATTTTCCCCTAGTCCCATCTACCTGCACTCATTCATCCTGCCTCTGAATCATTAGCCCTCAGAATGTTATCAACAAACACGCTGTAATCTAAGTGATTATAGTTCTTCATAAGATCCTCACTGTTCCCAATTTTTTTTTTTTTAATTTAATCTTACACAAGAAAACACTTGGAAATGATTTGCACTATCAAAAAAGCACAGAACGAGTTGAAGTATTTTTCAACAGAAAAAGGGAATGGAAATGCTGGGAACCCACAGTCTATGGTAACGGTTGTGGCTATAAGAGCAGTTTAGAGTTTTGGTTCTTGTGAGTGAACATGATCCTAAAGTCCTTTTATCATCAACAAGGCAAATCTCAGGTGTGTGTTGGTATATATTCCATTTTCCTGGTTGAGTGCAGCTACATAATTCTCGAGATGTTTGACACCATCCAGGACAAAGTTGTCCGCTTGGCAAGTAATGCATCCACTATATTAAACATTCATTCCCATTACTAAATAGCCAGAACACATTCTGTCAACAAAAATGCATTGGAAGAACTTGTCTAGGCCATTCCGACAACACCTCCCAAACTCGCGGGGAGCGGCTAAAGCTCCCAGCCAGCCGCGCCAGCCGCGCCAGCCGCGCCAGCCAAGATAAGGCTGCACTCTTAAGAACTTTGAAACTTAGTTTAGTTTAGATAGACACAAAATGCTGGAGTAACTCAGCAGGACTGGAAGCATCTCTGGAGAGAAGAAATGGATGACGAATATTGAGAAAAAAGGGAAGAGAGGCAGAGACAGAGAGAGGGGGGCAGACAGAGAGGTGCAGAGACAGTGAGAGAGCAGGGAGAGGGAGGGAAGAGAGGGGGGAGAAAGGGGGAGAGAGGGGGAGAGAGAGGGGGGAGAGGGGGAGAGAGGGGGAGAGAGAGCGGGGGAGAGAGAGGGGGGGGAGGGGGGGGTTAGGGTTTTTGTTTCCAGGAATCTCTCTTTTTTCTCTGTCTCTTTTCTCCTCTTCTTTCTTTCTCGTTGTCGCTTTTTTCTCTCCTTTTTTCCTCTTCTTTCTTTTCTTCTTTTTTCTCTTCTTCTTGTTCGAGGATGGGAAGGAGAGGTGAGAGAGCAGGGGGGGAAGCGGAGCGGGGAGCAGGTTAGCGAGGTGCGGGTAGCGGGCGTCAACGAAAGGACTGCGAGTTCGGCGGCTTCATTCCAGGGCCCGACTTGCTCGTTCTTTCTGTGTCTTTGGGGAATAATGAGGGCGGAGGAGGTGGGTGGGGTGGGTGACGTCCACTTCGCAAAAAACTGCGAAAGGAAGACAGCAGGCATGCATAACCTTGTGATGTCTCAGCAAAAGACAGTCAGTTATATTTCACAGTTTTGGTCCGATTTTTGAACATGTTCAGCAATAACTCGAGAAATAAAGCATGACATTTTCAGATGTGATTTCGGGTAAATCTCTACCGGAATATGTAAAAATTTTACCGTTTGCGCGTCGTTTTTTTTAGAAGATGTGATTATACACACAAATCCACATACAAGATCAGACATTTAATATATAGATAGATATGCAAAATAACGATTTTTACTGTGCCTAGGTGCATGTGACAATAAAGTATCATCGTCATTATGACCTCCACCACCAAGAGGCAAAATTGGCACAGATTCATAGGAACGGGACTACTTGTAGGTTTCCCTTCAAGTCGCATGCTACTCTGGGTAGGAATGATATTACCAGTGCTTTGTCATTACTGAATCTAAACTCCATCTCCAGCAACACTGCATTCACTACAGGCAGTCCAAGAAGGCGGCCAATCATTATCTTCTCAAGAGCTATGATCATCCTGAAACCATTTAAAACCATGAAACATCCTGAAAGCAAGTAAATAAAAGAACACATAAAGATATCAAAAAGAAAAAAAGCGAAATTTCATGTAGCAACAGGTAAATTGTGAAAAACAAATATCAATAGACAATAGACAAAAGACAATAGACAATAGACAATAGACAATGGACAATAGACAATAGGTGCAGGACTAGGCCATTTGGTCCTTCGAGCCAGCACCGCCATTCAATGTGATCATGGCTAATCATCTCCAATCAGTACCCCGTTCCTGCCTTCTCCCCATATCCCCTGACTCCGCTATTTTTAAGAGCCCTATCTAGCTCTCTCTTGAAAGCATCCAGAGAACCTGCCTCCATCGCCCTCTGAGGCAGAGAATTCCACACTCACCACTCTCTGTGAGAAAAAGTGTTTCCTCGTCTCCGTTCGAAATGGCTTACTCCTTATTCTTATTCTTATTCATATCCTATATGTTTTTTAATATTGCCTTCTGATCTTTAAATGAGCGGAGGAAAATTGGAAGCAATATTGGGCAGCAAGTAGAATATATTCTTCCTCCAGACTTAATGATGGACTGCATTAATATAAATGCTGTCGATTGGGAAATAGAATTGATAGCTAGAACATCAACAGCCTGGCCTGCCAGCTCACAAACTATCATTCATCCTCTAACTTTTATGTATCAATCCAGATGGAGTAACTGGAGTGATTTAAATAGATAAATGATGAATAGGTCCTGGTACTGATACCGGGCAACTAGAGGACAAGATAGTGGCAGTGGAGAAAGATATTTCTGACTAGAGGCAAAACTGGCAAGGACATTAATGTGACTCCTAAATTACTTATTGATTGGCAGGACACTAAATGAAATCCTGATTCAGCCTCTGCTTTAACATTTGTTCTATTGAATGCAAAGACTGCATGTAAAAACTTGCTCAAAAAACTGTAATTTTCTATCACAATATGAAACCTCAAAGGTAATTTTGGACTATATTAAATGTGGCTCAACAATGAAAATCAAGCAGAAAACTATTCCTGGAAAGGTTTTTGATACAAAAAATTACTGAGATTCGGTATATCAAAGAGGATTCTCTTGAACCTCTACAGGTGTACAGTAGAGAGCATATTGACTGGTTGCATCATGGCCTGGTTCGGCAACTTGAACGTCCAGGAGCGGAAAAAGTTGTGAACAATGCCCAGTCCATCACCGGCTCTGACCTCCCCACCATCGAAGGGATTTATCGGAGTCACTGCCTCAAAAAGGCAGCTAACATCATCAGAGACCCACACCTTCCTGGCCACACACTCATTTCACCACTGCCATCGGGAAGAAGGTACAGGAGCCTATAAACTGTAACGTCCAGGTTCAGGAACAGCTTCTTCCCTTCTGCCATCAGGCTATTAAACATGACAACAAATAAGCTCTGAACGACAACAGACTATTATTGTTATTGCACTATAATTGTTTGTTGAGTATGTGTGTATGTGTATATACACACTGAACTGTTTTTTTTCCCTCGTTTATGTACTATGTTTACATATACCCATATAACCATATAACAATTACAGCACGGAAACAGGCCATCTCGACCCTTCTAGTCCGTGCCGAACACGTATTCTCCCCTAGTCCCATATACCTGCGCTCAGACCATAACCCTCCATTCCTTTCCCGTCCATATTCTGTTGTGCTGCAGCAAGTAAGAATTTCATTGCTTTATCTGGGAAGTATGACAATAAAACACTCTTGACTCTTGACGTAAAATGACGTATTACTGTTAGTTGGTATTCTACACAACTGGAGATTGAGAAGAAGCTCATGGATTGAACATATAGCATTTTGAATTCAGTAAATCTTCAGAATTCATTTAAAAGTATAGCTGCCTGACTCCAGTTCAGTCACAAACGGTGGTGTTTTAGACTAGACGTTATGCTAATCATTCTTGGCTATTGTTCCTGAATCCCTTTGCTATCCTAGTTGAAGTTATTCATGATATGTCTTTTGGAAAAAGGTAAGGGAAAATCTAAGATGTTCAAACAGATGAAAGGACAATATTTGAAGACTGGGTAAACCACTGTCGGGGGTCATCCCAACCAATTCTTTAAGATGGCATTCTGTGCTTTATGAACTGTTGTAAAGGAAGTAACTGAAACAAAAATCAACTGTTGTTGGAAAGCCATGAACTTGTTGAAAAGTACACTTTACAAGGAATCTAATTGTCTGCCAGAAACACGACAGGGTCCACGCCCATGCTCTGTGCGCTGTCAAGATGTAAAACGGTGTTCTGGGGATGCACTGAAGCTTAGATACAAGTAACTGCACACAGGTTTACAAACAAAAGACACAAAGTGCTGGAGTAATTCAGCCACTCTGGAGCATACAGTGTTGCGGCAACTCATTGGGTCAGACAGCACCCTCTGGAGACAATGCTTGGTGGGTTGCTACAAATGCTCCGAGAGGATTGTGGGGACCTCATTGAAACTTACCGAACAGTGAAAAGCTTGGATGGAGTGGATGTGGAGAGGTTGTATCCACTAGTGGGAGAGTCTAGGACCAGAGGCCATAGCCTCAGAATTACAGGACATTCCTTTAGGAAGGAATTGAGGAGGGATTTCTTTAGTCAGAGGATGGTGAATCTGTGGAATTATTTGCCACTGAAGGCTGTGGAGGACGTCAGTGGATATTTTTAAGGCAGAGCTAGATAGGTTCTTGATTTGCAAGGGGGTTATGGGGAGAAGGAAAGAGAATGGAGTTAGGAGGAAGACATAGATCAGCCATGGTTGAATGGCAGAGTAGACTTGTTGGGCCGAATGGCCTTATTCTGGATTATAAGGAGAAAGCAGGAACAGGGTACTGATTCTGGATGATCAGCCATGATCATAATGAATGGCGGTTCTGGCTCTATTTTCTATGTTTCTATGATTGGTCACAGTTACGTGCCCTCTTGCCCATTCAATATTGAAAGGGTAAAGTAAGGAAAAACTCTCAAGCTGATATCATCTGACATGATTATTGTATTTAAACTAACTGGTCTGTATTTTTCTGAGGAACTACAACATTTTGATTTACTGTAAGTTATCTATCGAATTTTTATTTAAAAAAGTATAGAAGTGAAGCAAGCCAAACATTATTTAATTGCCTGTCAGTTATATGCAGTTAATATAAACGCATTTCATTATTGGATAACAAGTGTAAGTGAAAACAGGACTACTGGATCAATATAAAGTTGCCCCGTGCATTGACACAGGATGTAGCTATGTAAAGATTTCCCAACATGTGACTTATTTTAAAGTATTTAAGTACAGAGAAGAATAAATTGACTCAGGCATCACATTTTTAAATAAAGAAGAGCTTTAATTTCCAATCAATACTTGTTCTACTTTAAAAGCGGTCCCTTGGGATAAAAGATGAATTGCTTTCTCTCTCGTTTAAGGATTCTGAGATGGCTGATGAGACCAAAGTAGAACCCACAGATTCCTTTACATATGGGGGAGGAGAAGCATGCGAGAGTGGGTGACTGGATAATGTACGAGGGAGTGCACTCTTTCTGGGCTTATTTTCAATGGAATTTTGAAGGATGAGAGGATATCTTATAGAAACATATAAAATCCTTAAGGGATTGGACAGGCTAGATGCAGGAAAAATGTTCTCGATGTTGGAGGAGTCCAGAACCAGGGGTCACAGTTTAGGACAGCCATGGTGGCGCAGCAGTAGAGTTGTTGTCTTACAGCACTTGCAGCGCCGGAGACCCGGGTTCGATCCCGACTATGGCTGCTGTCTGTTTGGAGTTTGTACATTCTCCCCGTGACCGCGTGGGTTTTCTCCAAGATCTTCGGGTTTCTCCCACACTCCAAAGACATACAGGTATGTAGGTTATTGGCTTGGCTTGGTAAATTGTCCCTAGTGTGTATAAGATTGTGTTAATGTACCGGGTGGGCCGAAGGGCCTGTTTCCGCGCTGTATCTCTAAATTAAACTAAACTAACTAAGAATCATTTTGGACTGAGATGAGGAAAAGCTTTTTCACCCAGAGAGTTGTGAATCTGTGGAATTCTCTGCCACGGAAGGCAGTGGAGGGCAATTCACTGGATGTACTCAAGAATTGGGGTATTCATGGGATATGGGGAGAAAGCAGGAACGGGGTACTGATTATCATATTGAATGGCAGTGCTGGCTTGAATGGCCTACTCCTGCACAAATTTTCTATGTTTATTTGTTTTACTCCCTGTACATGCCCTCTACAAGTTTCCAATGCATTTTGAATATTCCTTCTCCATTTTGAGCAGTCAAGGGCCAAAGTCCTCCAAAATGCTATTTTTCTTCATGGAAGCTTTGTGTGCTTTCTTGAAAGCTGTCAGCCTGGTAATTTCCTGTGATAGAGACTCATACACAATTTCTGCATTGGGAGTCTGGTATTAGACCTGTAAAATCACGTAGCCTGCTCTCAGAAGACTTATGCGGCTTTTTCACGGGGCGAGTTGACGCAAGATGTCACCAGAGTGAAGTGGTCGTGGTCCAGCACGAGTCTCGCACGATATAACGGGGGGTAGATAAAGAGTTTCCCACGGTACTCGGCATTTCTGTTATTTGTGCGAGTGACTTGTCCGTCTCCCGAGCTTTCCCGTTAATCTTGAATGAACATCGTGAACTGTAGTGTTGTTAATCACGTGGCACAAATGATGTTACTTTGTTTTCACACACTATATTGTTTTTTTTTCACACACTATATTCCTCCCTTGGTTGAATTGGCTCATTTGGAGACATGCCTATACTAAGTATTTTCGAGTACAGGATGGTGGTTATTTTCATTGACGCGCTGTATGCAGCAGCCCACTATGTGCATCGAGAACGCTTGCGTGAAGGCAGAAGGGTGAGATTAATTAAAAAGAGAATTAAGAGGAAGTCTCACTGGGTGAAGCCCATCTTTCAACGGAGACCTCAATTTGGACAATATGATCAGCTGCTTAATGTGCTGTGCAAAGAGGATAAAAGTGCATTCACAAACTTTGTCAGAATTTCACCCGAGCTCTTTAATGAGCTGAAGAATAATCTGTTTTTTTTTTAGACAAATGTTGTTTGGTGTGATGCACCTTCTCTCAATATGTGCAAGAAGTCGTCTTTTTATTTTGTCAAATAGGAATAAAGACTTTCTCACATTGACTGTGATGGTTGTCTTATTTTATTATCTACTGAGAGGTGAAACTTTCAAACATTTAACCAGTCAGTAGACAGACAATAAATAGTAACAATCGAGCCATAAATGGTGTATACAAGGTGAAGGGAACAACGCTGTGTGCAAGATAATGTTTAAAATCATGCGAGGGATCGATCGGGTAGATGCACAGTCTCTTGCCCAGAGTAGGCGAATCGAGGATCAGATTACATAGGTTTAAGGTGAAGGGGAAATGATTTAATATGGATCTGATTAAATACTGTCAGTAGTAAACCCGATCAAAACAACACCAGGACGTCTATTAAACACCAGAGATCCCAGTAAACACCCAGCCGAGACTTATTACAGGTCTAGTGGAAAGACACAAAATGCTGGAGCAACTCAGCGGGTCAGGCAGCATCGCTAGACAACATGGATAGATGATGTTTCGGGTCGGGACTCTTCTTCAGCGCTGAGTTACTCCCGCATATTGTGTCTTTCCAATGCAGATTAGCGTCTGCGATTCTTTGCTCCTGCATTACGGGGTCTATCTCGATTCCCGATAAAGTCTAAAACCCATCCTCCAGAGTTCTCAGCCCATAAACAAGCCCTTAACTCCACACTGGGGACAGAGGCTGAGAGGTGTACAAAACCATGAGACGAACAGGCAGGGAAATAGACAGAGTCCAGGGCAATATATGTCCTTTGCCCACAGAGGGGATTCGAGGACCAGAGAGCATAGGTTCAAGGTGAGGGGGGAAGATCTAATAGGAATCTGAGTGAGGGGTAACATTTTCACACAAAGGGTGGTGGGTGTATGGAACAAGCTGCCAGAGGAGGTAGTTGAGGCTGGGTCCATCCCTACATTTAAGAAACATTTAGACAGGTACATGGATAAGACAGGTTGGGAGGGATATGGACCATACGCAGGCAGATGGGACTAGTTTCGATGGGACATTTTGGCCGGTATGGGCAAGTTGAGCCGAAGGGCCGGTTTCCACACTGTAACTCGATATAGCCAGTGAGTATACGATCTAAGATAGTCCGAGGGTCTCGAATGAGGTAGGTAGTAGTTCAGGAATGCTCTGTGGTTGGTGTTAGGATGGTTCAGTTACATAAGTGCTCAAATGTAGGCACCATTTTCGCAGTGGAAGCTCCGAGACTGTGCAGCGGGCGATTGTCGTGTTGACTGGGACTCCTGTTATCCATGCAGGGGATTGACCTCAGTCTGAAGAAGGCTCTCGACCCGAAACGCCACCCGTTCCTTCTCTCCAGAGTTGCTGCCTGTCCGGCTGAGTTGCTCCAAGCAACTGGTGTCTATCTTCAAAGGACTGACCACCGGGCTGGATGTCGGGGCTGGCGTGTTGCGTTTCACAGACCAACTGTCCAATTAATGGTAACAGATGGGCACTGAGGGAAGTCCCCCCCCTCTCTGTTTATCTGCCCTTTCTTTAACTTTTGTGCCTCTATGCAAGTATCTCGCGAGCCATCCCAGACTGTCCATTTCTGCTCCCCCTCGTCTTTAATAACTACATTTCCCTAACAATTACTATCTTTGTTAGTTATAGGAGCAAAATTAGGCCATTCGGTCCATTAAGTCCACTCCGCCATTCAATCGCGGCTGATCTATCTCTCCCTCTCAACCTCATTCTTTTGCCTTCTCCCCATAACCTCCTGACAGCCGCACTAATCAGGAATGTATCTATCTCTGCCCCTAATCTTCACCCTTTTGACAGTAGTTTTGTTTTATTGGAGATGCGGGAGACAGCGGAGGCTGGAATACTGAGCAAAACACGAAATGCTGGAGGAACTCGGTGCATTTGTGTTTAAGAAGGAACTGCAGATGCTGGAAAATCGAAGGTACACAATAATGCTGGAGAAACTCAGCGGGTGCAGCAGCATCTATGGAGCGAAGGAAGTAGGCAACGTTTCGGGCCGAAACGTTGCCTATTTCCCTCGTTCCATAGATGCTGCTGCACCCGCTGAGTTTCTCCAGCATTTGTGTGTGTGGGTGGGAGTAGGGGGGAGGGGGGGGGGGTGGGGAGAGAGAGATAAGGCAGCCTGAAGAAAGGGTCGCCTATCCATTTCCCTCCGTAGATGCTGCCTGGCCCGCGGAGTTCCTACAGTCTTAGAAACTGCTTTAGACAAAAAGAGACACAAACTGCTGGAGTAAAATAGCTCAGCAAGTGAGGTACCTGAACACTCAAAAATGAAAAAGAATGAAAATGTGATTATTTCACCTCCCTTCAACTATTTTGTGTTTCAGCATGAGAGGGATTATAACATTAGAGACATTCATCTTGTAGTGATGTGTTAATGAAGAATTGCAGACATCAATCTGATAGTAAAAAATATATTTATTTAACAATGAGGTAAAACAAGCACTGACAATCAAACTGCTCAGTTACTCGCCGTTCGCAGGAGTTCCCACGGTATCCGCAAGAGTTATTACGGATATCGCACGGATATCGCACTGGCCACTATGTTCATACAATGTTGCAATACTTACCCACAAGTGTACAAGTCACTCTTGGAGAAATTCAAACTTTCTTGAATTTACTCCCGAGTGACCAAGTTACACGATTACCTGCCGTTAGCGCCACGGTGGTCCACGGTGATCCACGAATGCCTTACGGTTATCGCACGAGGTTCCCACGATGTTAAACTCTGGTTCACTCTTGCGTCAAGTCGCCCCGTGAAAAAGCCACTTAAGGAAGTTCAGCCTGTCCCAAATAACTATTAACAAATTCTGCAGATGCACCCTATCTAAATGCATCACAACTTAGTTTGCAACAGCTCTGGCCAAAACTGCAAGAAATTGCAGAGAATTTTGCAAGAAGCCCAATCCATCACACAGAGCAGACTCCTCATTATCGACTCCATCGACTCTTCATGCTGTCGTGGGAAAGCAACCAATATAGTCAAGGACGTTTTTCACCTGGGTTATTCCATCGGGCAGGAGATACAAAAGCTTGAAAGTGCATACCACCAGAATCAGGAACAGCTTCTTCTCCACTGTTATAAGACTACTGAACAGATCTCCCATAACTTTGGGAGTGGTCCCAATCTTCCAACCTAATATAATTGAATGTTGGATTCTCGGTAACTATAACACTATATTATATAGACTGATTTTTCTCTGAGCACTGCCTGCTATTCTTGTGCATGGTTTAATTGTACTGATGTATAGTATAATTTGACTGGATAGCATGCAAACAAAGCTTTTGTATGTATCTCAGTATATATAACAACAATAAACCAATACCAATACATAGTCAACTGCGTGTTTTAGAAACATAGAAACATAGAAAATAGGTGCAGGAGTAGGCTATTCGGCCCTTCGAGCCAGCACTGCTATTCAATATGATCATGGCTGATCATCCAAAATCAGTACCCCCTTCTGGCTTTTTCCCTATTTCGCTTGATTCCCTAAGCCCTCAGAGATAAATCTAACTCTCTCTTGAAAACATCTAGTGAATTGATCTCCACTGCCTTCACAACTCTCTGGGTGTATTGAGGTATTGGTCCGGGAGAGGACAGCTTATCCTTCCAGTGAATTTGAAGGATTTTATGGAGAGAATATCGGTGATTTTTGTTTAATATCTTGAGGCACTGACTATAGGTGGTCCAGATGCCACGGCTATTTATAGGAGGGTAGAGCTCATTGTTGCCCACTAGACCATGTTTTGTGCCAGCTCTGGTGTTTACATATTCATGATTATGTGATGAAATCTAGAAGTTGCTGTTACCATTCCTTCAACAGGCCTTATAGGTGGAAGTCACTGAGCTTACATGACGTTACCTCATTGAGTCAAATCTTATGCTGAGTTTTATTGGTGCACTGAACAATTTCCGTGCCCTGAAATATTCACTCTAATTTGAGGAATGCCATTTTTTTCACTCTGTGATAGTTTAATTAAATCTCAAAATAAGTAATGGCCTGAATTAAATAGTGCAAGAAAATCTTGCAGCACACATTTTAAACTGGTTACATCACTGGACCAAGGGATATGGGGAAAAAGCAGCAACGGGGTACTGATTTTGGATCAAATTGAATGGCGGTGTTGCCTCGACAGGTCGAATGGCCTTCTCCTACACATATTTTCTATGTTTCTATGTTTCTGTGACCAGTAACCCAAAGGATTTAAATTAAGAATACGTATACACGTTCCAACACCATCACAACAGCTATGGAATTTAAATTCAGTTAATAAACTGGATATTTTTAAAGACAGCATTAGGTAAGTAGTGACATTCACAAAAATCCTCCAACACAAGCCCTGGAAGCTTGCAACATTGACTCCAGATCCCATGAAGGCTCATGACATTGTAAAACATGGGTAAGGAAACGTCTGACATATTGCTACCTATCCCCTCCCTCATCTGATACTTCAGTGCTATTTCCTATTGAAAACAAACACTTGGAGGAAGCACTAAAAGTGGCAAAAGTACAGACTTTACTTTGCTTGAGGTAACCTAAGTGTTTATTGACAAGAATGAATTTGACAGTGGGCAAGGTAGTGATCAAATCTAACAAGTGTGATAAACGATCTGGAGCAAATGCTCAGTTATGGACCTCTGACAGTGCCATATGTCCATTAAATGAATAGATGTAACGAGCGCACAACCCTATGAAGACAGTTCTATCTACCCACAGTGGAAACAATGAATCAACTTAAATGACACTAGAATTATGCTAAAAAGAATGAAGTGAATAGATTTGCAAACTCAAAAGTTTGTTAACACTATCTGTAACCTTGACTTGTGGTTCAGCATTTGCCATTCAAGCCATGAGATCAACTTTAACTCAATGACGTGTGTTACGTCAGACATCATTAAAAGCAAGTAGCACAGGACATATCTATTAAAGCCCTCCGTTTATTCCTCGACCTCAGAACCAGCCAATTTCCCTCCACCAAGACTCTCCAAGCAGAGCTGTTCCTTATGCCCCTGTTCCACTTAGGAAATCTGAACGGAAACCTCTGGAGCCTTTGCACCCCACCCATGGTTTCCATGCGATTCCCGTAGGTTGCAGGTGGTTGCCAGAGGTTGCAGGTAGTGGAAGCAGGTAGGGAGACTGACAAAAACCTCCGGGAACCTTCGGGAACTGCACGGAAACCTTGGGTGGGGCGCAAAGTCTCTGATGTTTCCGTTCCGATTTCCTAAGTGGGACAGGGGCATTTACACTTAATATCTTCTCCTTTGACTCCTTCCACTTTGACGACATTGACGACTGCATCGGGGCTACTTCCTGCTACCATGCAGAACTCACTGGCTTCATTAACTTTACTACTAATTTCCATCCTGCACTCAAATTCACCTGGGCCATCTCTGACATCTCCCTACTGTTTCTTGATCTCACCGTCTCCATCACATGAGATAGACTACCAACTGACATTTATTATAAACCTACTGACTCCCAGAGCTATCTAGACGACACTTCTTCCCACCCTGCCTCTTGCAAAGACTATCCCTTACTCCCAAATCCTCCATCTACACCGCATCTATACCCAAGATGAGGTGTTCCACACCAGCACATCTGAGATATAGAATAGAATAGAATAGAATAGAATAGAATAGAATAGAATAGAATAGAATAGAATAGAATAGAATGCCTTTTATTGTCATTCAAACAGCTTGGTTTGAATGAAATTGCATTTTCTACAGTCTTACATTACAAAAAAACCCAAGACACACACTTAACACAGTTTACACGAACATCCATCACAGTGAATCTCCAACACCTCCTCACTGTGGTGGAAGGCAAAAGTCTTATCTCTTCCCTTTGTTCTTCTCCCGCGGTCCAGCAGTCCAACTGCAGCGTCGAGGCGAACTGGGACTCCCCATGTTAAAGCCCCCGGCGGGCGATGGTATGTCCCGTGGCCGTTTAAGCCACGCGGGGCGATGTTAGGTCCCGCTCCGAGTCCTTTAAACCCCGCGATTCCAGCGGGGGAAGTTGCCGTTGCCGGAGCTACGAAAAGCAGTCTCCCACCAGGGACCTGCGAGCTCCCGATGTTCCTGTCCACCGGGCCTGCGGCCGGAGCCTCCGAAGCTCCGAAGTCGGGTCGCAGCCGCGCGCCATCACATCTCTTCCCGCTCCGAAGACGGCCAGTTCCGCGATGCCAGGTCTGCAGGCTCTGCAACTTGAGCCCTCAGGTTGGTCCCAGCTGGAGGCCGCCGCCGGCTCCACAATGTTAGACCCAACGACATCGGAGACCTGACAGGGAAAAAGTCGGGTTCCCGTACAGGGAAGAGACTAACGGTTTCCCCCACTCCCCACATATACACAGCTAACAAAAAATAATAAAAACTAGACTTGAGACATACATTTAACAAGACAAAAATTTAAAAAAATTAAATTGTCGTGCCACTGCCGATAGGCGCCGCCACACCACCACCAGAGATATCCACATTCTTTAGGGAACAGGGGTTTCCCTCTTCCATCATAGATGAGGCCCTCACAAGAGTCTCCTTGATATCCCGCAGCTCTGCTCTTGCTCCCCCTCCCCCAGTCGTAAAAGGGATCGAGTCCCCCTAGTCCTCACCTTTCACCCCATCAGCATATAATCCTCTGACATTTTTGCCACCTCCAACGGGATTCCACCCCCAGCCCTCTTCCCATATCCACCCCATTCCACTTTCCGCAGAGAAAGTTTCCTCCGCAACTCTCTAGTTAACTCATCCCAAACCACCTCTTCCCCAGGTACTTTCCCTTGCAACCGCAGGTGAAGCAACACCTGTCCCTATACCTCCACTCTTGACTCAGTCCAAGGACCTCGACAGTCTTTACAGGTGAGGCAGAGGTTCACTTGCACCTCCTCCAACCTCATCTACTGTATCCAATGTTTCAGGTGTGGACCTGTATATCGGCGAGACCATGCGCAGGCTCGACGATCATTTCATTGAACACCTCCGCTCAGTCCACCTAAACGTACCTCATCTCCCAGTTGCTAAACAGTTTAACCCCCTCCCATTCGCACACTGACCATTCTGACCTGGGCCTCAGCCACATGTCTCTATAACCTGATATGTTAACTCCATTTATATATCCACAGATACTCCCTGATCTTCTATTTTTGCAGCATTTTCTGTTTTTGTATCATATTTCCAGCTCCTGCAGTTATTTTAATTTTCAATTCCTGTTGACATTCACAGGTGTTGCCAACAATAAATATACCTTCCACAACTTCTTCGTGGGTCACCATTAACACAAAACTCTATTGAAGCAGCCAAATAAATACTTTGGCTACAAAAGCAAGTCAGATGCTGAATATCCTGTAGAAAGGATGCATATCCCAAAGCCTTTCCGCTCAACAAGGTATAAATTGGAAATTGATGGGATATTCTCTGCATGTCTGGATTACTATAGCTCTGACAACTCTCAAGAAGCTTGACACAATCCAGGACAAAACTGTCCACTGTCCTTCGAACATCATGCACCTTGGCTGCAGTGTGTACCCGTCTATAAAATGCACAACATAGACTTCACCTTCTAAACTCTTGACTCTGGACAACAAAAACTCATATGTCAGGCTGTTATTCATTGATTACAGCTCGGCATTTAACACAATCATCCCCTCCAAACTGGTTACCAAACTCGCAGAACTGGGTCTCTGCGCATCCATCTGCAACTGGATCCTTGACTTCCTCGTCCACAGACCACAGTCTGTTCGTATTGGTGGAAATGTGTCAGCCTCAATAACAATCAGCACGGGAGCACCTCAAGGCTGCGTGCTCAGCCCCCTGCTGTACTCACTCTATACCCATGACTGCGTAGCGAACCACAGTGCGAACTCCATCATCAAGTTCGCTGACGACACCACTATTGTGGGGCGTATCACTGATGGGAATGAGTCAGAGTACAGAAGAGAGATCGAGCAACTGTCCATATGGTGCCAGCGCAATAACCTGGCCCTCAACACCAGCAAAACCAAGGAACTGATTGTGGACTTTGGAAGGAGTAGGAGGGGGACCCACAGCCCCATTTATATCAACGGGTCGATGGTTGAAAGGGTCAAGAGCTTCAAATTCCTGGGCGTGCACATCTCTGAAGATCTTTCCTGGTCCGAGAACACTAATGCAATCATCAAAAAAGCACATCAGCGCCTCTACTTCCTGAGAAGATTACGGAGAGTCGGATTGTCAAGGAAGACTCTCTCTAACTTCTACAGGTGCACAGTCGAGAGCATGCTGACCGGTTGCATCGTGGCTTGGTTCGGCAATTTGAGCGCCCTGGAAAGGAAAAGACTACAAAAAGTAGTAAACACTGCCCAGTCCATCATCGGCTCTGACCTTCCTTCCATCGAGGGGATTTATCGCAGTCGCTGCCTCAAAAAGGCTGGCAGTATCATCAAAGACCCACACCATCCTGGCCACAAACTCATCTCCCTGCTACCTTCAGGTAGAAGGTACAGGAGCCTGAAGACTGCAACAACCAGGTTCAGGAATAGTTACTTCCCCTCAGCCATCAGGCTATTAAACCTGGCTCGGACAAAACTCTGATTATTACCAACCACTTTCTGTTATTTGCACTATCAGTTTATTTATTCATGTGTGTATATATTTATATCATGGTATATGGACACATTTATCTGTTTTGTAGTAAATGCCTACTATTTTCTGTGTGCTTAAGCAAAGCAAGAATTTCATTGTCCTATACAGGGACACATGACAATAAACTAACTTGAACTTGAACTTGAACTTTTACTACTAAGAAAGGCAGCTAGTGCCTAGGACCAGAAAAGGCTGAGGGGCCAGACATAAAGTGCACTTCGACCCCCAACCCAGGACAATCAGAAACATTGCTAGACTCTATGGTTTAAGTCCAATAGTTGAACAACTTTGGAAAATAGACAATCCATATCAGAGATAGGCAAAAAATGCTGGTGAAACTTAGCGGGTGAGGCAGCATCTATGGAGAGAAGGAATTGGCGACATTTCGTGTCAAGGCCCTTCTTGATGGATCATAACGGACATCCTGATCAATAATAAGTACTCTTATCTCATTCACTGCAGACAAAATCTGTACCAATATGAACCTTAGCTTTTCAAGTCAGTATTACTCTAATGCTGTTCAAAATCATTAATATTGACTTTAATTAATTCTCTGCCAGATGGCTGTAGGAGCCCTGTTCACATCATTGGACATTGATAATCATTGTAAATTTGCCTACTTTGGACTCAAGAACATACTAAAGACAAACTAAATCATTTCAATAGCTAAACTCTGCAAATAATGACATATCAAAGCATGAATCACATGGAAATGTTGAAAGAAAGAAAGCAAATATGGGTTGGCATACACATTAACCCTTTCTGATTGCACCAAACACAAACAGGCAGCACAGTGGTGTAGTGTGTGCTGCTGGTATCTCAGTTCTCGCTATTTGGTTTCAATTGTGATGTCCAGTGCTGTCTGTTTGGACGTCCCCCCAATGTCCTGGTTTCCCCTCACATCCCTAATTGGCTACTGCAAACTTCCCCTTGGGCACCTGGAAATTGAGTTAATAGATATGAGAGATTAGAGGGAAAGGATTGTTAGAAGGAGATTGATAGGATTGCACTGGGATGTAATGGGCGATATGACCTCCTTTAATGCCTTAACAAGAAATATAATGAAGCCACTTTTTTTTTCTGATGAGGGTCTAACTTTCATTGAAAAGCTAAATCCAATTCCATTCTCCTTATTCTATTGCACACATCTTAAAAAGGGAAGCAAAAGAGAAGTGAATAGGCAGTGAAATAATAGATAAAGATATATTTATGTATATTCCGGGCAAAATCCTGCCATGGCTGTCAGGGGTTATGGGGAGAAGGCAGGATAATGGGGTTACGAGGGAGCCCCTTCCACCCCTGCAACGGACTGTTCCAGCTGCTACGGTCAGGCAAACGCCTCCGTTGCCATGCGGTGAGAACGGAGAGGTTGAGAAGGAGTTTCTTCCCAGAGGCCATTCGGACTGTAAAGGCCTATCTCACCAGGGACTAACTCTACTGAACGTTTTTCCTTCCATTATTTATTATGTAAAATAATATGTGTGTTATGATTGTGTTTATAGTTTGTTTGGTTGTTTGGTTGTTTGTCTTTTGCACAAAAGTCCGCGAGCATTGCCACTTTCATTTCACTGCACATCTCGTATGTGTATGTGACAAATAAACTTGACTTGACTTGACTTGACTTGAGATAGATCAGCCATGATTGAATGGCAGAGTGGGGTGGGAGATTGCAACCTTCACGTGGTCTGCCCTGTTTCAACTAATGCATCAACCCGGCGTGCACTTTCAAATAAGATCAAATAGAACAAGTTGTCCTACAACTTTAGGCTGTGCACGCCATACGCAAGGAGAAGAAGAATGGCAGAGTAGACTTGATGGGCCTAATGGCATAATTCTGCTCCTACACTTATGACCTTATGACAATGTGCCTATTTCTTGTTTTTCCTCCAATTGTAGTTATTTTCCACAGCTTTTGGCAGTCTATCTACCAATTTAACCTTTTGCTCAAAAATAAACACAAAAAGCTGGAGCGACTCAGTGGGCCAGACAACATCTCTGGAGATTCCTATTCCTTTTCTCCACAGACGCTGACTCCAGCTTTTTGTGTCTATCTGTTCAAGAAGGAACTGCAGTTGCTCGAAAATCAAAGGTAGACAAAAGTGCTGGAGTAAAAGTGCTGGAGGCAGCATCTATGAGCAAAGGAAATAGGCAACGTTTCGAGCCAAAACCCTTCTTCAGACTGATGCATGGTGGGGGGGGGGGGGGGTGGAAGAAGAAAGGAAGAGGAGGAGCCAGAGGGCTGAGGGAGAGCTGGGAAGGGGAGGAGATAGCAAGGGCTTCTGGAATTTGGAGAAGTCAATGTTCAAGCCGCTGGGGTGCAGACTACCCAAGCGGAATATGAGGTGCTGCTCCTCCAATTTCCGGTGGTGCTCACTCTGGCCATGGAGGAGGCCATTGTGTCTATCTTCTGTTCAAACCAGCATTTGCAGTTCCTTCCTACACAATTGTCCTTTTTTTCCTTTGGTACACAATGAAAATAGAACAGTACTGGCAAGGAACAGCCCGCCAGCCCACAATATACGTGCTGCACATATTGCAATGTTAATCTAATCTCCTCTGCCTGCATGCAATCCATATTCCTCCATATACATGTGTCTGTCCAAAAGCCTCTTAAGTGTCACTGTCATATATGCCTTTATCACCACAGTATAGGCACTCACAGTATAAAAAAAACTTGCCCCACATGTTTAGTTTAGTTTAGTTTAGTTTAGTTAAGAGATGCAGCATGGAAACAGGCTAGTTGGCCAAATGAATCCAGGCCCACCAGCAATCACCCACACACTAATTCTATCCTAAACACTAGAGATAGTTTTACAGAAGCCAACTAACCTGCACATCTTTGGAAACTGGAGCACCCAGAGAAAACCCACGTGATCACAGGGAGAATGCAAAAATCAGCATCCGGTCAGGATCGAACATGGGTCACCGGCGCTGTAAGGCAGCAAATCTATCGCTGTGCCATTGTGCCACCCTACATGTCCTTTCAACTTTGCCCCTCTCACTAAAGTTATGCCATCTAGTCTTTCACATTCCCACCCTGGGAAAAAGGTTCTGACAGTCTACCCCATCTATCCCCCTCATATTTTTAGAATTATCCGTTCCCCCACCTCAATCTTCAGCGCTCCAGCGGGAGCAATGTTTATCATCTGCAGAATGCACTACAGAAAGACACTAAGAAGGCTTGTTTGACAAGGCTCCTTTCACACTTCAACCTTGATCACATAGAAGAATAAAGGAAGGAGAACGTTGGAACAGCTCTATCTCCTTGGTGATATACAGTTTTCATTCATCACCGATGAATCAGAATCCTGAAATTGAAAATAGCAGTTCATCAAGGGCATCTCAGCTTCCACTTCTCAAAGCCAACAAGGGGAGATAGCCTTGCTAATAGTATTCCATAATTAAATTTGAAAAATTAAACTGTCTTATATGCAAAGGAATAATGGCTGTGACATTGGTGAACATTTTAAATTCATAACATTCCACACATTAACAAGAATTACATACTACACGAGGTGGAAGGCACATTACATTAGCTCATAAAATGATGTTCCAACATCTTTCAGATTCATTTATGCACATTCCATTCCAGGCAGTCAAAGCATAAGGACTAAATTGAAATATACTGTACCTATCCCTGAAGCAAATTTAGGGGGAAAAAAACATGATTGTTGTAAATTTTGGTGCATGTAGCCCAATTCATAAAATTACATTGCTGTCAGTCAGATCCATCCATTTTTTTGCACACTGAAATTATAGAGAACTGCAAAACTAAAATGAGCCTCAATGCATTGTAGTCAGCTGATTGATGTATCTGCAAATTACAATTGTAAAGGTGTTGTTATAGGTATTTAATGAACTACATTTCTTTAGAACAGATCATAAAATGCTCTATAAACCTTTATTTCTCGTTTCTTCATTCAAGTACTTGATTCAAAGTCACATAAAGATCCAAATTCCATAAGCCTGAATTTACCATGTATGTCCACTACAATCCTATATTTGTGCACAGGCAAAAATGATGCAAAAATGCCACATGCTTTATTTATATTTAAATGAAGAATTAAGTGGGGTATGAAACTACTAGGGTCATCTTTAGTTCTATGCTGGGAGAAATCGAAAACCAAGTAAAGGTCATGAATTTATTTTACGTATTCTTTACATTTAGTTACGGCTTTATATTAGTTAACGGGTTTTCCGCAATTATCATCACATTTAGATAATAGATTATTAGCACCAACGGCTAGAACACTACGCTGTCCAAAAATATTGCATCAGTAAAAAAAGTTACATCTGGAAATAAAACTCACAAAACAGTTAAAGAAATTATGGAATGAAAAAAAAGTCATGATAGACTTCTGTTTAGAACACAACATAAATTAGAATAAAGACGATGCCAGGGGTTTTAAATTGCACAAACATGTTTAAAAATTATATTTTGCATGCGTTTGCAATTAGATTAGTAATAAAAATGTTAGCACCAGTTGTCATTAAACAATGAAAAAGAGAGTAAATTCAAGGAACACATATTAAGATGTAGAGAAATAGGTAAGGCAAGAAGAGAATAAACGAGAATTGCACACATAAAAGGAAATAATGATAACGTGACTGCAGAATAATTATTTTAAATATCAGAAAAACCTAGTATGAATGCTGGAGTTCTGAAATAAAACTGCAGGAAGTAATGATTATCTGAAATTGTTGAACTTAAATGTTGAGTGCAGAGAGCTATAACTTACCCAGAAGTTGTTGTTTGATCATCAAGCTGATAGTGAGCTTTGGTGCAGCAGTATTGGAGGCTGGGGCAGGAGGGATCAGAGTCGGAATAACACAGATGATTTTTCAGCTGTTCATAGTGAGTGGTGACAGCTCTTTTCTGGATGCCATTACTTGATTGGAGCTGATACCAGTATGCCAATAACATTGAGCACACTGTCTTCAAACTCATAAGTAAACTTCACAACTGACGGTGAAATCCATTCATTTGGAACGATTGTTCATAAATAAGAAAATAGAGCTTATCAGTCAAGGGATAATTATAAATATTGATATTGTAATAAATTCAGATCATAGACCTCTCCTGATATGTATTCATGAAACAAGAGAAAGGAAGATCTGACAATGTGCAAAATATATCACTGATTCAGTATCAGCCATTTTACACTATTGGCAAAGATCAAAGTGAGCCATGCAATGTTTTTGGAAGAAAGTTTCAAGTGATTGGAGATTCAGTTACGGAGTTTGGTGTGCTCAACATAATTTACCATCAATTCATGTTATTAGATGGAAATTTGTGTGGGCCAAGTTAACCTTCATACCTGACCTCACCTTCATTGTGCAAACCATTACATATGGCATTCTAATTCATTAAAACTGCTCCAAGGAGTCACAGATGAATATAAGAATGAAAGAAGTAGGGCGGTCACGGTGGCGCAGCGGTAGAGTTGCCGCCTTGCAGCGCTTGTGGCGCTGGAACCCAGATTTGATCCCGACTATCGGGTGCTGTCTGTACAGAGCTTGTACGTTCTCCCCGTGACCGCGTGGGTTTTCTCCGATCTGAGAACCCTCCAGACGTACAGGTATGTAGGTTAATTGGCCTGTACGTGTAAAATTATCCCCAGTGTGTGTAGGATAGTGTTAATGTGTGTGGTTCGCTGGTTGGTGTGGACTCAGTGGGCCGAAGGGCCTGTTTCCATGCTGTATCTCTAAACTAAACTAAATGTATCTGAACAAAATGTTGGCCATGAATACAAGACTGACAGAAATAGATGTATCAGAACATAAAGTTGGCAATTCAGCCACTTTAGCCATCCACAAATTATCAGATTATGGTTAAAATGTGGCTTCAACTATTTACATCTGTCTTGCTTCCATCCCCCTAGGACCTTCCTTAATAAAAATCTATCATGCTAAATTTTCTGAACATCAAAACACTGTGAACACTAGCTGTGTGGATACATCATTATCTTTTTGTTGTGGCACAGTGACCCGAGTTCAATCCTGACCTTCCGTGCTGTTGGTGTGAGGTTTGCATATTCTCCCTGTGAATTAATGGATTTTCTTTTTAGTTTAGTTTAGAGATACAGCACGGAAACAAGTCATTCAGCCCACCAAGTCCACACAGACCAGCGATCGCCATACTCCAGCACTATCCTACACATTAGGGACAATTTATAATTTTTTTTAACCAAAGCCAATTATCTTACAGACCTGTACGTCTTTAGAGTGTATAAGGAAACCGGAGCACCCGGAGAAAACCCATTTGGTCACAGGGAAACGTGCAAACTCTGTACAGACAGCACCCATAGGCATGATCGAACCCGAGTCTCTGGCACTGTATAGCAGCAACTCTGCCGCTCCACCACCATGCCGCCCATTTCCTCCATGTGTTGTGGCTTCCTCACAGGACATGTAGGTTGATTAATTATTTGGCAACCGTTAATCGCTCTTATAGTAGTAGGGGTTAGTCGTAACTGAAGGACAGGGATGGGTGGTTGGGTTGTTGGGTGGGAGTGATTGATGGGAATGTGGAAAAAATAAAAGTAACTGAGATTAGTGTAAAAGGATTGTGAGCAGAAGGGCCCATTTCCATGCTGTGTGACTGACGTTTATGTCAATGCCTTCATGCCAATAATATTCCTAATTGAAATAGCAGGATATTAATAGAGAGGTGATATGCAATCGTCATATACATCATTAAACCATGAAGCACATCTACATAATTTGGAAGGCCTATCTGATAGTGATCGTTGCCATTAACCCTGCAAAGTCTAGACTACATGTGCATGACCATGCAATGTGTTGAACAATTGGCAGCCTACATACAAGGAAAAATATTACAGTTGTCCAGCAAAACAAAAATTGCTGGAGTAACTCAACTGGTCAGGAAGCATCTAGGGAGAGACTAGACATTTCAGCTAGGGATGCTTCTGCAGACTCATTATTTTACCAGATTCAGGGAATGTTTATATCCAGCTGTTGTCTGCCAACTAAACCATCCTATCACCAACTAGAGAGTGGTCCTGAAATACCATCTACCACGTTGAAGACCCTCAGACTTTATAGGCCCTGCGGCGGCCTGGGTCTTGGCTGGATCAGACGCAGCTCCAAGAGGCCACGTGCGTGGACCGGGCATGATCTGTAGCTGCACGGAGTCGTGGAACACGTGGAGGACACCTGCAGCGTCACCAGGGGCACGGGCATTTATGGCCAGGTTAAGAACTCTTCTCGTATAACAACTAGGACTTGAAAATGGTACTAAACCATGGTGATTATTGTACACTGTCTCAGGTGTTACTCCTAAACACTTGTACCGAATCCAAGATGAGCTTATGTATGGTGATACAGTCACTGAATTGTATGCAAAAAATAATTTAACTGCATCTCGTTACATGTGGCAATAAAAGTACCATTGAACCATTGATCTACTAGTAGCTACCAGAGGAAAACTAAACTCTTGGGCCTAACTAATTTTCCAGTAGAGAAAGGTGGAAGGAACAAATTTACATGCCCCCCCCCAAAGAAAAGTCAACATACTGGGTGGAACATACCTTACTAATTTGTGTCAATTTTATATCTAATTCTCTAGCTTTTTAAGTGGAACTCTTAAATAAGATTTTAACCAACTGCTGGAAACCTAACTCAATAGTAGTTAAAACATATTGTTTTTAATGCAGTGAAACTGATTTACATTGTTGCTGGTTTTCCCAGGCAGTATATTGTCAGTTGGATGAATGGATTGGAAAGCAGAGTTAACAAAGCTGATGAAAGGCTTCACTCCATAGGCTGCTTCCACAGACATGGAAAGTCTTGACAAACTGAGCGAGGTGTCTTGCTGCTGTGTTGTAGGTTTTCCAGGAGACAACCTGTCAGATTAATATGTGGTGGGAAAAAAGGATACATCTACTCTTTGTGGTGAACAGTTATGGCAGAACAACGCTGGCAGAGAGAACAGGCAGAAGATTAAACTGCCAAGTGTAATTCAACATGACAGCACATGGATCTGGGAGTGGAGGGGGAGGAGGGGGAGCGAGGGAGAGAGGGAGGAGAGGAGGGGGAGAGGATGGAGGGAGGGGAGGAGAGGAGGGAAGGGGAAGGGAGGGGGAAAGAGGATGTTCACAGTGTATTGATACAGGGTAAAGTGAATAATGTTTAGTGCAAGGTAAAGTCCAATTAACAATAGTCCAAGGGTCTCCAATGAGGTAGATAGTAGGTCAGGACTGCCATCTAGACAAGGGAACTGAGCATGCAGACTTGAGGTACTGTGCTGTTGGCCAATGAGGGGGAGATGTTGCTAATCCATTGTGATTGAGGTCTGCTGATGAGGATCCAGTTGCCTGAGTTTGAAGGTGCGTTTGGAAGGGATGATGGTATTAAATGCTGCACTGTTGTTGATGAACAAAAGCCTGATATATGCATTTGTGTTGTCCAAATGGTCCAGCATGGAGACACAGCATCTAGTGTCTAGTGTATAAAATCATGAGCGGAATAGATCGGGTAGAGAGAGAGTCTCTTGCCCAGAGTAGGTGAATCGAGAACATAGATTTACAGATAGATCAACAACAGATGCAAACTTGCTAGCTCTCAGAGTCATAGAGTTATTGAGTTGTGGAAACAGACCCTTCGGCCCAACTTGCCCACACTGGCCAACATGTCCCAGCAACATTAGTCCTACCTGCCCACACTTGGTCCATATCCCTCCAAACCTGTCCTATCCGTGTACCTTTCTAAATGTCTCTTAAATGTTGGAATAGTCCCAGCCTCAACTACCTCCTCTGGCAGCTTTCTCCATACACCCACCACCCTTTGTGTGAAAATGTTACCCCTCAGATTCCTATTAAATCTTTTTCCCTTCACCTTAAACCTATGTCCTCTGGTCCTCGATTCATCTACTCTGGGCAGGAGACTCTGCATCGACCCAAAGACTGTGTGCATCTTGTCCTCAATTAATACCACCTCCACCATTACACTACCTCCAGAGACATTATAACATGTGCCTGTTGCAGAAAGAGGTTTAAGGGATGCCATAGGATCTTGCCCTGGGCTTATGGCAAAGCTGGCAGGCTGTTTTTCTTCATAGATGAAGATAGAACGTTGAAAACCTAAAGTACAACATTGAAATGCTGCAGATTCTAGGAACAATGAATATGTTGGAAATGCTCAGTGGGTTAGAGAGAAGGTAAACAAAGTCAACATTTTGGAATGGAATGGAAGCTTAAGTTCATGTTTGCAGACGGAACATATTATGATAAATGACCTCCCTAGCATTGGGGGGCCAGATCACATATTGGATGACTACTTTGCAAAGAACCTCTGTTCACTCAAAAATATATGATTCCTGTGCCTTAATTCTCGGTCTGTATCCAACATTGAATACAAGAGTTAGATATCATATTGCAGTTGTAAAAAACATGTTGGATAGGCTCCACTTGCAGTCTACATGCAGTTCTCTTTGCCATGCTATATGAAGAATGTGATTAAGCTAGAGAGGATGCAGAAAAGATTCAAAACAATATTACGATAAATGAGGGCTTGCGTTATGAGGAGACATTGGAGAGGCTGGGACTATTTGCCCTGAAGCATGGGAGATTCATGGTCAATCTTATGGAGGTTTATAATATCATGAAGGACAGAGATATGGTGCATGGTCACCATGTTTTTTCCCAGGGCAGAGTATTCTAAAACCGGAAGGCATTTGTCAAAGGTCAGAGAGAAAAGATTTTAAATGGACCAAACGGGCTTTTTTTCACACAGACGGCCGTGGGCATGTGGAACGAACTGCCAGAGGAAGTAGTGGAGGTGAGTACAATCATACTCTAAAAAGCATTTGGCCAGGTAATTGGATAGGAACAGTTCAGAGAGTAATGGTCCAAATGCAGGCAAGTTCAAGTACGCACTTTGGTCGGCGTGGACAAATTGGGCCGATGGACCTATTTCAAAGCTGTAAATAATATGACCCAAATCATTTCATAGATAGCTTGGATACAAAGTGGGTTTATAAAATGCATCTTTTTCTTTCATATACTCCTGTTCCTCATGCACTTTTCATCCCAGTTGACAGTTGCTCATCGTGTAGTTAATGGGCGAATTTGTGTTCTAATGAGGTTAGGCTATGGTCAGACTGTAGGTCAAACCACACATATTGACATAGTTATGTTGAGGACCGCAGGGGTCAACAGGGTTGCTCCAAGTAAATAAGTAATTATTTCCACATGCTAATGATCTCTCCATTGCAATAACATTGCATCATTCTTTCTTTTGCAAACTTTTCTACGTAATGGATTCTGAAGTGGAGTCATGAACCGTATCATCAACAAGTAGCCCGAGTCATGAAGTAATTTAGTTTATTACGATGCTTCAAATGCTGGTGGCACAGCAGATTGGCACAGTGGACCGCTACAGATTGAAAACACCACTATTAACATGGGCCACTGACTACGTGATTGCTGTTCATGATCACAAATGCCGAGGGAGTAGGCTCTCATTGATTCCAGTATTGGGTAGAGATTAATCTGACACTTGCAAAGTGAAGTCAATGGAACTGTGCACCACAGGAAAAGCAGCAATTCACATAAAACCTTGTGTGTACTTCACCCACTGCTTTCTGTCAGGAGGAGATAATTGGTGTAAAGCTCTCTTACAATAAAGAATTGTGGTGACCTCTCTTGCACCATGTTGGCTGTCAAAATGCTGCTTTATCCTGGAGGGAATCTGACATATTAATGTACATAGCCCAGAAGGTCACTGGCAATGCACTGTTGGTGTCGCTGCTACATCAGATGGCAAATTTCAATGAGAATGACCTTACTGACGTCCAGACATCTTACACACTGTCTCATACAGGTTGGAGAATAACTCTCCGATTGCTCTGGGCCGCACTGTAGTGCAAGTGGACAGCTCTGCCACTTCACAGCTTCAGCGACCAGAGTTCAATCCTCACCTTCCTTGCTGTTTATGAGGAGTTTGCATGTTCTCACCGTGACTGTGTGGGTTTTCCCCGAGTACTCTAGTTTTCTTTTAACAAAAAACATGCAGGTTGGTGGGTCAATTGATCACTACTTATTGTCCACCAGGGTGCAGGTGAATGGTACGATCTTACTGAGGATGCACAGTTTCATTTACATTGTTTTGCAAGTATCAGCTGGGAGAATAAGTTACTGGCAAATAGGGAATAGTCTTTTGACATTTCCACCTCTGTAAAAATGGCCTGATGCTCTATCCTATCTAAACCCTAGTATTACCGAAGACTGGGGAATAGCGCCGTCTCAGTGAGCTGAAGGGCATGATTTGGTGATGTATGTGTAAATAAAATAAAATATGTGGAAGATTGGGATTGATGGGTTTCATCAGAGAGTCAGCATTGAGCCAAATTGCCTCCAAGGATCCCAACCTGAAACATCATCTATCCATGTTCTCTAGAGATGTTGCCTGACTTGCTGAGTTACTCTAGCACTTTGTATCTTTTTTTTTGTAAACCTGCATCTGCAGTTTCTTGTTTCTACATTTTGACTGGCTTCCTTTTATGTTGTGAGAAATGTGGCCTCCTGTTGGGAGCTGTACTTTTCCTCCTCTTCATTGTCATTCTCCTCTCTCTCCACCTGCCCCCTTTATCTAATGATGCTGTGTTACACTGTGAATGTCTCCTCACACACCCATGCTGAGAAATAACTGGTTGGTGCAACATCCTTAAAATCACGACAGTTTTTAACACCTGGTGCAGTAAGTCCTGTAGAATTTAGTAACTACAAAGAAATCTAGAAATTGGCAAACATTTATAAAATTGGGATAACAGCCAGTAACTAGATTAGGAATCAGCAACCAACCTATAAATGAAGTAGATGATGCTTTTAATTAATTCTGGCATTGGTTCTTCCAGTTACTGAATGTGTATTGAACAATATCTGCATGTTTTTAATGTTAGTGAATACCAGATTATAAACTCAATCAATGGTTTATCATCTGTTGTGGAAATATAATCCTATGCACTTTAAAAAAAAAAGCCATGCATAACATCTGCTAATTTAATTCAGCAGTAAGCAATATTATGATGCCTACTTTTACCCAGCCAAAAGTATTTGCTTTCAAGTATTTGGCTCCAAGACACTACATAACGAACCTTTGATTTGTGCTGGGACCTCTTTTGTTTGTGATATATATGTGACTAGGACATAGATTTTAGATTTTAGAAATACAGCATGGAAACAAGTATTTTGGCCTGCCGAGTCAATGCCGACTATCGATCACATGTTTACACTAGTTCTATGTTATCCCACTTTCTCATCCATTCCCTACACATTCAGGGCAATTTACAGAGACCAGTTAACTTACATCCTACACATCTTTGGGATGTGGGAACACCCATGTAATCACAGCGAGAACGTTAAAACTCTGCACAGCCAACACCTAAGGTCAGGATCGAATCTGTGTCTCTAGTGCTGTGAGACAGCAGTTCTACCAGTTATGCATAAGGGTTGTGGGTATGCTTACAGACAACAATAAAATTGGTGGAGTTGTGCACAGTGAGGTAGTTTGTCCAACTATGCAGTGGAATATAGATCAGCTACACAAGTGTGGACAAATGCCAGATGGAGTTTAATCTGAGCAATGGTGAGTTGTTGCACTTTGGGAGGTCGAATATAAGGTCACTTCAGCATGACTCAGCGTGACCTCTGCACTTACCGGAAATTACGCAATCAGCGCGACCTCTGCACTCACCGGAAATTACGCAATCAGCGCGACCTGTCCACAGTCGGACCTAATAAAGCAGTTATTCTTTCCAAACACAGTCGGACCTAATAAAGCATTTATTCCTTCCAAACCCAGTCGGACCTAATAAAGTATTTATTCCTTCCAAACACAGTTGGACCAAATAAAGCATTTATTCCTTCCAAACACAGTCAGACCTAATAAAGCCAAGTCAAGTCACGTTTATTCGTCACAAACACATACGAGATGTGCAGTGAAATGAAAAAAGCATTGCAGTTTCAAGCACAGGCAGGGCAGCAGGCCAAACAACTCATGGCATTGTCATTAAGGGCTAACAAATCATTTATTGCAAGTACATTGCAGACTCACAGTTCAGTTAATTCACGGCTTAGAATGACAGTCGTGGCCTCTCCCTCGCGATCTTGCAGAGTGACTGAGTCACATCCAGGCAGCCGGGGTTTGTATAGTCCTCCCCCCCCAAACTGGAAGGGGCGTGACCTTCATCACGGTGATTGACAGGCGAGAGAATAAATCAGCTGATCTCAAAGTTTTTTAAACACTCATAACCTTTTTATTTTTCATCGATAGGAAAAATCCTCAGGGCTGGCTCAGCGGAGGAGGACTGTGAGTAAGATGGCCAAAAATCACAGCGATACAGGGTAGCGTTTTTTCTAAAATCAATATACCGCGCAGACAGGAAGTGGTCAAGATGAGACTTTTAATTATATAGATGTCAGATTCAGATTCAGATTCACATTCACGTTTATTGTCACATGCGCCAATTAAGGTACAGTGATATTTGAGTTACCATGCAGCCAAAAAATTAAAAGAACACCACACATAAAAATAAATGATAGAACTTAACATAAACATCCACCACAGTGCTCACTGCGATGAAAGGCAATAAAGTTCAGTTAGTCTTCCTCCTTTTGTTCACCCGTGTTTGGGGCCTTGACCCTCCGCTGTCGCCGCTACGATGGCCCGATGTACAAGCCCTCTCATCAGGATGATCGAAGCTCCGATGCCGGGACGGATGGAACACACTTCGCGGCTTGGAGAGCCCGAATCAGCCACTTTCTTACTGGAGACGGCCACAGGCAGGCCAGTCGCTGGAGATCTTCTCCAGCGATCCCTGGCAAGGGACCCCTGGCTCTGGTATGGTAAAATCCACTGCACTCCTGCTGGTAGAAGCTTCACATACCGCGGCTTCACGATGTTAAAGTCAGCAGGCCGGCGGTCGGAGCCTTTCTTCAGGTGCCACGATAGAAGTCCAGGCCTCGCCTACTGCTGAAGCTCTGGGACTTCTCCGGGAAATGCCACTCCAATCCAAGTTATTAGGCCATGAGGGAGGACGAAAATGCGACTCGGAAAAAAGTTGCATTTCGCCGTGGTAAATGACTGGAAACGGTTTAATCCTATTAATCTGGAACATGACTGCCTGACTCTTACACTCAGTGTCATGACCATTGTGGAGGGTTTGGAAACGGTACAGAAGAGGTTTATTAGGATGCTGCCTGGGTTAGAAGGTATTAGCTAGATGTGGAGGTTGGACAAATTTGGATTGTTTTCTTGGAGCGTTGGAGGCTGAGAGAATACCTGGAAAAGTATATAAAATTATGAGTGGTTTAGATGGGATAGAGAATCAGAACCTTTTTCCCAGGATGGAAATGCCAAAAGACTAGGGGGCTTAGCTTTAAGGTGAGAGTCCTAGAGTTATACATCATGGAAAAAGGCCCTTTGATCCAACTAGCCCCATCTACACTCAAACCACCTGACTGTGTTTTGGCCCATATCCCTCTAATCTGTCCCATCCATGTACCAGTCCAAATGTTTCTTAAACTTTCTGATAGTACCTGCCTCAACTACCTCCTCCTGCAGCTCTTTCCATGCACCCACTGTCCATTGTGTAAAAGGACATTACCACTCAGGTTCCTATTCAATCTTACCCCTCTTACCTTAAATCCATGTCCTCTGGTTCTCAGTCCCTCTACTCTGGGCAAAACACTGTCCATTTACCCGATTTGTTTTTCCTCTCATGATTTGTTACACCTCTATAAGATGTCCCCTCATCGTCCTACGCTCCAACAAATAAAGTCCTAGCCTGATCACCCACTCCCTATAGCTCAGGCCCTTGAGTCCTGACAATATCCTTGAAAGTCTTCTCTGCACCCTTTCCAGCTTGACAACATCTTTATAACATCTGTAACATGGTGACCAAAACTTAACACCATACTTTAAATATGACCTCACCAATGCCTTATATAACTGCATCATGACCTCCCAACTTCTATACTTGATACTATGACTGATGAAAGCCAAAGTACCATAAATCCTTTTGACCACCCCATCTACCTGTGACGTTACTTTCAAGGAGTCATGCACCTGGACTCCTGGATCCCTCTGCTCTACAACACTCTGCCAGAGCCCTACTATTCACAATGGAGGTCCTGCCCATGTTAGACTACCCAAGATGCAACACCTCACATTTCTTTGTATTAAATTCCAACCATTCCTCAGCCCACTTGGCCAACCGATCAAGATCCTGTGGCAATTTTTGATAACCATCTTCACTATCTACAATAACACCTGCTTTAGTGTCATCTGCTAGAGAGGGACAACATTTTAAAAAAGATGTGCAGAGCGAGTTTTTGTACGCAGAGAATAGTGGGTGTATGGAACTCACTGACACGGATGCTGGTGGAGGCAGTTATGCTAGTGGTGTTTGGATAGACACATGGATATGCAGGGAATAGAGAGATATGGATCTCACACAGACAGAGGAGATTAGTTTAACTTGGTATTGTGTTCAGTGTTGACATCGTTGGCTGAGGGCCTGTTCCTGTGCTGCACTGTTCTATGTTTTTTGTTTACAATAATGGATGATGAGTGGTAGTACTTTGTTATTAATGTAAAAAGATTCTCTTTTTCAAACAAAGATGATATTACTTTGTTCTTTTCATTCAAAACTGTTTTGTGATCCAATTCATCGGGAATGTACAATTCGAGATATTGAATTGAAAAGTAAATGACTTCTAGTTCACTGATCTCATCCCTCATCAAATAATTAAACGTGCCTTGTCTAATATAATGAATTGCAACATGAAATAAAATGTTTTAAATCCAGAAAACTATATATGAAATTAAGTATACAATAGATCCATAGTTATTGCAGAAGCTTTGGTTGCTCCCTACTATTAATAGGATGCTGCAAAGTTTATCGTGGTTATAATATTTTATTGGATCTCTCATTTAGAACGGAGCCATTTAGAATGGAGATGAGGAAACAGAGGGCGGTGGAGGCAGGTTCTCTGGATGCTTTCAAAAGAGAACTAGATAGGGCTCTTAAAAATAGCAGAGTTAGGGGATATGGGGAGAAGGCAGGAATGGGGTACTGATTGGGGATGATCAGCCATGATCACATTGAATGGCGGTGCTGGCTCGAAGGGCCGAATGGCCTACTCCTTCACCTATTGTCTATTGTCTATTGTCTCTCCAAACACATAAATATTTGAAGAGTTGCTGGAGGAACAGCACTTTGTATTCCGATTGGGTAGCTTACAACCCAACCATATGAACATTGAATGCTCCAATTTTAGGGAACTTCTACAGTCACCTCCATTCCCCCTCCCCTTTCTTCCCCCCACCCCCAACACTCCCACCCCTGACTCCCCCCCCACCCCCCACTCCCTCCCTCTGAACTACGGATGACCTTGCACCAGTTTCTCCCCCCACCCCCCACTAGAAGTCTGTTAACTAGCTTCACAATTTAACAATTATGTATTCCTCAGCATTTATCTTGTCTTTATCCAACAATCTGCCTATCAGGGAGCCCCCTCACATGAGGTCATCTGTTGCTGGCCATGATTTGCCCTGCCTCTTTTCACTTCCAGTTTTTCTTCCTCGTTCCACCCTGTGATTAGTCTGAAGAAGGATCCCAACCCAAAACAGAGATGCTGCCTGACTCGCTGAGTTGCTCCAGCATTTTGTGTCTACCTTTCACATAAACCAGCATCTGGAGTTTCTTTTTTTTAGTTTAGAGATACAGTGTGCAAACAGTCCCTTGTGCCCACCGACAATTTTTACATATACCAAGCTAATGAACCTACAAACCTGTATGTCTTTGGAAAGTGGGAGGAAACCGCAGATCTTGGAGAAGACGTACAACTCCGTAGAGACAGCACCCGTAGTCGGGATCAAACCAGGGTCTCCGGTGCTGCATTCACTGTAAGGCATCAACTCTACCGCTGTGCACCTATAGAAATCCATAGTAACAAACTATTCAAGTTCCAGTCTGAAATATCTGTTACTGATCAGCTTTATGTTAATCCCTTTACGGAGCTGAAAATAAAATACTGGATTACTTATTTTTTGAGGATTATGTTGTAATGAGTTATTCAAGAAATGCATTACCAAAATGCATGCATGATTATACTATTTAGAAAAGAATGGCAAATAATAATAAGCATTTACTCAAAGTCATGACCTGACTGTAAAATGGAGCAGCTGATATTTAGCAAGAAATAAATGTTTAATTATAATCTAGTTATCTGAAGCATTAATAGAATTTTCAAAATGCATTCTAATAGTGAGCTAACAGATAAAAAAATAATGCTTCCAGCTAAAGTATATGACGTTTTCAATTAGTTGAGTTCTACAAATTCTACACAGACCGAAAGTGAAGTTCTGAGCTATTAAACGTCAGTGTATCTGCCACTTGAATGGATTTAGCACCATTTATCAGAGCTCCCACGTTGCACTAGAGTAGAGATAAACCTGACTTTGCAGCACAGACCTGTGAACTTATTAGCTATATAGGCAGTGAACTGCTATAAATTCAACATACAGTGCAGAGGATGTTGATAATAAAGGCACTGAATACAGTACTTCGGTTACATGTCAGCTATCTAATTATCACCAACCAGCAAAGGAAACTAGGGTAAGTAAATGGCGCATTTATCAAACTGGTTCCAACATTACGTTGCTTCCGAAATATGCCTCAGTCAGACCTCTTGGGAAATATCAATGGACCAATGTCCTGGAATGTTAAACATGAAGGCTGTAAATGCACTATGTCATCTTCTCAATTTATACTTCCAGACATCTGCACAGCATCAGTTTGCCCTGAAAGTCACCATGTGAACTGGAGATTAGATAATTGTGTAGGTCTTTATTCTTTGGAGCGCAGGAGGTTAAGGGGGGACTTGATAGAGGTCTTTAAAATGATGAGAGGGATAGACAGAGTTGACATGGATAAGCTTTTCTCATTGAGAGTAGGGACAATTCAAACAAGAGGACATGACTTGAGAATTAAGGGACAGAAGTTTAGGGGTAACATGAGGGGGAACTTCTTTACTCAGAGAGTGGTAGCTGTGTGGAATGAGCTTCCAGTGGAATTGGTGGAGGCAGGTTTGATTTTATCATTTAAAAATAAAATGGATAGGTATATGGACGGGAAAGGAATGGAGGGTTATGGTCTGAGTGCAGGTAGATGGGACCAGGGGAAAATAAGTGTTCGGCACAGACTTGAAGGGCCAAGATGGCCTGTTTTCTGTGCTGTAATTGTTATATGGTTATATGTTATATGGTTATATCAGCAGAAAGAAGGCACAGCTCTTGAAATGGGATGCTCAAAAAGGCAGCCAGCATCACCAGACACCCACACCACCCTGGCCATGCTCTCATTTCACTCCTGACATCAGGAAGAAGGTATAGGAGATTAAAAACATCCAGGTTCAGGGGCAGCTTCTTCCCAACAACCATCAGGCTACTGAACACTGCAAGTTCCAACTAAACTCTGCACTGCAGAGACATGGGGCATCTTTGTTGTTTTTGGCTTTGCACTATCATTTGTTTTTTTTACAGACTAAACTTATTTTTTGATGTTTATTATGGTGTTTACAGTGTACTATGTTTGCATATCTGTTGTGCTGCTTTAGACTTTAGAGATGCAATGTGGAAACAGACTTTTCGGCCCACCAAGTCCATGCCAACTTGCAATCACCCGATACACTAGAATTACACTAGGGACAATTCACAATTTACAGAAGCCGTTTAAACTACAAACCTGCATATCTTTGGAGTGTGGGAAGAAACTGGTGCAAACTCGCGTAATCACAGGGAGAACGTACAAACTCTGTCCAGATAGCACCCATGGTTGGGATCGAACCTGGGGCTCTGGTGCTGAAAGGCAGCAACTCTACCGCTGCACCACCATGCCGCCTGCTAGTAAAAATTTCATTGTTCCGTTTCATGGCATATGACGATAAAACACAGAATATCATTGTACTGTTTCAGGGCATATGACTCTTGACTAAAATTTTAGAGGCTTCTGAAAAGGACTGGAGTGTTAGATTTCAGTTGGAACTTCCTCATTGGTCCACAGTAATTTTCAGTTTAGTGTGTTCAGTATTAGAATGGATGACGCAACTATAAGTCTACTCTTCTGATGTGCAATATTGCATTGTCTAATATGTATTTTGTGATTAATTGCAACAAATATTTAAAGGCCAAAAAACTGTGGACCAATGGCCTTAAGCATTGACCCTCCTGAATGTGCAAATGCGGAAGGACATTTTATTTCACTGATGCTGCAAGTATCTGATTTATTCTTGTGCCCTCCTACCCTAAAGTTCAAGAACCTGCCTGTGTTTCCCTGTAAGATTCCACCAAGCTCTAGAGGTACAGCAGCTATCTAGAAGAATGCACAACCAAATTGTCAAAATTACATCTGGCCGATATATCAAATTTTAGCAGCTTTGCTGAGAAGAAAATGTTACTTGCATCATAATGATGCTTGAAATCAAACCAGTATCAGTATTAAGTAAATATTAGATCGTACTGGAAAAAGTTGTTTTTTTCTGGAGACAGAATATTGATTCTATTTTATGTTTAAAAATACACAGGACTAGATGTTAAAGGTCCAAAGTGCCAAGTATCAATTTACTCCCGATGGTGATGGGAGCCTTCTGCACTCACCTATGCTCCTCCGATGTTGAGAAAGGCTAGGCAGACACGTCATTGGGGTTATCAAGTGGGCACCTACTTTCATCGACGTTTCGCTGATTGAACCCACGACGTCTCCAGTAGGCTCAGAGGAGCATTCTGGTGTCCCAGAACCACCCCCCTCTGCATCTGTCTAGTCGATTATTTGGGAGACCAAATGGGGTCTTTCCTCTTCAGCCAGAGCCACTGGCTACTCCACTCTGCCACCCGTGATATTTCTTTGATGGCCTGGCGTAGGGCTTGTCCGCTGATCCCCAGGTCCTTCATCAGTCTTAAGGTAGATGTTGCCACGAATCCTTGACATCCAACTTCTTAAATGTTATTTTACAGGCACCACACTCCCTTTACTGTATATGGGAGGAATAATGTTGCATCTGAACTTTACCCTTCCCATATTTGAAATCATTCCTTTACTTTCTGATTTTCATCTATTAATAGGCCCACTCCCCCATTTCACATTAAAGAGGCTTTTAGATAGGCACAGATAGTTCCGAATAAACCTCCACTGATCATTGAAATACGCGGCTGGTCATTTTCCCATTCAGATCTCCCCTTTCTTCATGTGGGCAGAGCTTTTACCCCACAAAAGGAATTACTTCTCAAAGTTAAAGCAGAAGTGGGCAAGAGTAGCCACAGATATTGATGAAACAGACATTTGAAGTAAACAAAAGGACAGACAAAGTGCTGGAGTAATTAGCAAGTCAGGCAGCATCTCTGGAGAACATGGATAGGTGAAATTCCAACTGAATGCCACCTATCTATGCTCTCCAGAGAAGTTGCTTGACCTGCCGAGTTACTCCAGCACTTCTGTCCAATTCTTCGATGCTGTTTCTTTTGAAACAGCTTTAACTTAGATGCTTTAACACGTTGTAATTTGTATGCTGTAGAATAAATCATGTCCAAAAGTTTTCAAACCAACCAGGCAAGATTTGGAGGGACATGTACTACATTTAAAATATTTGTGAAGCACACTCGTAAAATAATAATAATAATCCTTATCCCTGTGTTAATTGATCCCAGGCCTCCAACCCATGAGTGAAACATGAGGTGAATTGGTTGCTCCGATATTTCTCAAGAGTCTGCTGAACAACTTCTGATTTTGCAATATTGTGGTAACACAGTTTAACCCATGCTAAGAAGGAAGTTTTTCATTGTATTCTAAGGAAAATTCATAAGAGTTTTACAGGATTTGTAATACTTCCACATATCTGACCTCAGTTGATCTAGGAAGAAATCTCAGGCTCTAATAGGAATTGCACCTCTCAATATCTACTAGCGACTAAATGCAGAATGCTTGGCAGAGACTGGTGACTGACTCTAAAATACACTTGATAGTACTTAGAAGTTACCATCAGAATATAAAGTGATTACAGTTTTCAGAAAAAAAAATATCTTTGGCTAATGATTTGTACAGAGGATTGCATGGTTAATCCCTTTTTACCTTGGAAATACATAAGTCACCTTCTGCAGGTTCTGACAAGAATAATAATCGCTCCCCTTTCTTTAATTCTTTAATTCTTTAATTTACACTTTCATTCTCCTTCCTATTCCTACACAGAATTTTCTGATCTCGGTCTCCTCCATTTTCAGAGTGAGGCTAACTGCAAATTGGAGGAACAGCATCTCATATTTTGCTTGGGCAGCTTACAGTGGTATGAATAATGATATCTCACACTTCAGGTAGCCCCGGCATTCCCTCTCCCTCTATCCCTTCCCCACCCAAGTTCCACTAGCTTCTCATTTTCACCCTACAAACAGCTTACAATGGCCTGTTTCCTTTATCATCGTTACTTTTTTGCATATCTTTCATTCATTTTTCTTTATCTCCCCATATCACCGTCTATATCTCTCGAAGTCTGAAGAAGGGTGTTATGCGCTCCCTCTGCTGGTGTTATATGGTACTCACCTGTTTCTCTGGTTTCTCCCGAGTGCAGGCCTCGTGGCCGTGAGTCAGGAATCACGGGGTTAAAGGCTCCTGTACCCGATTGGCCAAGCTGCATCATGTGACTCGTCCGAAGCTTAAAAGCAGAGTCTCCCAGCATTCTCTCTCTTCTTCGCCCTGCACAAGGCAGTGAGCACCATAGCTAGTGTGAGCTGTGGGGGGGGGGGTTCTGGCCACATGACATAGGAGTTTATGTATCTTCCTCTGTACATGTTAACAAATATTGACTTGGGACAGACGAGGGTTGGCTTTACTGTTTTTGTGTGTTTGTTTCAGGATTACATATCTTTTAGGCAGGTTTAGAGTCTCCGGTCCGACGGCCCATCGCGTGGCTGGCTGGAGCAACTGTTAAAATTGTTTGTCAGTCCATTCACCTTCCTGACTGTGTTGTTTGAATCAGGTTTGGGTTTTTGTCCTCAAGTGAAGTAATTAAACTCTTTTTGAACTTGAACCTGGTTGTTGACTTATGTTACTCGGCTCTTGAAGTACCTGCTTTCGGGTCGTAACAAGGGTCTCAACCCAAAATGTCATCCATTCCTTCTCTCCAGAGATGCTGCCTGTCCCGCTGAGTCACTCCAGCTTTTTGCGTCTATCTTTGGTTTAAACCAAGAGTCAAGTCAAGAGTCAAGAGTGTTTTATTGTCATATGTCCCAGATAGAACAATGAAATTCTTACTTGCTGCAGCACAACAGAATATGTAATCATAATAAAGCATCTGCAGTTCCTTCTTACACACTTCCCTTTCATTGTTGAGCAACATGATGAGCCTTTCAGCAGAATAACAAATGTGGTCCCATCGTTTGATTTCAATGCTTGGTTGGTGACTCAATGAGAATTTCAATGACAAAGGACAAAGGACAAAGGACATTTATTATCACATACACCAATTGGTGTAGTGAAATTTGTCTTGCCATGCCATGGGTCGACGGTGCAGCCTGGAGAAAAGCTGCCCCCCACCCCCACATAAAAAAGGCTAGAACTCCGAAAACAAAAAACTCAACTAACTAAAAATAAAAAAAGAGAGAAAAAACAGACAGCTGCAGACTGGACAGCCATACCCATACAGGGCGTTGGTACAAGTTGGAGGCTTAATGGGCAAAAATACTGTAAACCCAGAAGGATGTCAGGACACCATTTAAAAACTGTCAACCTTTGCTTTTTAATTACAGGGGATGGGAACAAGACAGCCCATCCTCTCCCAGGAGATGGGTTGGCATTTTGAAAATGTTAACAATTCTGACATTCTTTGATTCTTTGACTAGTTTGAAATTTTACTGTGGACAGCTCTGGCCTCATGAATCTTGAAGTTGCAGCAATTAAAAGATAGTCATACAGAGAAGGTAAATATTTTTCCAAATTACTTGCATGATTAGTAGCGTCTGGAGTGAGGCTCTATAAGGTGGTGGTCCGCATTTGGAGTACGGTGAGCAAATGTGGGCGCCATATCTGAGGAAGAATGTGCTGGATCTGGAGAGGGTCAAGAGGAGGTTTACAAGAATGATCCCAGGAATGAGTGGGTTAGCATATGATGAGCGTTTGAAAGCACTGGGCCTGTACTCGCTGGAGTTTAGAAGGTAGAGAGGAGACCTCATTGAAACATACAGAATAATGAAAGGCATAGATAGAATGGATGTGGTAAGGATGTTTCCACTGGTGGGAGAGTCTAGGACCAGAGGTCATAACCTCAGAATTATAGGGCCCTTTTTTAGAAAGGAGGTGAGGAGGAACCTCTTTAGTCAGAAGGTGATGAATCTGTGGAATTCATTGCCACAGTGGGCAATGGAGGCCAAGTCAGTGGATATTTTTAAGGCAGAGATAGACAAATTCTTGATTAGAACGGGTGCCCAGTGTTATGGGCAGAAGGCAGCAAAATGGCATTAGGAGGCAGTGATCTCAGATCCAATTTTTGTAATAACCATATTGAAATTGGACCTCACCCTGCAGCATCTAAATGTCCATCTGAAAACCAAGGATCCTGTAATAAAAAAAGTTGTAAGTCATCAAGTTAAAACTTTGTACCTCAAGGGGAAATGTAGACTTACGTTCTGGTGCACATAGACAGAGTAAGAATATCCTTGCCAATGTCAATTTGTCATTTCTGGAGATGCACCACCTTCTTATTTTAATACAGTACTGATAGGTTGCTTTCATCTCATCTCAGCAACATATTTATAATTGTGGGAGGACAATCTGGGGCAAGGATGTCACCAACTCGGGCTATAAATCAGCACAAAGAGCTTCAGTGACCTGACCATGAACTATGTTATGTCAATTTATCAACAGTACATAAGATGGCTGGACAATGTAAGGAATACATTTTCCGTGATCTCCTGAAGATGACATAAACCTGGACTGATGGAATTACTGCAAAGATTAGTTTAGTTTAGTGATATAGCGCAGAAACAGACCCTCCGGTCCACAGAGTCTGCGTCAACAAGCCATCTCCGTACACCACCACTATCGTACACCTCGGGACAATTTTACAGCTTTTACTGAAGCCAATTAACCTACAAACACACACGTCTTTGGAGTGTGGGAAGAAACTGGAGCACCCGGAGAAAACCCACGCAGTCACAGGGAGAATGTACAAACTCCGTACAGACGGTACCCATGGTCAAGATCGAACACGGGTCTCTGGTGCTGTACGGCAGCCACTCTACCACTGCACCACTGTGCTACCCACAGATGATACATACATAGAAGGTAATATGCAGATTCATTATGATTTCCTTTCCTTAAACCGTTCACATTATATAGGAAATTTGTAGAAATGAAACAATAAGTCGATAGCCATCTTACAACACCATGGCTGAATTCATGCTGATTAAAGAGCTGTCCAACACAAATAGTGTGTTGCAAAATGTTCATGTACTGCAACTTACCCTGTCAGCACATTTTAAAATATTTTTGAATGTATTGAAATGAAGTGCAAATATTATTTTTGTAAAGGTTCTCAAATACTTGTGAAAAGTATTTTGGTAATGCCAAAAAGTACAACTAAGGCAGTAGAAGTACTGCAATTATTCCAAACCAAATATTATTATATCCAATGCAGAGGAACTGCATCCTTTTCTTCTGAGTGGAAAATTAAACACTAATTATGCAAAGAGGGAACCTTTTATCCCCAAAATGATGGAGGGCTACGTAAAAAAAACATGACTCAAACATGCCTCCAATCTTCGCCGTTCTGGTGGTGAAATGGCAATGGACAACCAACTCGCCTTTTCATTTCTACAGGCTTTTAACCTCTTTAGACCTTTTCATTTCTCCTCTGAGCCTTTTTCTATGGGAAGTCCTCACCACCCAGTGATGACCCCTTCCCGCGTCTCAACAGATCCCCCTCCTTTTGACTCCCCCAGACGGCCTTTTAATCTCTTGAGACCTTTTCATTTCTAACTGTCAGCGTGACAACAACCGTCTCAACCTTTCCACTCCCCTTACCTACTCTAACTTCTCACTCACTGAATGTATAGCCCTCCGCTCACTCTGCAGCAACCCCGACATTATCATCAAACCCGCTAACAAGGGAGTTGCCGTGGTAGTCTGGTGCACTAGTCTCTGAGGCCAGGCACCAACTCTCAGACACCTCCTCCTACTTATCCGCAGACCATGATCCCGCAGATGAGCACAAAGCCATTATCTCACACACTCGTTTCTGACCTGGTGAGTTACTCCACTAGTTTTCTGAATTAATTTCCACATACCTCGACTTCATCCTATCCCCCAGGTTAAATTCCTCCCTACTTATGTGAAAGACACCTCACACGCCCTTCGTCTCTTCAATGACTTTCATTTACCAGGCCCCCACTGCCCCATCTTTACTATGGATATTCAGTCACTCCACACTTCCATCCACCACCATGAAAGGCTTAAAGCCCCCCGTCTCTCCCTCCACCACAGAACCAGCCAATTTCCCTCGCCACCTAGCCCTCACCTTTCACCCCATCAGCCATCGCATACAGCACATAGTCCTCCGACATTTTCGCCACCTCCAACGGGATCCCAGCACTCCATCCAAGGACACTGACAGTCTTTTCGGATGAGGCAGAGGGTCACCTGCACGTCCGCCAACCTCATCTACTGTAACCGCTGTTCCAGGTGTGGACTCCTATATATCGGTGAAACCAAGCACAGGCTCGGTGAACACCTCCACTCAATCCACATAAACCTACCTGATCTGCAGGTTGCTAAACACTTTAACTTCCCCTCCCATTCTCACACCGACCTTTCTATCCTGGGCCTCCTCCATTATCAGAGTGAGGCCCAGCACAAATTGGAGAAACAGCACCTCATATTTCGCTTGGGTAGCTTACACCCCAGCGATATGTATATTGACTTCTCTAACTTTAAGTAACCTTTGCTCTCCCTCTCTCCATCCCACCCCTTTCCCAGTTCTCCGACCAGTCCGACCAACCCTAACCCTAACCCCCGATTACATATTATATGTGTTTGCTTTGTTGTTAACTTCCCCTAGCTAACAATGATATATTCTACATTTTCCTTGAGCCTCATCTCTTTTGATCTCTTACACTTCCTTATCTCTGTTACTCCCTCTCCCGTGACGCTCAGTCTGAAGAAGGGTCTCAACCCAAAACGTCACCCAATCCTTCTATCCAGAGATGCTGCCTGTCCCACTGAGTTGCTCCAACATTTTTTCTATCTTTGGTGTAAACCAGCATTTGCAGTTCCTTCCTACTCACTTCTTGGAGATGGACTGATTATTGTAATATCATAATATGTCTAGGTATCTCAGAACTAATCTTCATTTAACATTTAACACTGGCCTGTTGGGATTCCTAAGCCTGGGGATCCTGTCACCAAAGCAAGGGAAGGATTTCAATATGAAGAAGTGTCTCTTAGTGTGCTCAAGGGCATACAAACAGATAAGGACTGGTGGCCAGCCAGAGTATTGGGAAGTTTATAGCTTTGACAAGTACACAAAGGGACAAGGATTGACGGCAGGCCAGATGATCATGAAGTTTATAGCTTGTAATTTAAAAATTGTCGGGGTTTCAATGGATATATAAATAGTAATGAGGTGGCTAAGGTAAGTGTGGATAAGGCCTCTATAGATTTAGGCTGGTGAATTAATTACAGGAAACAAAGAAATGCTTGATACATTAAATCGTTTTGTTTTTGTTTCAGTCTTCATCATGGAAGATACTGCAAATATGTCCAAAATAACCAAGAGGCTAATTTCCAACAACCTGGAGGAACTGGGGATAACATAGAACTAGTGTATGGATCATTGGTCTCAGTGGGCTGAATGGGCTGTTTCCACACTGTATCTCTAAACTGAAAAGTAAACTAAATTAAAGTAAACAGTTCAATGACGAGATAAAGTATTAAAGAAATTCACAAGGCTAAAAGAGGAGTACCTGATGGACAGCATCAGATGGTTTTAAAGCAAGTGCTGCATAGATAGTGGACACAGTGGTTGAATTTTTTCATAACTTTCTAACTTCCTAAATGGCATCAATAGATTGGAAAACAGTAAATGTGGTTTATTTGTTTAAAGATGAGGAAAGAACGCTGGGAGCTATAGGCCGGTTAGTATAACATCCATTGTTTGCAAGACATTAGAGTCAATAATCAAATAGGGAATAACTAATCATTTAGGAACACTGAATATAATTAAATCTACTCAACATGATTTTATGAAAATTTATTCATGTTTGACAACTTTACTTAGATTCTTTGAGGATGTGACAGGAAGAGTTGACAGAAGGGAACAAGTGTGTTTAATGTATTAAACTTCCCAAAGGCTATTGACAAGATACCACACTGGGGCCTGGTACATAGATTACAAGGCCAAGGTTTTGGAGGATATGTGTTTGCATGGATTGAAAACTGGTTGTCACATAGAAATGTAAGAATTGGGACAAATTAGCCTTTTTCAAGCTCAAGGGATGTAACTAGTGGAGTAACTCAGCAGGTAAATAAGCATCTCTGGAGTGAAGGAATGGGTGACGTTTCAGGTCGAGACCCTTCTTCAGACTGATGTCAGGGAAGTGGCCCCCCTGACATCAGTCTGAAGAATGGTCTCGACCCGAAATGTCACCCATCCCTTCTCTCCAGAGATGCTGCTTGTCCCGCTGAGTTACTCCAGCATTTTGTGTCTACCTACGTTTAAACCAGCATCTGCAGTTCTTTCCTACGCATAATTATTGGAGTACCCCAGGAATTGTTTCTAGGCCCTCAATTATCCATATTTCCATTAATTATCCAGTGGAAGGAATAAAACGCAAATTTTCCATGTTTGCCGTTGATAAGAAAATAAATGTAAGGTAATGCTGTGATGAGAACATTGTGATATTTCAAAAGAATATAGATGGACTGATGATTGGGCAAACATCTGGGAAATGGAATTTAATGTATGAAAGAGAGATAAGAGGGATCAAAAGGTAAATTATTATCAGTGGAGAGAGACGGAAAATAAGTGGTTCAGAAGGATTTAGGGGTTCTGATGCATGACGAGAAAAATTAGTGAGAACATTTAACTTTATCATTGACTCTTCACAATAATGGCCAACAACAGAGCAATTTGGCTTTTATTGTGAAGGAATTGGAGTTCAAGAGTAGGAAGGTTTGTCACTGTTCTGAAAGGTATTGGCAAGACCAAGTGGAATAATGCACTCAGTTTTGGTCGCCTTACTCAATGGCATTGGAGGCAGTACAAAGGAGATACATCAGGCTATAACTGGGATGACAGCGTTGTCCTATCAAGAGAGGCAAGAGAGTTTGGATCTGCAATCTTTGGTGCTTAGAGGAAAGCAGAGTGACCGTATTCAAATGTACAAGATCCTAAGAGGAATGACAGAGTAAATGTTGGGCTGATTCCATTATTGACAATGAGACAAACAAGCTGGAAAATAAGGGGCTAGTCATTTATAACTGAAGTGCGTGGAAATTTAGTCTCTCAGAGGCAGAGAAATTCTGGAATCCCCTGCCCCATGAGCGATGGAAGCCAGATCATTCGATTTATTTAGGGTGCAGATAGATGAATATTCACGCCATAAATTATAGGAGCAGAATTTGATCCATTATCTACTCTGCCATTCAATCATGGCTGATCTATTTTTCCCTCTCAACCCCATTCTCGTGCCTTTTCCCCCATAACCCCTGACACCCTTACTAATCAAGAATCCATCAATCGCCAATCTAACTATCAATCTATTCATAGAATCATAGTCATATAGTGTGGAACCAAACCCTTTGGCCCAACTTTCCCACATTGGCCAACATGTCCCACCTACACTGGTCCCACCTGCCTGCATTTTGCCCATATCCCTCTAAACCTGTCCTATCCATGTACCCGTCTAAATGTTTCTAAAACATTGCGATAGGACCTGTCGCAACTACCTCCTCATTCCATTAAATTGAAAGACCAAGACCAAGACCAAGATCTATTGAAAGACCTGTGGGCTATCAGGGACTGGCAGAAAAGAGGAGTTAAGACTAGTATGTCAGTCAAGATCATATTGAATGGTGGGACTGGCTGGAGGTGACTGGAGGCTCTCTCCTGCTCCTTATTTTCCATTGTTCTTATGTTCTTGTGCAATAGGGATGATTCTTTGAGGTGCCTATCCTCATTTTCTGGATCCAGTTTATCTTCCCTTAACCACACACTCACTGCAGCAATTACTCATCAATCCATCTATTCCTCCCTCTTATCCCTCAAAGGCTCCAACCCCTGACAGCTTCAATATCCACATCTCCACTTTAATATGTACCAACCCTTAATCACCCTAATTGCTCCAATGGTTCAATGGTACTTCATTTGTCACATTTGTGATTAGAATGACAAACTTTATTTGTTTGTTCTACCCTCACTGACCTTACAACTTCCCAATACCTCTAACCCTCACAGATCTTTGGTTTCAATTTGAACTTTGTCTTCCACTCCCTCATGCCTTCAACCATCCCACCATATCACAGTGTCTTTGATCCCCTTGGCGTTTCCAATACCCAGTTTTCCATGGGTTATTCAGCCCCAGCATGCGGGAAATTTTCCAATGGTAACCGGCCACCATCTTTAAGAGTGAGGTATTTCCTCTATTATATACCTATTGGGAAGCTGACCACACTACCCCACCCCACCAATCGACAAGGCCCTGCACTGCATCATGGTGTTACATACTATGTGATCAACTCTGGCCCCTGCCCCCCCCCCCCCCAACTCTGCCCCCCCCCCATCCTTTGATTGCCTTTAACCTGTGAGTCCCTTCCTCGATTTTTCCCTGATTTTACCAAAGCTATACATTAAATTTGTGTGAGTGCAGAGTTCTGCAGGTTTACAATATTCCGTATTTTTCCATGGAAAATTAACAATGCTGTCAAAGCATGAGCCAGTGGCCTGCCTATATGATGTGAACACTCATTACAGATTGGGGATTCATTATAAGAGCATGGCATAAAAGTATGAAATATTGTACACTCACCTTTCCTGCAAGCATCCTCCTTCAAATCCATACATTTTAAATGATTCTCAGTATGCTATCCATAATGATAGTGAATAAATGTGAGCAGCTGTGATTATGTCTTCCCTCTATTGGCAAATAAATCATAATTGCTCTTAGAGGTATAAATTGGTCTGGCTTAATATGAACTGCAATTGATGCTCCTGCCAATAACAAATCATTTGCAGAATCAAGGGAAAAGTTGACCCTTGTTAAATTCTGGGCAGACTTAATATGGGGCTCGGGTGGGGTGGGGGTATGAATAAGGTGAAAATAGCAGCAAATTCTCCTCCCCAGCACCCTCTGTACCATGGTAAGGACACAGAATAAATGGCTTGGAACTGTACACTGGAAGGCAATCAGGAGATCAGTCAGAGGGAACTGATAAAGTATCCAGACAAGGAAAGACTACCATTATTTTAAAGTGGAGATGAAAAATAGTGTGCAACAAACCAGCAGTCAAAAATAATGTCAAGCAGGGTAAGTCAATAAATATGATGCAAGTCCAGTTGACAAAGTGCCCTGCTTGGAGTTTTAATAAACAAATATTGCTGACACTTGGGTAGACAAAAATGCTGCCTCAGCGGGTGAGGCAGCATCTATGGAGCGAAGGAAATAGGCAATGTTTCGAGCCGAAACCCTTCTTCAGACTGATTTTCCAGCATCTGCATTTCCTTCTTAAACATTGCTGACACTTGCCCTGTTTGTTATTTACTTTTTTAAGTTTATTTAACTCAGTTATTGCAGCTTCACTTTATTGTGAGTTCTTAGCAACAGAACGCAGAGTTGTGCCTCCTGCTATTTGACAGTCTACAGATGTTGATCCATGTCAGTTCTGCCAGAATTGCCAATATCAAGGGGCCATCTGGAAAGAAATTCCACGGGGACGCTAAGATCCATGGTGTGCTCATATTCATAAGGGGTGTCCCCTGTATGAACAGGAAGAGAATTTGACCCATTGAGCAAAATGGACTCTGGCAGTGCCTGCCAATTTTACAAGATAAATGCATAGGTGCCAGTAGTTCCCGAAGACAGGCCATGGAAGACCTACCCATTATCCCACCATTACTCTCCCAGCCTACTGTTGGAAACAATCTGGTAACTATTTTCATGTCCAGCCACCTTTGCAATCTGTCTGATTAGTTTAGTTTAGAGATACAGCACGGAAACAGACCCTTCGGCCCACCGAGTCTGCACCAACCAGCGATCCCCGCACACTAACACAATCCTACACCCACTAGGTACAATTTACAATTTTAGCAAGCCACTTAACCTGCAAACCTGTTTGTCTTTGGAGTGGGAGGAATCCAGAGCACCGGGAAAAACCCACACGGGTCACAGGGAGAATGTACAAACTCTGTACAGCCAGCAACTGTAGTCAGGATCAATCCCGGATCTCTGGCGCTGTAAGGATTCTGACATGAAAATGTGTTAGAAATTGTTAATTAGACCAAGCCATTAAAATTTAACAGGGTAGTGAAAAGCCCATTGATCTGACTCCCTCGCTGCAAATGAATGAAGCCCATTTTCCTTCTGGCCTCTACAATAAAATCAAGACCATTATTTAGCATGCTATTCCTACAGAAATAAGAGTATAAAAGTTTCCTTACAATAGAGATAGAATCGTACAATCATACAACAAAGGGATTTTAATAAGCCGAGTGTAGAGAGGCAAGATGACATAGGTTCAAATCTGCAAGGCACTGCGTTACAACTGACAGTTTCGATTGACAGTGCTCCATAACCCAAATAGTTCCCCAGCATACTAATGTGGTTAAAAACAGACATTTAATAGATTATGCAAAATAAATGAAACAAGTAATCATTGGGATTTTGTAATAGCCATAACTATTTTGCGCTAGAAACAAAGAATTGCAGGTGTTGCTTTTTGCCAAAGATAGACACAAAGTGCTGGAGTAACTCAGTGGGTTAAGCAGCATGTCTGGAGAAAAATGATGGGTAATTTATCCAGTCGGGCTTGGTCTGAAGAAGTATCCTGACCCAAAATGTCACCAAATGTTTTTTGCTCAAGATGCTGCCTGACCCATTGAGTTTTACTCCAGCATTTTGTGACTTTTTTGTGCTTCTTGTTTTGGGATGTCTGATCCAAGCAGGAATTAACATAAACATTAAGGGAACTAAAAGGTAATATTTGGCAAGATCTCAGTCTATAAATAAACAAAAATATGTGAAACCAACAGGGTCATCCATCCTATCTCATTCAGTCATGATGTGTCATGATGTGTCACATATGGTCTTGGATGTTGGTCCACAGATGAAGAAAGGTAGACGGCAAAGTGGTGCAGAGGTTAGTACTGTTGCTTTACAACATCTGCTGCCTGAGTTCAATCCCGGTCTCCTAAATTGAGTTTGCGCATCCTCCCTGTGACTGAATGGGCTTCCTTTATATTCCCCCACATTCGAAGGATATACTAGTAGGTTAATTAACCGGTATAAAAATTAACCGCCGGTGGCAAAAAAATCAGTAGTTGATGGGTACTTGAGAGAAAATAAATTGCAGGGAAATAGGTGGCAGAATGAGATTAATGGGATTGCTCTGAAAATTGGCATTGGGTTAATGGGCAGAATGGCCTCCTATGTCAAACAAAAATATGAAATACATAGCAGTCGAGAAAGCAGACAAATGAAAGTTGTCCACCATTGACTATACACTAAAAATCAAAAAATGAAATAATTCACACATTACGTACTCTAGACAAATTCACCTAATTTGTTGGTTGGATATATCCAATGGGAAAATTGGCCTTGCATCCAACTATAAATGGAATCAATCTCTATCATCTACACCTTAATCTAAATATAATCATGTCCTGAAGATCCAAGATTCAAAAATCCACCAGGGTTGGCTGCTGGCAAGATTAACCCAATAATGAAAACATCAATTGACCATAATAACATCTTGCAGTTCTTAGCTATAATTAAGTTTTGACTGTTATCCTATAAGTACTACTTAACTTTGAACCATATAATCTGACAATTTAAGGTACCAATTACTGCATTGTACATAAATTAATGCCAAAGTATACAGATTTTAGATTGAATTGTAAACTCTCGGAAGATAAATAGGTCGAACTAAATGAATACCTTTTAGAGACTAAATAGTCTCATGGTCGAGCAGAGTAGGATAACCAAATCACCTTGACACAGAGGCTTCATTCATTTTAACTATTAAGATACTCAAAAAGCTGCTCACTTTGGCTCCCAATGCACTTTGTTATCATAACGTCTGAAACATTATTCACTCGCAAGAGAATACTTTGCAAATGTATTCTAAGAATGAAATTTCCTGCAGTTGTGTGACTGATTAGGGTATGTAGGTGCATCAGCCATGATTTTCTGTCCGCTGGGAAAGAAAACAATCCAGCTGAAGTTTTCTATTAAACAGTAGTTCAAACAAATGTCCACCTTGAAACTTAATTATAGTTAAGAACTGCAAGATATTATTATGGTCAATTGATGTTTTCATTCTCAAGTTAGACATAGACATAGACATAGAGACAAAGACATACATCACAGAAACAGGCCCTTCGGCCCAAGTTGCCCACACTGACCAAGATGTCATATCTACACTACTCCCACCTGCCAGTCATTTGGCCCATATCCCTCTCCATGTACCTGTCTGAATGATTCTTAAATGTTGCGATAGTCCATGTCTCACCTACCTCCTCTGACAACTCGTTTCATACACCCACCACCCTTTATGTAAAAAAGGTACCCCTCAGGTTCCTATTAAATCTTTCTCTCCTCACTTTAAACCTATATGCTCGCCATCTCGATTCCCCTACTCTTGGCAAAAGACTGTGTGTTTACCAGATATGATTCATTTCACTTGCACTCTATGTGCAATGTGACGAATAAAACTGATTGTATTGTATTGTATCTATTCCTCTCACGATTTTGTACGCCTCTAGAAGATTACCCCTCATCTTCCAGCGCTTGAAGGAATAGTCCTGCCCTGCTCAACCTCTCCCTTTAGCTCAGGCCCTCGAGTCCTGGCAACATCCTCGTAAATCTTCTCTGCACCCTTTCCAGCTTGATAAGATCAGGGTTAAATCTTGCCACCAACCAACCCATCTGGAATTTTCAATATATGGAAAATATAACCTTAGATATAGTCTTAAATTGATCGTCTCAAGCCATTTCTTCAAGGGAAGAGCAATCACTCCCTACAATATATATATTTTTTTATTGCATTAACTGTACATGTTGTATTAAACTGCAGTGAATGTCAGTCTGAGCCTGAATTGTTTCCACATCTGCCCATCAAGTTCAAGTTCGTGAGTTTATTGTCATGTGTCCCTGATAGGACAATTAAATTCTTGCTTTGCTTCAGCACACAGAACATAGTAGGCATTTACTACAAAACAGATCAATGTGTCCACATACTGTAATATAAATATATACACACATGAATAAATAACATGATAAAGTGCAAATAACAGATAATTGGTTATTAATAATCAAAGTTTTGTCCGAGCCAGGTTTAATAGCCTGATGGCTGTGGGGAAGTAGCTATTCCTGAACCTGGTTGTTGCAGTCTTCAGGCTCCTGTACCTTATGCCTGAAGGTAGCAGGGAGATGAGTGTGTGGCCAGGATGTTGAGGGTCTTTGATGATACTGCCAGCCTTTTTGAGGCAGCGACTGCGATAAATCCCCTTGATGGAAGGAAGGTCAGAGCCGATGATGGACTGGGCAGTGTTTACTACTTGTTGTAGTCTTTTCCTCTCCAGGGCGCTCAAGTTGCTGAACCAAGCCATGATGCAACCGGTCAGCATGCTCTCTATTGTGCACCTGTAGAAGTTAGAGAGAGTCCTCCTCGACAAACCGACTTTCCGTAATCTTCTCAGGAAGTAGAGGCGCTGATGAGCTTTCTTGATAATTGCATTAGTGTTCTCGGACCAGGAAGATCTTCAGAGATGTGCACGCCCAGGAATTTGAAGCTCTTGACCCTTTCAACCATCGACCCGTTGATATAAACGGGGCTGTAGGTCCCCATCCTACTCCTTCCAAAGTCCACAATCAGTTCCTTGGTTTTGCTGGTGTTGAGGGCCAGGTTATTGTTATGGCACCATCACTTACATGAGGCCTGCTGCAAGAGGAGGAGCCATCCTAGGGAACGGCTGCTAACCAGCAGCTGTCCGTTCAATTCACTTTTTTAAATTAGTTTTTAGTGAATGTTGTCCTATGTTTGTTGGGGAATTTGACTTTTTTATGTGGGGGGGAAGGGGGAAACTATTTTCTAGGTCCCTACCTGGTCGGTGAGGCAGCTTTTTCCCCGGGCTGCACCGTTGACCCGTCCTTGCGGCCTACTAGCGGGAGTGGAGCGGCGTTTTCCTAGCGAGGACCGCCCAGCACCTTCAGCTTCGGTGGCGGCACAGCGCTGGAGCGCTATCGCGGAGCGGAGCGGGCGATGCCTTGCCTGGGTCGCCGCACTGGGTTGCCGCGCTGGATGCTGAGACCGCCGTGATCAACACAGTCGAGCTGCGGGACTGTGGAGGGGCCAGCCGCGGGCGGCGCGCCGACTTTAACATCGGGAGCCTCGGAGCACCAACCGACGCGGCCCTGTCGGCTTCGGAATGCCACAGACTGCGGTAGGGAATCGGCCGTTCCAGCCGTCCCAGCCGCTGTGAGGACTCTCCCGACGCCGGAGCAACACCACCCGGCGAGAACGGCCAGGAACATCGGGCCTCCGTAGAGGCAACTGTGGAGGCCTCAATAGGCCTGACTATGGGAGAACTGGGGATGGGGACTGGACATTGTGCCTTCCCCCACAGTGGTAACCATTGTGGGGGGATGGGTTTTTTTGTGTGTAAATGATTATTTTATTCTGTGTCCAAGATGGCTGCCGGGAAGGGAGAGTATACGCTGGCGCGCTTTAGCTGCCGCTGCTCTCTCTTCATATTGTGTTTTTGATTTTTGTCTTTGGATTGAATTTCTGTCTTTAATTTGTGTACTGGTGATGTCTTTACTATTTATTTCATTCCGCTTACATGTTTTTACTCTATTTGCTAAATGTTGTAAGGTGTCCTTGAGACTCTTGAAAGGCGCCCATAAATAAAATGTATTATTATTAATGTTAACGGTTCTTCATACTTAGTTGAATCATAGTTAAAGGGCTAGTATTCTCAACACCCTGTGTTGCTGTATCTCATTACAAGTGACTATAATAAACCAATTCAAATACCTATACCACCCCACTCTGCCGCCACCTAGATATCATGATTACTGATAAAATATTGGATACTGGCCCATACTGTACAGTCTGTAGTCATATATCACCTGTGCACTGAGGAAGTTGAATCCATCTTGGATGTGGTTGATATGTGGCATTTGCATGCCTGTTCCAATGCTTTGTAAATATTGCAATTGTTTCTGCCGCCACCACCTTTTTCTGCAGATTGTTCACAATTGTGACATTTTTGTTTCCTTTTCATCTTTAAATTGTGCACATTTGTTCTTGATACTCCTAGCCTGGAATAACGATTCGGACTATTGATCCAATCTACACCCATCCGGATTTTTACAAACCTTTGTAAGATCACCCCTCAGCCTCCCGTGTTCCAGTGAGAATAAACCCAGCCTGTCAAAAGATGGTCTCACAGAGGTTAATATTACACTAGGTGGACAAAGTTAACCCTGCTCATCAATTGAGAAAATAAATATAACAGTCAATAAAGTGAAACCTCTGAAGTTAATCAAAATGGTTAAATACATGGATAGTACACAAAAATGCTGGAGAAACTCAGCGGGTGCAGCAGCATCTATGGAGCGAAGGAAATAGGCGATGTTTCGGCCCGAAACGTCACCTATTTCCTTAGCTCCATAGATGCTGCTGCACCTGCTGAGTTTCTCCAGCATTTTTGTGTACCTTCGATCTTCCAGCATCTGCAGTTCCTTCTTGAACAAATACATGGATAGGACAGGTTTAGAGGGATATGGGCCAAACACAGGCTGGTGGGACTAGTGCAAATGGGACATGTTGGTCGATCTGAGTAAGTTGGGCCAAAGGTCCTGTTTCCACTATGACTCTCTATGACATTGTTTAAATAAAATAACTGAATTTATCTATTAAAAACAAATAATTCATTTTAAAGAAAAGAAAATCTCAAATCTTACAAAAACTGAAGTGCATGAACAGACATTTTAACGCTCTGGTTTCATGCAGGCGAATGCGCTGAAGGCTCCGACAACCTCCTGCATATTTTCCGACATGTTTCTTGTTATGCAGGTTTTGGGCAGGTCATAGTTGGAGTTCTCATTCCTTCACTGAATTCCATGAGCTCCATGTTGGAGCAGAGTCTCCTGACTCAAACCAAGTCCCTGTCAGCAACTTCTGAAGTTCTGCCTAGAGTAAAAATTACAAAGTTGTTGTCTGTTTTGAAATGCAATGACAGCGAGCACAACCCTTCTTATACCGCTGAAGGAATTTTAGAAACAGATCTGGGGCAAGACAAAGACTCTGCTCATCTCATGAAGGGAGATTAGACCTTTCATGTTCTTAACATGCAGATGTAATTTTGAAGGTGTATCTGGGACACCAACCCCAGGTGCAGTGCAGGAACTTCATAGTGCTGCATCACTTTCATTAAGAAATCCCTATGGAGTGGCTGAAAGCAGTTTTAAATTGTAGGTTGTGCCTCTTTCTTTGAGGAAGCTGCATTCCAGTGCACTAGATTGATGGAAGGATGATAAATCCCCTGGGCCTGATGGACTGCATCCCAGGGTCCTCAGGGAGGTGGCTCTAGAAATAGTGGACGCATTGGTGGTCATTTTCCAATGTCCAATAGATTCAGGATCAGTTCCTGTGGATTGGTGGATAGCTAATGTTATCCCACTTTTGAGAAAGGAGCGAGAGAGAAAATGGGGAATTACAGACCAGTTAGCCTGACTTCGGTGGTGGGAAAGATGCTGGAGTCAATTATTAAAGAGGTAATAATGGGGCATTTGGATAGCAGTAAAAGGATTAGTCCAAGTCAACATGGATTTATGAAAGGGAAATCATGCTTGGCTAATCTTCTGGAATTTTTTGAGGATGTGACAAGTAAAATGGATCAAGGGGTGCCAGTGGATGTAGTGTATCTAGACTTTCAGAAATCCTTTGATAAGGTCCCGCACGGGAGACTGGTGACTAAAATTAGAGCACATGGTATTGGGGGTAGGGTATTGACATGGATAGAAAATTGGTTGGCAGACAGGAAGCAAAGATTAGGAGTGAAAGGGTTATTTTCAGAATGGCAGGCAGTGGCGAGTGGAGTGCCGCAAGGCTCGGTGTTGGGGCCGCAACTGTTTCCCATATATATTAATGATTTGGAAGAGGGAATTAGGAGCAACACTAGCAAGTTTGTGGATGACACAAAGCTGGGTGGCAGTGTGAACTGTGAAGAGGATGTTAGGAGGTTGCAGTGTGACCTGGACAGGTTGAGTGAGTGGGCAGATGCGTGGCAGATGCAATGTAATATAGATAAATGTGAGGTTATCCACTTTGGTGGCAAAAATAAGGGGGCAGATTATTATCTCAATGGGGTTAGGTTAGGTAAGGGGGAGGTGCAGCGAGACCTGGGTGTCCTTGTACAGCAGTCACTGAAAGTCGGCGTGCAGGTACAGCAGGCAGTGAAGAAAGCTAATGGAATGTTGGCCTTCATAACAAGAGGATTTCAGTATAGGAGTTAAAAGGTTATTCTGCAGTTGGATAGGGCTCTGTTGAGACCACATCTGGAGTATAGTGTGCAGTTTTTGTATCCGAATTTGAGGAATGACATCCTTGTGATTGAAGCAGTGCAGCGTAGGTTCACGAGATTGATCCCTGGGATGGCGGGACTGTCATATGAGGAAAGATTGAAAAGACTAGACGTGTATTCACTGGAGTTTAGAAGGATGAGGGGGAATCTTATAGAAACATATAAAATTATTTAAAAAAGGACTGGACAAGCTAGATGCAGGAAAAATGTTCCCAATGTTGGGTGAGTCCAGAACCAGGGGCCACAGTCTTAGAATAAAGGGGAAGCTATTTAAGACTGAGGTGAGAAAAAACCTTTTCACCCAGAGAGTTGTGAATTTGTGGAATTCCCTGCCACAGAAGGCAGTGGAGACCAAGTCGCTGGATGGATTTAAGAGAGAGTTAGATAAAACTCTAGGGACTAGTGGAATCAAGGGATATGGAGAGAAGGCAGGCACGGGTTATTGATTGGGGACGATCAGCCATGATCACAATGAAAGGCGGTGCTGGCTCGAATGCACCTCCTGCACCTATTTTCTATGTTTCTATGTTTCTAGATGGGATTTGACTGCAGTGTACGAACTGGCAGATTAAAATTTATGTGCTCGACTTCCACTAGCAAGTTAATCAGCTTTGTACTGGCATACGTTGTGAGTTAGTAAATGAGGAAGATAGATGGATGGTTGATATCAAATTGTCAGTCCTTTTTTAATCTTCTTCTTTTCGTGTCTTTGAAGCTGGTTGGCTATATGACAGTTTCCCATTCCTTTACACAGTCCTTTGCGTTTTTATTGAACACTGCAAGATCCTTTGAATAGAGCAAATGGAGCAGCTATCCTCTATATGAATGGAAATTGCAGGAACTAAATAAAGACCAGACAACTGGTGTAAATATGTTTCACCAAATCCTGTGCCTAGAGAAATGAGGAATTATGGCAACCTTATTTTATTTCTTCGGCTTTTTTAAAAATTAAGGCAAATGTAAATTATCCAAAAGCCGGCCTTTTGTTTTCCAAGTAGGAGTTGGAACGGATGAATAGGTTCAAACCTAGTCTGAGCCTCAGAACATTTGTTGTTACAGTTTCCATCAAAACTTGAAAGTACCAGTTTTTGATAGAGCTTGAAGAAACATCTTCTATACTTTTATTAAAGGCATCTATGGCACAGCTAAGAACTCTTTTCACATGCCTGAAATCAGAATGACTGGCTAATGATATCAGTCTACAGTGAATAGCTGAAGGACTTATGTGATTTTTTTGAATGTTTTTTTGACCTCTCTATCAGCCAGTCTTTGTGATGTTAGGGTTGCACAAATATAAGTGGCGGGCAACCACGATTTATGCGATTGCTCTGTTTGGAGCCTGCTCGGAGGCAGCATGGAGTTGACAAGATGAATGGCCTCTTTCTTTGAGGTTGTAACATGATGTCCTGTCATAACCTGGTGGTTTAGTGAGTGTAGATGACATGTGCATGTGCCTTTAACATAGTGACCTCACCACTACTAACCACTCCCCATATCAGAAGTATAAACGTAACCTCCCCACCCATTGATCGCTCTCTAGCTCCTGTGACAGACCACGTACAGCTAGGGCAGCAACGTTTGTGTATTGCCAATAAATAGTAGTAAAGACAACAGTGTGTTATCGAAACACTTTACATGGTGTCAGAAGTGGGATGGTAGGCAGCGGTGGGGGCTCGTTGACAAGCCGCAGATGTTGGCGGGTCCGGCGGTAGATGGTACCGTCGTGGTCTACCAGGTTGGACCGTGGCGAGCCCGCATCACCGATAACGGTGGCAAGCTTGGAGGGACTGCATCCGGACGACTTGGCCGGGGAACAGACGCGGTAGGAGGCGGCAGGACTGGTCGTGGGAGTGCTTTTGCACTTCGTGCTTGTGTGCAATGCGCTCCTGGACAGCAGCTGGCTGGAGGGCGGAGGGCACGGGGGACCGCTGGGTCACAGGGAGTGGAGGTCGCGTAGTGCGAGACATCAGCCGCTGTGCTGGCGAGCCCAGGGCAGTGTCGCGGGAGATGTTACGAAGATTGAGGAGGGCCAGGTAAAAATCGGATTCGGACAGTCTGCAATGCTCCAGCAAGTCCTTGGCACTGCGGACAGCGCGCTCCGCCAGGCCGTTACTCTGCGGGTACTCTGGACTGCTGGTGTAATGTCGGAAGTTCCAGCAGGCAGCGAAACCCCGGAACTCGGCTCTGGTGAACTGGCTGCCGTTGTCAGATTGGAGGGTCGCCGGGGAGCCGAAAGTGGCGAAGTGGCGGCGCAGCTTCCCGATGACGGCCGAAGAGGAGAGGGAGTGCAGCTGGTCGACCTCGAACCAGCTGGAATAAGAGTCAACAAGGACCAGGAAGTGCTTGCCACGCCACTCGAAAATTTCAGTGGCGACGGCCATCCAGGGCAGTTCAGGGGCAGGCTGTTGCAGAAGCGGCTGGCGTTGCTGATGGGGAGCGAGGCTGTTGCAGGTAGCGCAGGCGGAGACCCTGTCCCGGATGTCTTGGGCCATGCCGGGCCAGTAGAATTGACTCTGGGCGTGCGACAGAGTGGCCTCGGCCCCAGGATGACCACGGTGGGCGGACTGAAAATAGTGGTCGTGCAGCACAGCGGGCACAACCACCTTGTGTCCCTTCACCACCACGCCGTCGTGCAGGACAAGCTCGTCACGGACCAGGAAGTAGGGCTCGGCACCGGCTGGCAAGGATGAACGTCGGTCTGGCCAGCCCTGCCGGATGACGTCGGCAAGCTGCTGCAGGGCAGGATCCATGGCAGTGTGCTTGATCAGGGACTGCATCTGCTGTGAAGGCACAATGTTAACGTTAAGCACCATCAGGTCAGACGGGCAGCTGCAGGTCATTGTGGAGCTGCAGGCAGGCGGCACCAAGACCGAATTTGGAAGCGTCGCAGGCGATGTGCGACATCCCCACTAACTGTTTGCTTACCTGCTCGTAGCGCATGAGACGTGGTCGCCCCGTCACTACTGTATTGCTTTGTTTCCAAGGGGAAGGATGTAGATGACATGTGCATGTGCCTTTAACATAGTGGCCTCACCACTACTAACCATTCCCCATATCAGAAGTATAAACGTAACCTCCCCACCCATTGATCGCTCTCTAGCTCCTGTGACAGACCACGTACAGCTAGGGCAGCAACGTTTGTGTATTGCCAATAAATAGTAGTAAAGACAACAGTGTGTTATCGAGACTCTTTACAGTGAGCGATTGTAATTGTAATTGTAATTGTAATTGATTTTGTAATTGTAATTGATTTTTATTAGCCAAGTATGAAAACAAAACAAGTATTTAAATCATATGAGGAATTTGATTTGCCATACAGTGATACCAAAAAACACGCAACCACATAAAAATTCAACATAAACATCAATCACAGTGGCTCCTCTACATTCCTCACTGTGATGGAAGGCAATAAAGTCTTATCTTTCCTCTTTTTCTCCCGCGGTCGAAGGAGTCAAATCATCCGTAGTTGGGGTGATTGAAGCTACCGCAGCCGGCGATTGAAGCTCCCGCGTAAGGGCGATTGAAGCTCCCGTGTTCGGGACGGTCAAAGCTCCTGCGGTTGGAGCTCCTGAAGCCGATCCCTAACCAGGGATCGCGGGCTCCACGATGTTAAGTCTGCAGGCTCCTGCAGTTGGATCTCCCACGGTCGATCCCCAACAAGAGTCCGCCAGCTCCACGATGTTAGGCCATAGTGCAGACGGGAGAAAGGGACGAGACAGACTGTTGGCGAGGCAGCCATTGTATGGCACCACCCGATGTAATCTACTTAGATTTTAGCAATGGTTTTAACAAGATCCCACGTCACAGACAGGTCAAAAAATTAAAAACTTATGGGATCTGAGGAAGACTGCCAAAGTAGAACCAAATTTGCTTAGAATCAGGGTAATGACCAACTCACTGCCTGAACGTAGCAAGACATTGCCTTGTAAATAGTAAGATTAAACGAGAACTTACCAGTTCGAAGTTTGATCGTTATTTTATGAGGAGTACGTTGAGGGAATACGTGAAGAACCCCGCCAGGACACATGCGTGTCATTCTTCAAAGCAGCGGTGTGAAATCACAGATAACTGTAATAACTGAACATAGTAAGATTAGAGAAGAAATACCAGTTGAGTATATGATCATGGGTGGGAGCGGAGGGCACGTATTCCCTCAACGTACTCCTCATAAAATAACAATCAAACTTCGAACTGGTAAGTTCTCGTTTAATCTTACTATTTTACTTCGGAGTCACGTGAGTGAGTACGTGAAGTTTTCAAAGCTCTGTGATTTCATGCCGTGGAAACGAGTCCATGCATCACATCTGCCTGAATGACTGTGGGAGGAATTGTGTCAACATAATTTAGACATGAATCCGACATTGAAATCCATGAAAAATGTATTAACACCAAATTATAGCCCCTATTTATGGGGTAAATTAAATTACAGAACTTAAAATTGTTTCTGCAAACGTTCCAGGTTTAATGACTGGTTTATGATAAAATAGTTGGAATGTTTTTTCCCCTGACCATCCTGCTGTCTTGAGGATTTGGTCCATTGGTACATCCAACTGCATAGCTGCCGATGTAGCTGCAGCCCTGGTGGAATGAGATTTAAAAATATTAGTATCCACCCCAGCCTGTGTTAGAACCTGTTTCAGCCATCTTGAGATGGCCTGGACCGTCACTTTTTTGTGCGGTTGCTTGTGGCTGATTAAAAGTGCCTTCTCATTGCCTCTGATGATTTTCATGTTCTCCATGTATAACAACAAACGTCTTACTATACAGAGACGATCATCTGTTGGGTAAGACCTAAATTCTATATTGAGGCCTGCTGATCCCTGTCTGTTCTGCTTAACTAATTCATAAATATGAAACGTAATATTTCCAGATGAAGAAGTCATGTTGTCCAGTCTTAATTTATGTAACGACTGTACCCTTTGTGCCGTGACCAAAGCCATTAGCATGACTGTTTTCAGTGTCAGTCTATGTAGGGACAGAGCTGTTGCTGGAGACCAATTCCTTAGCATCGTCAGGACAATACTCACATCCCATATTTGAGAGTACCTGGTTCTTGGGGGATTGGTATTAAAAATTCCCCTCATAAGTTTTGTTACCAGGGGGTGAGTCCCAACAGAATGACACTCTGTTCCTTGCCATAGATAAGTTGATAGGGCACTTCTGGCGCAGTTGATGGCACTATAACTGAGCCCCTCATCATAATGGAGGCCTGCCAGGAATTCCAGAACAGACGGGATGTTCATTGATCTGTAGGTGATGCTGTTTCTGTGACAATACATCTCCCATTTCCTGATATAGACCAGATACTGTTTTTTGGCGGACTGTCTGTGGGCCGCCGAAATTATGTTCACTGTTCGGTCCGTCAGTCCCAGCTGTAGTAGAGGTATTTTTAGACTCTACAAATTAATCAATTCATATAGTTATGACATGGGTGGCTATCCCTTGTTACGGGATGAACCAATAAATCTGGTCTATTCGGGATGGTGATACATGGTTCTAATACCATGTTGAGTATCACAGGGAACCATGGTTGAGTAGGCCAATCGGGTACTACCAAAATACCAGACGCAGAGTCTTGCTGTATTTTCCTTAATACCCGACTGATGAGGCAGAAAGGAGGGAATGCATAAATAAACAATTTCCCCCAATGCAGCGAAAATGCATCTGTCGCCGCTGCCCCAGGGTCTGGTTCCCACGAAACATAGTTTGATAACTGGTGATTAAGTCTGGATGCGAATAGATCAATATCTGGTGTTCCATACCGTGCTGTAATATCGGCAAATACTTTTTTATTCAACATTCATTCGGTGTTTTCATTGAATTTGTGTGACCTGGTGTCTGCCACTGAATTTAGTTTACCTGGTAGGTAAGTAGCTGATATCCAAATATGTCTCTGGATAAACCATTGCCAAATTGTATTAGCCAGATTGTCACATGATGTCGATTTGTTTCCACCCATGTGGTTGATATATGCTACCACGGTGGTATTGTCAATCTGTAGTCTAACATGCTGGTGATATAACCCAGAACAATATGACTTTAGGCCATGGAATGCACCCAACATTTCCAGGTAGTTTATGCCCAGTGTTTGTAATAATGATGCCTCCTGTGCAGTCCATCTACCTCCACAGCTGGAGATGGAATTGGTGGCACCCCAACCAAGTGCACTGGCATCAGTTTGTAACACCATAGAAGGGTTGCTGATAATGATTGGATTGAAACAAAGCCGTATGTTATCTTTCCACCATTTTTTGTTTCATTATAGCTTTGATTGGTAGCTTCATTGGTCTGTCAAAATGACCAGCATTAATTTTGAGTGCTCGTATTTTTGCTCTCTGTAAATTTTGGTAATGTAAAGGTCCGAATTGTGTGGCTGGAAAAGCAGCCACCATTTTGCCAATTACATTTGCTACCAATCTGATGGACGGTTTACTGATGTCTTATATAGATCTTTTAATAATCCTTTACAGGAAATTACAGTGCCATAACAGCTTCAAGACAGACATAACACCACACATTTCCTCAGATAGCTTCCATACTTAATAAGTTAAAATACAATGAATGAATAATTTTGTGCATTGTAAAACCTTATAACTGCTGGTATACAAGACTTCCTATATCTCTCAGTTTTGCACATTGGTGCAATCAGTCTCTGACTGAAGATGCTGCTCTTGATCACCTTCAGGGCGTGGAGTGGGTGAGTGGGGTTGGTCATTATTGAACCCAGTTTGTTCAGAGTTCTGGCATCTGCCACCTGCTGGACCGTTAGTTGCTCAGCCCCAACCACTGAGCCGGCCTTCCTGATCAGCTTGTCCAGTCTGTTTTTGTCCGCTATGCGGGCGCCTTCTCCCCAACAGGCCACAGCAAAAAACAGCGCACTGGCCACCACTGAATGGTAGACACTGCACAGCAGGGGTTGGCAGATGTTGAATGACCTTAGCCTCCTTAAGAAATACAGTCAACTTTGTCTCTTCCTGTACACCGCCTCCATATGACTCTTCCAGTCCAGCTCACTGTCAAGCTGCACACCAAGGTACCTGTCAATGAGGTTATTGCAAGCCTCTATTAAGTCTATAGCCTTTCCCTTTGACAAAGTCACCGACATGTGAACTGAGTCAATGGTGAACCCCAAATAGTCCATAGTAGTGGAAGGCATTAATTTAGATTTAACTGGATGGATAATAAACCCAAGTTTTTCAAATAACTGTTTTGTGGCTGTTACGGTTTGTTTGGCCAATTCCAAAGTTTTGCCCACAATTAGTATGTCATCTAGATATGCCATGACCATGTGTTTTCGTTTCCGTAGAAACGCTAGGGCTGGTTTCAAAATTTTTGTGAACAGCCTGGGGGCTGATGTTAACCCATTTGGCAGCGCTCTATACTGCCATGAGTTGTCCCATCCAGTTGAATTTTAAGTAACATCTGTGGTCACCTCGTATTGGCACTGAATAGTAAGCATCTTTTAAATCGATGCTAGCCATGAAGTAACCTTTGGAAATCAATAGTTTTGCAGTAACAAAGGTTTCCATTTTAAAATGAATATATTGTACAAATGTATTCAATTTGGTCAAATCTATGATGATGCGACAACCACCATCTTTTTTGTTTTTGGTAAAGATATTGGACACGAATTCTAGTGATTCGTGTTGGGATTTTTCAATTACCCCTTTTGCGTAAAGCCGCTCCAGTTCAGCATGCGCTTCTGATTTTTCTTTACCTGAAAGTACGAACATTCGGTTCGGTACATGCTGAACTGGAGGGCTGTATTTGTGTATAAATTCTATGGTATATCCCTGGATACTGCTTAAAATATAAGTGTCGGTAGTTAACATACTCCATGCATCCAGAAAGAAGTGTAATCTTCCTCCAACCTCCATGCTCCCTGCAATTTGTAGGGAACCAGATCCACCTACCTCCATAGTTACCAGTGGCAGGTTTACTTATTTTTGTAAATCCTTCGTTGATGTTGAGGCGCCGGTGTCTGGGTTTGTGGTTGGGTTGGTGTTGGAGGTTTGCGTATCTTCCAAAAAGGCCGGCCTGGGCCATGGCCTAAAAAAGACTCATGTTCGGTGTACCGGACCTTTGAGCTTTCACCAGTCTTGTCTTGTTCTACTGGTGGGTGCTTAAGGGTGCTGTTTATGGCCGTAGTAGGTTTTTGATGAAGTCGCTTTTATGAGCCCCAGGGTTTTTGCCTCCTCATCGAGCTCCTTGACTTGCTTCGATAGGTTACCTCCAAATAGTAAAATTGGTGGTTTTACGTTTCCAGGTTTGCACAGACCTGCGGATTTTGGGTTTAGAGCAGGTCGGTTGGCACTCTTCCTGATGCTGTTTATTTCATATTGTGTGTTGCAAAGCAGTGCCAGTGCATCCTGTTGGTCCTGCGACATGTCCTTCTTATCTACTGTGCGGGCGAAAGCTGTTATTCCCGCTGTTAGGAGCTTTAGTACCTTTTGGAGTTTGACATCCATGCCTCTAACTCCTGCTCCGATATGTTTCCATATGTAATTATTTACAGCAGGAACATTCAGGGATATACAGTTACCAGGTGCCAAGTGTCTTGCCGTGGTGTCCAATACAGCCTGTTCCTGTAGCTGGTTAAAGGACATATAATCTATACTGGCAGCTAGTTTTTGTTCCAGGCTTTGGCCAGTCTGGTCTGGCTGTATGAAGTTGGACACCATGTCCAGTAGATTTTGACGTCCCTGCACCCCTTGCACACTTGATTTCTCTTCTGCAAACCCCTCTTCAGGATCAGCCCAGAACTGACCCCCAGTACTCCCCTCTGACGAGGGAGATGCACTGTGCTGCCCTACAAGAGGTGCTGCTGTGGGTTTAACATAGTGCCCACAGTGACTACACTCCATCTCCCGGAGCCTGTCACGTTGGAGCAACTGCTCCACACACCGCTCCATCCGGCTCCAGTGCTCACGGTCGCTGGCCGCTCGCGGCTGCCTTAAGTCGGACTCATCTGAGTCAACGACTTTGTTGGTTTTTTGTTTTGCCTTACCGCCCGGCCGCGGAGTGTATCTGGCCGGTGCGGAGGCGAAGTCGGGCACAGCTGTTCCCATTACGGGTGATTCATGTGCTGCTGGCCGCTGCTGACTGCCCGCAACTCCGCGGTCCTCCCCCCCCAGCTTTGTCGCAGCCCTCGTTCTTTTCTTGGACTTGTCCATTGACTCCCCACCTGTAAATCAGTATGGGAACAACACAAAAGACCGCAGAGTATCTCTTACCTGCAGTTTCCGGCTTTTAAAACTGCCGCTGCGGGGGAACGTCGTTCCACCCCGCCTGACTGTTTTGCAATGCGTGTAGCGATATGACACGCATGCGTCCTGGCGGGGTTCTTCACGTAGTCACTCACGTGACTCCGAAGTAAAATTTAGCACAAACAACATGGAAAAAGCCATGACATGCTGTGAGAGACTGTGGAGGCCAAGTCATTGGATATATTTAAGGCAGAGATAGATAGATTCTTGATTAGTATAGGTGTCAGAGGTTTTGGGAAGAAGGCAGGAGAATGGGGTTAGGAAGAAGAGATAGATCAGCCACAATTGAATGGTGGCATAGACTTGATGGGTCAAATGGCCTAATCCTACTATTCCTAATGACCTTATGAAGAGGAGGTAATTCAGCACATCTCATCTGTGCTGATTGAATATCGACTCATACTAATCTCACACTGTCTACTACTGATCTTATTGGCTTTTCAAGTACACATCCTTGTTAGGATGTTTCTGTCGCTACCCCCCAGTCAGGCATCAAACCCACTACATCCTGACAATACAACAATTTGGGGTCTAATTTGAGTCTTTTTTGATCCCATGAGGTTTTAATTATTTACTTGATCAATCTACCACATGGGATTTGTTAAAATCATTATTAAAATCTAAAAAGATTACTAGTAAACTAGATAAATCTAGGAAGATATCGAGGTAAACGCTTTACTCTTGTCTCTTTTGTGGGCGTCGCAGCGGCCTCTGCAGTCCGTCTGTCTTTTTATTATTTTTTTGTCTCGTTTAAATGTAGTTCTTATTATTTTTTTTTTTGTGTATGTGTGTGGGTATGTGTGTGGGGGCGGGGGGCGGGGGGTGGGGGAAACTTTTAAAATCTATCCCCTGCACGGAGAACCCGACCTTTTCTCTGTCGGGTCTCCGTTGTCGTTGGGGCCGAGCACCGTGTAGCGGCCTCCAGCAGGAACGACCTGGGGCTCCAGTTTCAGAGCTGCGGACCTACTCACCATCATGGAGCTGGCCGAGTTCGGAGCGGGTGGAGCTGTGGTGGTGATCGGCTGCGACCTGACCCCGGCGATTCGGAGGCTTACCGCAGGTCTGGTGGACAGTAACACCGGGAGCCCACGGGTCCCTTTTCGGGGCTTCCGCAACGGCGACTTCACCCGCCCGAGTTGCGGGGTTGAAGATTACCTGGAGCGGGGCCTTACATCATCGCCCGGCGCGGCTTGGAATGGCTGTGGGACTTTGCTAGCGCAGCCGGGGGCTCCAATAACAAGACCCGGAGCACGGCCTTGCATCACCCGGCGCGACGTAAATGGCCGTGGGACAATTACCATCGCCCGCCGGGGGCTTTGACTCTGACATCGGGAGGGGAATGGGGAGTGCAGGGGAGAGATAAGTCTTTGCCTTCCATCACAGCGAGGAGGAGATGCGCTGTGATGGATGTTTGTGTAAATTGTGTTGTGTCTTGGTTCTTTCTTGTGTGTATGACTGCAGACACAACATTTCGTTTGAACTTCAATGGGGTTCAAATGACAAATAAATTGTATTGTATTGTATTGTATTGTATTGTATTGTATTTTGACTCTCAAAAGCATTGCCCTCAAAAAAACCCTCCTTGATAAAACCTGCTTGAAAAAATGATCCAGTTAAGGGTCAAGGCATAAAGAGGGAACAAAGTAGATTAATTTGGTCTACTAACATCTCCCGTTAATAAGTATGCGAGTCACTATGTGGGCATGCAGGATGCCTGACAAGTCAATACGTTTATCATTTGGGTCAGTCTCAAGGGTCATTTTAGATAGTTTTGTGAATTGAAACTGCTTTAAAAATTTCCCATCAAAAGTTAGGTTTCCACAATCATAAATTGGATTCTCCAGTGTGTCTGACAACTGCACATTCACAAGGAGATACTCCCGAATAAACCTCCATTGATCATTGAAATATTGAAAGACTGTAAGCCATGACTTTGGTCATTTTCCCTTCAGCTCTCCCCCTTACTTCATGTGAGCAAAGTGTTTACCCTACACAAAGAATTAGATCCCAAAGTTAAAGCACAAGTGGCCAAGAGTAGCCACAGAGCCAGCTGCCTGCCCCTTTTCCGGGGTTACGTCCGTGCCCGGGTGGGATTAGAAAGGGAATACGCCCTGTCTACGGGCACCCTGAGGGAGTTCCGGGACTGCTGGGCTCCGCAGGGTGTTGAATGTATCCTCAATAAGGATTGTATCATAGTTGTATAGTAGTTTATTATGGATACATGTTTGTATTGTATTATGGTGGTGGGTTCTGGCTTGTTTTATTGTAATGTAAATATTATTTTTAATAATTGAATACATTTTTTGATTTAAAAAAAAAAAAAAAAAAAGAGTAGCCACAGATATTCAGGGCAATGGACATTTGAACACAGTTGGAAAATCTTGTCTGGGTGTTGTGTTGAATACAGATTTCCTCCTGAAGCCCTCGGAGGAAGGGGTTTGCTAATGTGTAGACTTCATCCCAAGGCTCTGCACCTCCCTCTGCACCCCCCCCCCCCTCCCCCCACCACATATCTGCCCTCCCAACATTCACTGGTGGTCCAGTAAGTTTAGGCAAGTGGTCAGACCACAGAGGTTTGTTGTGTATCTTGACTCAGTGTTTAAGAAAGAACTGCAGATGCTGGAAAAATCGAAGGTAGCCAAAAATGCTGGAGAAACTCAGCGGGTGAGGCAGTATCTATGGAGCGAAGGAATAGGTGACGTTTCGTGTCGAGAACCTACTTCAGACTGATCTTGACCCTGATCAGTTTTCCAGGCAACCCAGTGTATGATCTATATCAGCACCAGCCTGATGAATATACTCATAGGGGCTTCATTATTCAGTTGTAAATCTGTGGGAGTCAACAAAAATGTCCAGATAGCAAAAGATAAAAGTACGGTCATGAAACAAGTTATTTTAACAATGTACTGATATGGTGATAAATTAAGGTTTTCGAGAAGGGAGCAGAATGTCTGTCAAAAGGTTTCAGTGGACAATGAAATTGTCAACTGCTGTACAGATCCCTTTTCATGCTGATAGCCATGACAATGGAAATTCATTCTTATCATGACTGCTGCAGTTTCAGGAGAAATGCTGTGGTTGTAATTTCCGGACATCAAGCTTGATTCCATGGTACACAAAAATGCTGGAGAAACTCAGCGGGTGCAGCAGCATCTATGGAGCGAAGGGATTCCATGGTTCCTGGCATGTACAGTAGAAATGTTTCACTCAAATAAAAATACATGTACCAGTAAAATGTTGCTGCAAACTGCTGCTAGCTGCCTCTTGTCAGTTACTGGGGATGAAGGATCAGAATAGTCAACATCAGGAAAGGGAAAACAAAAACAAGCAAAACTGAGAACATAGAGACATGGTTTGATTTTAAATTCAAAGAAAGTACGAGGCATCCAATCTTTAGTGGAAATGTAATGATTTCCCAATGTTTATGAGTATCTTATTAGAACGGTATCATGCCTTTTTAATACAATCCATTCCAAGATGCATAATAAGTGTGAGAGCTTTGCCTGTAGCTTAAAATGACCTTTCAAGAAATAGAGTTTGAAGGACATGTTACCATTAACAGATAATTGCCTTCCAGCCTGAAAGATTTCAGTTCACCTTTTTTAGTACTGTAACTTGCACTGCATTTATTATTTCTTCTAAATGTTTAGTTCACAAGTAAATAAGTGGCAGAGCAATGAGTTCAGTTTTTCAAGAGCATTCAGTTTTTTGAGAGCATTCAGTTTTTGTTTTGAATAACCCATTGCATTTGCAGCTTGTAAGTATGTTATGGATGCGTTCCTGCAGTAATAATTGACACTGCTCGAACAGGCTGATGCATATCCTAAGTGGGTATGTAGCTGCAAAGCTACTTCAGCTGTCACCAGCGCTTGACAAATAATTATCTAGCCTTCCATAAGACACGCAGCATTGTGCACATACATTTCATGTCAATCTGCACTAGAACCATCTGCATTTCACAGTTATCAGGAAATAGCTAATGGCATTAAATCTGCTTCTGTTACTGATGTACTGTGCAATTTTATTTTGCAGGAAGGAATTTAAATCAGAACAAATCCTATTAATTGTAACTGTCCTTCAGCTTCATTCTATTATTGGATAAATTATATCTCTGACTGTTAATGTTTTCTCATTATATATAAAATATTTAAAAACAAATCGTTTAATGTATTGTAATGTATTAACTATATTCACCATGAGATCAACTCACTCATCTGGTGCATTGAATGACATGTAGAACAAAATTGATCAATTATTTTCTGCACCAGTCGTAGACATTTATCTATATTACTAAAAGTCTGTTCTTGACCGGTTTTGGCCATCTGTGCTGCGATTTCCGAGAGAACGCCGCCACCTACGGCTGTCATTTTTGGCCACCTTGCTCAGAGCCCCCCTACGCCGCACGTGTGCCGAGGATTTTTCCCGTTGATTAAAAATGACAGAGATATTAATGTTTTTACATAATTCCCCATTCTCTCTGCTGCCCCCGCTGGCGGCAGGGGGGAGGGACTATAACACCACGAAGTGGTGTGCCACACAGTCTCTTCAAGATGGAGGAAGGCAGAGGGTCACGTTTCTCTGAGCTGTGAATAACACTGAACACATGTCTACTCAAATGTAAGTGCCCTTAGTGGTTCTAAAATGCTTGCAGAATGTGCCTATTGGTACTAAACTTGCAAAAAAGTGTCTATTGGTTCTAAAGCTTGCAAGAAATGTCTATTGGTTCTAAAGCTTGCAAAAAAATGTCTATTGGTTCTAAAGCTTTCAAAAAATGTCTATTGGATCTAAAGCTTGCAAAAAGTGTCTCTATTGGTTCTAAAGCTTGCAAAAAATGTCTATTGGTTCTAAAGCTTGCAAAAAATGTCTATTGGTTCTAAAGCTTGCAAAAAATGTCTATTGGTTCTAAAGCTTGCAAAAAAAATGTATATTGGTTCTAAAGCTTGCAAAAAAATGACTATTGGTTCTAAAGCTTGCAAAAAAATGACTATTGGTTCTAAAGCTTGCAAAAAAATGTCTATTGGTTCTAAAGCTTGCAAAAAAATGTCTATTGGTTCTAAAGCTTGCAAAAAAATGTCTATTGGTTCTAAAGCTTGCATAAAAATGACTATTGGTTCTAAAGCTTGCAAAAAAATGACTATTGGTTGTAAAGCTTGCAAAAAAAAAGTCTATTGGTTATCCAGCTTGCAAAAAAATGTCTATTGGTTCTAAATCTTGCAAAAAATGTCTATTGGTTCTAAAGCTTGCAAAAAGTGTCTCTATTGGTTCAAAAGCTTGCAAAAAAACTGTCTATTGGTTCTAAAATGGTTCATACTAGCGCTCCAGAAAGCCCCCCTCCCTCCTCCCCCCTCCCCCCTCTCCTGGTTGGCTTGGCTTGGGTGTGTCTTGAAATTGAAAGGCACTACTTACTGCAAATGGTGGCATGAAGTTGAAAGCACTACTTACTGCAAATGGTGGCTTGGGTGTGGCTTCAAGTTGAAAGACACCACTTACTGCAAATGGTGGCATGAGGTTGAAAGGCACTACTTACTGCAAATGGTGGATTGGTTGCTTTGGCTTGAAGTTGAAAGGCACTACTTACTGTAAATGGTGGCTTGGGAGCTTTGGCTTGAAGTTGAAAGGCACTATTACTGCAAATGGTGGCTTGGTTGCTTTGGCTTGCAGTTGAAAGGCACTACTTACTGCAAATGGTGGATTGGTTGCTTTGGCTTGAAGTTGAAAGGCACTACTTACTGCAAATGGTGGCTTGGGAGCTTTGACTTGAAGTTGAAAGGCACTACGTACTGCAAATTGTGGCTTGAAGTTGAAAGGCACTATTTCCTGCAAATGATGATTTGGGTGTGGCTTGAAGTTGAAAGGCACTACTTACTGCAAATAGGGGGCGTGGGTGCATTGGCTTGAAGTTGAAAGGCATTACTTACTGCAAATGGTGGCATGAAGTTGAAAGGCACTACTTACTGCAAATGGGGGGCATGGGTGCATTGGCTTGAAGTTGAAAGGCATTACTTACTGCAAATGGTGGCATGAGGTTGAAAGGCACTACTTACTGCAAATGGTGGCTTGGGAGCTTTGGCTTGAAGTTGAAAGCACTACTTACTGCAAATGGTGGCTTGGGAGCTTTGGTTTGAAGTTGAAGGCACTATTACTGCAAATGGTGGCTTGGTTGCTTTGGCTTAAAGTTGAAAGGCACTACTTACTGCAAATGGTGGCTTGGGAGCTTTGACTTGAAGTTGAAAGTCACTATTTCCTGCAAATGATGGCTTGGGTGTGGCTTGAAGTTGAAAGGCATTACTTACTGCAAATGGTGGCATGAAGTTGAAAGGCACTACTTACTGCAAATGGTGGTTTGGGAGCTTTGGTTTGAAGTTGAAAGGTACTATTACTGCAAATGGTGGCTTGCTTGCTTTGGCTTGAAGTTGAAAGGCACTACTTACTGCAAATAGAAACATAGAAACATAGAAATTATGTGCAGGAGTAGGCCATTCGGCCCTTCGAGCCTGCACCGCCATTCAATATGATCATGGCTGATCATCCAACTCAGTATCCCGTACCTGCCTTCTCTCCATACCCTCTGATCCCATTAGCCACAAGGGCCACATCTAACTCCCTCTTAAATATAGCCAATGAACTGGCCTCGACTACCCTCTGTGGCAGAGAGTTCCAGAGATCCACCACTCTCTGTGTGAAAAAAGTTCTTCTCATCTCGGTTTTAAAGGATTTCCCCCTTATCCTGCAAATGGTGGCTTGGGTGTGGCTTGAAGTTGAAAGACACCACTTACTGCAAATGGTGGCTTGGGAGCTTTGAAGTTGAAAGGCACTACTTACTGCAAATGATGGCTTGGGTGTGGCTTGAAGTTGAAAGACACCAATTACTGCAAATGATGGCTTGGGTGTGGCTTGGGTGTGGCTTGAAGTTGAAAGACACCACTTACTGCAAATGGTGGCATGAAGTTGAAAGGCACTATTACTGCAAATGGTGGCTTGGTTGCTTTGGCTTGAAGTTGAAAGGCACTACTTACTGCAAATTGTGGCTTGAAGTTGAAAGGCACTACTTACTGCAAATGGTGGCTTTGGAGCTTTGGCATTAAGTTGAAAGGCACTACTTACTGCAAATTGTAGCTTGGGTGCTTTGGCATTAAGTTGAAAGGCACTGCAAATGGTGGCATGAAGTTGAAAGGCACTACTTACTGCAAATGGTGGTTTGGGAGCTTTGATTTGAAGTTGAAAGTCACCTCTTACTGCTAATGGTGGCTTGGGTGTGGCTTGGGTGCATTGGCTTGAAGTTGAAAGGCATAACCTACTGCAAATGGTGGCATGTAGTTGAAAGGCACCACTTACTGCAAATGGTGGCTTGAAGTTGAAATGCACTACTTACTGCAAATGGTGGCTTGGGTGCTTTGGCTTGAAGTTGAAAGGCACTACTGTAAATGCACTTCCTGTTTGCACTGTATATTGATTTTAGATAAAACGCTACCACTTATGGCTGTGATTTTTGGCCATCTTACTCAGTCCCCCTCCGCTGAGCAGGTGCAGAGAATTCTTCCCATCAATGAAAAATAAAAGTGTTATTAGTTCTTTTTTAAATGTTGAGAATCTCACTCCTGTCAATCACTCCATGAAAGCCACACCTTTTCCGTGCCCACCCCCCCCCCCCACCTTGAATTCTTGGGCTGGAAATGGTGGCTTGGGTGTGGCTTGAAGTTGAAAGACACCACTTGCAATAAAACCCGGAAATGTGGGTGTGGCTCAGTCTCTGCAAGATGGAGGAGGGAGAGGGCATGACTTGCTGTCTTTAGTGGCTTTGCACCCTGCTTCAAATGATATGAAACTGCACTTGAATTTGGTGGCCTTATATCCTGCTTGAAATAGAATTTCAAGGATTAGCCGTGAGTCAACTACCAGCCCACCAGCCGTGAGTGAGTTGGTTGCCAGCACAACAGGCTTGATTGACTGAGACACCAGCCCAAGAATCCATTTGACGCACAATTTGCATACTAACCCTCTGGAAACCAGTCCCTTCAGCCCACAACACCCATACTAGCGCTCCAGAAAGCACCCCCCCCCCCCCCAACTGGCCACCAATATTAGAATTGGTGGAGAGGTGGAATATTGCGTTGGATGACCAGCCCTCCTGTGTGATGCTGGGACCCAACGGGTCCCACTTAGTCTAGTAACTACTGTATATCAGCACTAGCTCGATGAATGACAAATAAGCATCTGATTTACACAATCAACCATTTCCAATTTTGCAGCAATGATGCTAAGTGAAGCCTGCACTCCACCACACTCCCTGAAATCAATAACTAGCTCCTTCATTTTGCAGACATTGAGGGAGTGGTTGTTGTCTTGACACCATGTTAATAAGCTCTCTATTTCCTCCATATACTCCATCTCGTCATTCTTTGAGATCCAGCCCACTTCAGTGGTATCATCTGCAAACTTGTGGATAGAGTTAGAGCAGAATTTAATTGCATAGTTTTGAGTGCAAAGAGAATGGTAAGGGGTTTAGAATACATTCTTGGGGGGCACTGGTGTTGAGAATTATTGTGGAGGACGCATTGCTACCAATCCTCACTGATTGTACGGAAAAAAATGGCGGCGCACACAGTTGCAGCAGCTCGATGTCCTCCCGGTCAGTGCTTCGTGTTTTTTGTGTATGTGTGCGTGTTGTTTTGTGCCCTGTGTACTTACTGTCGGGCAAACAACGTCTACGGCCGGCAGGAGCTTCTTAGGATTGGAGCCGGTCGCGAACGGGGGTTACCGCCGAGTTTGTCCGCTCATATAAGATCCCGGCGGACATAGTGAGGAGCCCTGACTCTCCGTGGATCACCATCCCCGCGGGGAGAAGGCGAAGACGGCACAGAGAGAGAAGGCAAAAGCGAGGCGGCAGGACCGGCGCGATGGCCAGGCTACTGAAACCACCGCTTCCCAGCCTGGTTCTCACGAACGCCAGATCCCTCGCTAACAAGATGGATGAACTGAGGCTACAGACTGCAGCTAACAACGCCGTGAAGGACAGCTGTATCCTGTTGATCACGGAGACCTGGCTTCATTCTATCGAGCTAGCAGGCTACACAGCACAGCGTCATGACAGGACAAGAGACTCTGGTAAGAGCAGAGGTGGAGGGCTCTGTGTGTACGTGAACAACACCTGGTGTACAAACACAGTGATTGTGGACAGTCACTGCTCCCCGAACCTGGAGTATGTGACTGTTAAATGCAGGCCCATTTATCTCCCTAGAGAGTTTACTGTTGTCATGATAACTGCTGTGTACATACCACTGGATGCTAATGCTAACTCGGCTATCGGACATTTGTATGGTAGCACTAGCAGTCAACAGAGCATATATCCTGACGGTGTTCACATCATAGCAGGGGACTTTAATCACGCAGACTTGAAGAAAATGCTCCCCAAATTCTACCAGCATGTTAAATGTGCTACAAGAGGAGCTAACACACTGGACAAGGTCTACTCCAACATCAAGCTGGGCTACAGGGCTAGACCACTACCACACCTGGGTCAGTCGGACCATATGTCCCTGCTTTTAATTCCTGCATATGCCCCCCTCAGGAAAACCGCTCCTACCATCACAAAGACCATCACAACCTGGCCTGATGGTGCATCTCAGCAGCTGCAGGACTGCTTCGACAGGGCCAACTAGGATGTGTTTGAACACCGGGACCTGGAGGTGTTCACAGACAGTGTACTGTGTTACATTAAAAACTGCATGGACACGGTCACAGTGGACAAACGCATCCGGGTCTACCCCAACCAGAAGCCCTGGATGACCCGGGAGGTCCAGTGGCTGTTAAAAGAGAGGAACACCGCTTTTAGGTCTGGCGATAGGGCTTTATACAGCACGGCCCGAGCTAACCTGAAGAGAGGCATCAGAGAGGCCAAATCAGACTACAGGAGGAAGATAGAGGACCAGCTGGACAGTAACAACAGCAGGCAGGTGTGGCAGGGGATCCAGTATCTCACCAACTACAAGACCAACCTTGGAGCTGCTGAAGGTGACGCCTCGTTGGCAGAGGAGCTGAACCTCTTCTTTGCTCGCTTTGAAGTGGAGCCACCCGAGACAGCCACATCACACCACATGGTCCATGTAAAGAGCTTCAATAACGAACTGTTGTCTTTACTACATTTATTGGTAATACACAAACATTGCTGCCCTAGCTGTACGTGGTCTGTCACAGGAGCTAGAGAGAGATCAATGGGTGGGGAGGTTACGTTTATACTTCTGATATGGGGAGTGGTTAGTAGTGGTGAGGTCACTATGTTAAAGGCACATGCACATGTCATCTACATCCTTCCCCTTGGAAACAAACAATACAGTAGTGACGGGGCGACCACGTCTCATGCGCTACGAGCAGGTAAGCAAACAGTTAAACAAACAGAGGAGCAAACAGCTAAGCAAATTCACCATAGCAGACAGGCGGCTTTACCAGTCGGCCGGACCGGGTACGCAGCTCGCCATCTCCTCCCTCTGCAGAAAGAGCAGGAGCCGGAGCGGTGGACGGAACCGGGGAACCCGGAGGAGAAAGAGCCGGCGGAGGCAGAGGAGGGGACGTAGGTGCAGCAGCGGGTGGTGGGGGCTCGTTGACAAGCCACAGATGTTGGCGGGTCCGGCGGTAAATGGTACCGTCGTGGTCGACCAGGTAGGACCGTGGCGAGCCAGCTTCACCGACAACGGTGGCAAGCTTATAGGGACCGGAGGGGGACTGCATCCGGACGACTTGGCCGGGGAACAGACGCGGAAGGAGGCGGCAGGACTGGTCGTGGGAGCGCAGATGGTGCTTGTGTGCAATGCGCTCCTGGACAGCAGCTGGCTGGAGCGCAGATGGCACGAGGGACCGCTGGGTCACAGGGAGTGGAGGCCTCGTAGTGCGAGACATCAGCCGCTGTGCTGGCGAGCCCAGGGCAGTGTCGCGGGAGATGTTACGAAGGTTGAGGAGGGCCAGGTAAAAATCGGATTCGGACAGTCTGCAATGTTCCAGCAAGTCCTTGGCACTGCGGACAGCGCGCTCCGCCAGGCCGTTACTCTGCGGGTACTCTGGACTGCTGGTATAATGTCGGTAGTTCCAGCAGGCAGCGAAACCCCGGAACGCGGCACTGGTGAACTGGCTGCCGTTGTCAGATTGGAGGGTCGCCGGGGAGTCGAAGGTTGCGAAGTGGCGGCGCAGCTTCCCGATAACGGCCGAAGAGGAGAGGGAGTGCAGCTGGTCGACCTCGAACCAGCTGGAATAAGAGTCAACAAGGACCAGGAAGTGCTTGCCACACCACTCGAAAATGTCAGTGGCGACGGCCATCCAGGGCAGTTCAGGGGCAGGCTGTTGCAGAAGCGGCTGGCGTTGCGGACGGGGAGCGAGGCTGTTGCAGGTAGCGCAGGCGGAGACCCTGTCCCGGATGTCTTGGGCCATGCCGGGCCAGTAGAATTGACTCTGGGCGTGTGACAGAGTGGCCTCGGCTCCAGGATGACCGCGGTGGGCGGACTGGAAATAGTGGTCGTGCAGCGCAGCGGGCACAACCACCTTGTGTCCCTTCACCACCATGCCGTCGTGCAGGACCAGCTCGTCACGGACCAGGAAGTAGGGCTCGGCACCGGCTGGCAAGGATGAACGTCGGTCTGGCCAGCCCTGCCGGATGACGTCGGCAAGCTGCTGCACGGCAGGATCCATGGCAGTGTGCTTGACCAGGGACTGCATCTGCTGTGAAGGCACAATGTTAACGTTAAGCACCATCAGGTCGGACGACTCGTACGGGTGTTGGGCAGTGGACGTCAGCGGTGCGCGGGACAGCGTGTCGGCCACAAACATGTCCTTGCCCTTGCGGTACACAATTTGAAAGGTGAAACGCTGGAGGTGCAGCATCATACGCTGCAGGCGGGATGAGGCAGCGTGGATCGGCTTATTCAGGATAGTGACCAGCGGCTGGTGGTCGGTCTCAATAGTGAAGTTGTTACCTAGGATGTAATCCTTGAACTTCGAGCAGGCAAACACCACGGCAAGGAGCTCCTTCTCGATCTGAGCGTAACGCTGCTCAGCAGGGGTCATGAGGCGGGAAGCGTAGGAGACAGGCAGCTGCAGCCTGTCGTAGAGCTGCAGGCAGGCAGCACCGAGGCCGAACTTCGAGGCATCGCATGTGAGGATGATGGGGCGCTTCAGGTCGAAAAATTTGAGAGTGGGGGCGTGGACCAACTGGGACTTCAGGGCTTCGAAAGCCGACTGATGGTGCGGGAACCAAACCCAGGCGGCGTCCTTCTTGGTCTGTTCCCTCAAGGGCGCACTCAGCTCGCTGAGGTCGGGGATGAACTTCCCCAGGTAGTTGACCATGCCCAGGAAACGCTGCAGGCTGAGTACGTCGGTGGGCGAGGACATCCCGGAGACAGCAGCCATTTTTTGCGGGTCAGGCTTCAGGCCCGATGCAGTAAAAACGTGGCCCACGTACGTGACCTCCGGGACGCGGAAACGGCACTTCTTGGGGTTGAGCTTGAGATTTATATCACGGGCCCGGTCCAGGACTTGACGGAGGTGGAGGTCATGCTCAGCTACGTCCTTCCCGTAGACCAGGATATCGTCCACGATAATGGCACACGGCAGACCGGCAAACAGCTGCTCCATGGTCTGCTGGAATACCTCGCTGGCAGAGTTGATCCCGAATGGCATGCGGAGGAATCGGAACCATCCGAAAGGCGTGCTGAAGGTGGTCAGGTAGGAGGATCGCTCGTCCAGCGGTATCTGCCAGAAAGAGCTTTTGGCGTCAAGGACCGGAAAGACAGTGGCCGGGCCGACCTGTGCAGCGACGTCCTCTACAGTTCGCATAGGGTAGTGCGGGCGTTTGATCGCCAGGTTCAGGTCCTTGGGGTTGATGCAAATGCGAATTTCACTTTTGTCCTTTTTCGGCAACGACCATGGTGGAGACCCACCGGGTGGGATCGCTCACCTCTTTGAGGATGCCCAAGGTGACCATGTCACGCAGCGTCGATTCCACCTTGTCCTTCATGGCGAAGGAGACGCGGTGCGGCGGGCGGATCACAGGTTCGATATCAGGGTCGACAGCAATTTTGTAACAGCTGGGCAGCTTGCCCAGCTTATCGTCGAAACGGTCGGGGTATTCGCGCAGGGGGTCCATGAGGGTCCGCACCTGGCGGATATCACGGTAGAAGGAGACCAGGCCGAGGTCTTTTTTTTTTTTTTTTTTTTTTTTTTTTTTTTTTTTTTTGCCAATCTTTACATGGTGTCACAAACGTGCCTCTGCGCCTCCTGTTTTTCGGGTTTTATTTGCTTTTGACCCAGTTACCTATCCCACTTCTGACACCATGTAAAGAGTGTCAATAACGCACTGTTGTCTTTACTACATTTATTGGCAATACACAAACATTGCTGCCCTAGCTGTACGTGGTCTGTCACAGGAGCTAGAGAGAGATCAATGGGTGGGGAGGTTACATTTATACTTCTGATATGGGAAGTGGTTAGTAGTGGTGAGGTCACTATGTTAAAGGCACATGCACATGTCATCTACAGTCCACAGCAGCCTAACCCTCAAGATAGAGGAGCATGAGGTGAGGCGCACGCTGCGGGCCATCAATCCAAGGAAGGCTACTGGACCTGACGGCGTCTCTGGACGCGTGTTGAAGGACTGCGCAGACCAGCTGGCTGGAGTCTGTACGAGGATTTTCAACCAGTCTCTGGCCCAGTCCACTGTTCCACCCTGTCTGAAGTCCTCCACCATAGTCCCCTTGCCCAAAAAAACCAACATCTCCAGCCTCAACGACTACCGGCCAGTCGCACTCACACCAGTGGTGATGAAGTGTTTTGAAAAACTGGTCCGGGGTCATATCACATCACTCCTGCCCCGAAGCTTTGACCCCCACCAGTTTGCGTATAGAGCGAATAGATCTACAGAGAACGCTGTAGCCACAGCCCTCCATGCTGCACTGTCCCACCTGGAGCAGCGGGGGAGCTACATGCGGATGCTCTTTGTGGACTACAGCTCTGCTTTTAATACCATCCTTCCCCACAAACTGGTGGACAAACTGGGGGACTTGGGACTTCCACACTCCACCTGCATGTGGATAAATAGCTTCCTGTCGGGTCGCAGCCAGAGAGTCAGAGTGGGCCATCACACATCCACGGCCCTCAGCCTCAGTACCGGCTCTCCACAGGGCTGCGTACTGAGCCCCCTGCTCTACACCATCTACACACATGACTGCACCCCCGCCCACCACAGCAACACCATTGTCAAATTTGCGGATGACACTACGGTGGTGGGAATCATCTCCGGGTGGGACAAGTACGCCTACCGGGATGAGGCGGAGCAGCTGACAGTGTGGTGTGGAGAAAATAACCTGCTCCTCAACACTTTAAAGACAAAGGAAATAATAATAGACTTCAGGAAGAATAAAACGGACATGGTACCATTAATTATCAGAGGGGACTGTGTGGAGAGGGTGGCGGATTTCCGCTTCCTGGGAATCCATATTGAGGAGGACCTGACGTGGAGCGTGAACACCTCTGCGCTGCTGAAAAAGGTCCAGCAGAGACTGCACTTCCTGAGGGTGCTCAGGAAGAATAACATCAATCAGAGACTGCTGCTGTCCTTTTATCGGTGCTCCATTGAGAGCATCCTAACATACTGTGTATGCGTATGGTACACCAGCTGCACAGCGGCTCAGAGGAAAGCGCTCCAGAGGGCCATTGACAACGCCCAGAGGATTGTCGGCTGCCCTCTCCTTACCTTGGAGGACTTACACAGTTCCCGCTGCATCAAAAAATCCCAGAGTATTATAAAGGACATTTCCCACCCCGGACACTCCCTGTTTGAACTGTTGCCGTCAGGCAGACGGTACAGATCTACAAGGACAAGGACAAACAGACTTAAAAACAGTTTTTACCCCACTGCTATAAAGGCACTAAATGTAGCCGCCAAGGAATGTAGGGGCGATACATACTAAGGGACTGTGGTACACTGTGAAATCGACAGAAGGATGTAGGGTTGGGTGTTTATGCGTGCTATTTTCATGATATTTATTTTAGTTGTTTATCTTTTTAAATATTTTACCTTGTATGTATCGTTAGCTTTTAGAAATGTTTGAATGGTGCACTGACTGGCTGACATTTTTAAATTTTGTTGTACATGGTTCATGTTACAATGACAATAAAGAAACTATTCTATTCTATTCTATTGTGGTCTATGGGTCAGAAAGTCGAGGATTCAGTAGCAGAGGAGATATTGATTCATAGGTCCAGGATTTTTCAGATGATGTTGGATGGAATTATGGTGCTGAAGGCGGAGCTGTAGTGCATAAATAGGAGTCTGATGCACCATTGTTATCTAGATGTTCCAGGCAAGAGTGAAGGTCCAGAGAGATGGCATCTGCTATGGACCTTTAACAACAAGAGGCAAACTGCAGTGGATCAAGACTGTCTGGGAGGCTAAGATTAATCTCTCAAAGCACTTCATGATAGTGGATGTCAGAACCATATAACCATATAACAATATAACAATTACAGCACGGAAACAGGCCATCTCGGCCCTACAAGTCCGTGCCGAACAACTTTTTTCCCTTAATCCCACCTGCCTGCACTCATACCATAACCCTCCATTCCCTTCTCATCCATATGCCTATCCAATTTATTTTTAGATACCAACGAACCTGCCTCCACCACTTCCACTGGAAGCTCATTCCACACCGCTACCACTCTCTGAGTAAAGAAGTTCCCCCTCATGTTACCCCTAAACTTCTGTCCCTTAATTCTGAAGTCATGTCCTCTTGTTTGAATCTTCCCTTTTCTCAAAGGGAAAAGCTGATCCACATCAACTCTGTCTATCCCTCTCATCATTTTAAAGACCTCTATCATGTCCCCCCTTAACCTTCTGCGCTCCAGAGAATAAAGACCTAATTTATTCAACCTTTCTCTGTAACTTAGTTGTTGAAACCCAGGCAACATTCTAGTAAATCTCCTCTGTACTCTCTCTATTTTGTTGACATCCTTCCTATAATTGGGCGACCAAAATTGTACACCATACTCCAGATTTGGTCTCACCAATGCCTTGTACAATTTTAACATTACATCCCAGCTTCTATACTCAATGCTCTGATTTATAAAGGCTAGCATACCAAAAGCTTTCTTTACCACCCTATCTATATGAGTGTCAGAACTGAACGAGGAGGAGGACACAAATGCAGGCTCAGACACAGGGCAGATCAGTCTTCGGCGTTTAATCGGTCCAAGTCAGTACACAGGTAGGCAAAACAGAGGCAACAGTACCATATAGGAGCAGGCAAGAACCAGTGGTCGAAAATACAGGCAAAGGTCGAGATCACAAGGTCACAAAATTTCGAGAGCTGGAATGAGGTGATACCAAGTAGCATACACAACGAACTGGCAATGGGAACTAAAACACAAAAGGCTTAAATACAGACTAGCATGGGGATAACGAGACACAGGTGAAACACATCAGGGCGTGGCCAACAGACTAGCAGGGGATAACGAGACACAGGTGAAACACATCAGGGCGTGGCCAACAATCACATGAGGGTAAACAACCTGACAGGAAATGGGACCTGAAACAAGAGGAGATGTGAGACACCAAAATAAAACAAGAATGCAAACTCTAATACTAAAAACCAATAAGAAACAGAAACTAGATCAAACGCGAGACCTGACAGTACCCCCCCCCCCCCTCCACGGCCGGCTCCTGACGGCCCAGGATCTTCAGGATGTTGGCGCCGATAGTCCCTGATAAGTTCCGGGTCGCATATGTTGCGAGCTGGCACCCAAGACCGCTCCTCAGGTCCATACCCCTCCCAATCCACAAGATACTGACAACCACGACCACGCCGGCGCATCCCCAGCAACCGGCTGACCGTAAACACTGGACCCCCATCAAGGAACCGGGGGGGCGGAGGGGGTGTGGAGGCAGGGACCAGAGGACTCTCCTTAAATGGCTTCAGACGGGAGACATGGAAAGTAGGGTGGACCCTCATGGCACGGGGGAGTTTGAGACGAACCGCCACAGGATTGATGACCTTCGATATGGGGAAAGGACCAACAAAACGAGGAGCCAGCTTCCGGGATTCCACCCTCAGCGGTAAGTCTCGAGTGGAGAGCCACACCCTTTGACCAGGCGAGTATACTGGAGCCGGCGTTCTTCCACGGTCAGCCATCCTCTTGTAACGTGCCGAACTGCGCAACAGCATCTGACGAGCCCCATTCCAAACCTTGCGACAGCGACGGACGAGAGCCTGAGAGGAGGGCACACTGGACTCCTTCTCCACAGCAGGGAACAATGGCGGTTGATAACCATAGGCACACTGGAATGGAGAGAGACCAGAGGATGAGCAAGGAAGTGTGTTGTGTGCATACTCCACCCAAATAAGGTGTTTGCTCCAAGTTGAAGGGTTCTGTGCCACCAAGCACCACAGTCCTGTCTCCAATTCCTGGTTAAGGCGTTCAGTCTGTCCATTGGATTCCGGGTGATAACCAGATGTAAGGCTGACCGTGGCGTCCAACAGAGAACAAAACTCCTTCCAAAACCTGGACACGAACTGAGGCCCCCGGTCAGACACAATGTCTCTGGGAAATCCATGAATGCGAAAAACATGAGACAGCATGACCTCTGCCGTCTTCTTGGCGGAGGGAAGCTTGTGCAACGCAATGAAATGGACCATCTTAGAAAATCTGTCCACTACAGTCATGACTGAGGTGTTACCTTCAGAAGAGGGCAAGCCCGTGACAAAGTCCATGGAGATGTCTGACCAGGGGCGTGAGGGGACAGGCAGCGGATTCAGGAGGCCAAAGGCGGCCCGACGGGAGGTCTTGTTCTGAGCACAAATACTGCAGGCGGCGACGTACTCCTTAATCCCCCTCTCCATGGAAGGCCACCAAAACCGCTGTTTGGCCACAAACAGGGTTCGGCGGACACCGGGATGACAGGAGATCCGAGACGTATGAGCCCAGTGAATCACCTGTGAACGAAGAGACTCGGGAACAAACAGACGATTAGAAGGACACCCTAGCGGAGACTGAACACCAGCAGTTGCCTCGGAAACTCTCTTCTCAATCTCCCAAGTAACTGCCCCAACAAAACAGGAAGCAGGCAGAATGGGAGTTGAAACCTTAGGGGATGGGTCAGGATCAAACTGTCTGGAGAGAGCATCAGGTTTGCCATTCTTGGCACCAGGGCGGTAAGACAGTACAAAATCAAATCGATTAAAGAAGAGAGCCCACCTTGCTTGGCGCGAGTTGAGGCGTTTGGCTGACTTGATGTATTCCAGGTTTTTGTGGTCTGTCCAAACTAGAAATGGCTGCTTGGTACCCTCCAACCAATGTCTCCATTCCTCCAAGGCTGTTTTAACCGCTAACAGTTCACGGTTACCCACATCGTAATTTCTCTCAGCAGGAGAAAGCTTCTTTGAGAGGAAAGCGCAGGGATGTAATCGACCATCTGTGGGGGATTTCTGTGAGAGTACGGCCCCGATGCCCACACCCGAGGCGTCCACCTCAACCACGAACTGGAGTGACGGGTCAGGGTGAACCAGGATGGGGGCTGAGGAGAAGCTCCTCTTGAGTCTCATAAATGCAGTTTCTGCTTGAGAGGACCAAGAGAAAGGCACGTGGGGTGAGGTAAGAGCATGGAGTGGTGCAGCAGTGACACTAAAGTTCCGGATAAACTTCCTATAAAAATTAGCAAACCCAAGGAACCCCTGAAGTCGCTTACGACTGGAGGGTGTAGGCCAGGTGGCCACAGCACTGACCTTGCTCGGGTCCATCTGTATACCAGCAGGTGATACAACAAAACCAAGGAATTGAACAGTGTTAACATGAAATTCACATTTCTCAGCTTTCACAAACAGATCATTCAGGAGCAAACGTTCTAGCACCTGGTGTACATGCTGCACATGGGAAGTCTCGTCTGGAGAAAAAATCAAAATGTCATCAAGGTACACAAACACAAATCGGTTCAGCATGTCCCGTAATACATCATTAACCATGCCTTGAAAAACTGCTGGAGCATTAGTAAGACCAAACGGCATGACCAGATATTCATAATGACCACTGGGTGTGTTAAACGCAGTTTTCCATTCACCCCCGTCCCTTATCCTCACCAGATGATACGCATTTCTAAGATCTAACTTAGTGAATACTGCAGCGTCTTTTAACAGTTCAAATGCAGAGGAGATAAGAGGAAGAGGGTATCTGTTCTTAACAGTAATGTCATTGAGTCCTCTGTAGTCAATGCAGGGCCGAAGTGTTCCATCCTTCTTATCCACAAAGAAGAATCCAGCTCCTGCAGGTGAAGAAGAAGGTCTGATGATCCCAGCAGCAAGGGCATCGTCAATGTACTTTTCCATGGCGAGCCGCTCAGGTGAAGACAAGGAGTAGAGATGGCCCTTAGGAGGCGCTGTACCTGGCAGAAGGTCGATGCAGCAGTCGTACGGTCTATGCGGCGGAAGAGATGTGGCCTTGGCCTTGTTGAACACCTCCTTTAGGTCTAGATAATATGAGGGAACCTTGGTGAGATCTGGAAAATCCTCCTCCCTTGAACGGGGAGGCTGCCGGAGGGTGGTCCTGGAAGATCCCAGCAAACTGCTCCTTGACGGATCCTTCATAGACTCAGGAGAAGAATCATGCAGATAGATGAGTTTACAGTTATTCCCCCAAGAAATTACTTCCCCAATACCCCAGTTCATGTGAGGATTATGGTAAGACAGCCAAGGGAGCCCCAAAACCAGAGGATGAAGAGGACAGTCGAGGAGATGAAAACTGACGGTCTCAAGGTGATTACCTGCCACGATGAGTTGAACAGGTTGAGTTCGGTGAATTACCCTGTACAGTAGGCGCCCATCCAGTGCACTAGCCTCCATAGGATCTTGAAGCTGTTCACGTTCCAGCTTCAATTCATCAGCCAAGCGAATGTCCATGAAGTTCTCATCTGCCCCAGAATCAACCAAAGCCTGCAGGGAGTGCCACTGGGAATGCACCAACAATTGTACCGTCGACAATGGACGAGAGGAACGGCTCATAGGAGCGGTACAACTCACCAATGTCCTCTTTCATTGGTGAGCTTTGTCTTTTACTGAACAGCTGTTCAACAAATGTCCCAGTTCACCACAGTAAAAACACCTCCCCTCCCTTAGGCGGTGCTGCCGTTCCTCCGGACTGAGTTTGGCTCGTCCCACCTGCATGGGCTCCTCCGAAGATGCAGGTGGCGCTGTAGGCTGACTGGACCGGCCGAGAGGGAAGAAGTCCCGACTGGAAGGTGAAGGGCGACGCTGCCGCCACTGCTGGGAGGAGGACCGAACTGCAGCCGATCTCCTCTCTCGATCTCTCTCTCTGAGCCTAGCGTCAATTTGGATAGCCAGGGAAATCATAGACTCGACGTCGGAAGGCAGGGTTAGAGGAGCCAATTGATATTTGATAGCTTCAGACAATCCATTGCGAAAAGCATCCAACAAAGCAGCCTCATTCCATCCACCCTTAGCAGCAACAGTTCGAAAGTCAATAGCAAAATCCATAACAGAGCGATTACCTTGTTTCATGGAGACCAGGTTCCGTGAAGCCTCTCGGCCAGGATTGGAGTGATCAAACGTGCGGGACAGAGCTTCCATGAACAGGACCGATGTCTGGCAAACAGGAGAATTCCGAGACCACTCCGCCGTGGCCCAAGCCTCCGCCCTACCCGACAGGTGCGTGATGATAAAGGCTACCCTTGAGCGTTCTGATGAAAAGGAAGCCGCTTGAAGTTCGAAATGCAGTCCACACTGAATCAAAAAAGGTCTACATTTCTCCGATTCCCCCGAAAAGTGTTCCGGTCTTGCCAGGTGGACGAATGGAGATGCTGCAGCAGCCGCGGCCATCGGAGCTCCTGGAGACACAGACAAGGAAACAGACTCGGCAGGCACGGGAGCCGCAGCAGGAAACAAAGAATTCAGCCGAGTAACCAGGTCTTCAAACCGAGAACTTAAAGTGTTCACCTGTGAACCGATGTCTGCCTGGAACCCCTGCTGACGCTCACCGAGATCCCGGAACCCGGCGACGATCGAGGAGAGTTGACCCTCGTAATGCGAGATGCACTCCTCTTGCTTCTGGAGCGCTGCACGAAAAGGATCAGAGCCCGCTGAGTCCATTGTTGGCCAGTTCGTAATGTCAGAACTGAACGAGGAGGAGGACACAAATGCAGGCTCAGACACAGGGCAGATCAGTCTTCGGCGTTTAATCGGTCCAAGTCAGTACACAGGTAGGCAAAACAGAGGCAACAGTACCATATAGGAGCAGGCAAGAACCAGTGGTCGAAAATACAGGCAAAGGTCGAGATCACAAGGTCACAAGATTTCGAGAGCTGGAACGAGGTGATACCAAGTAGCATACACAACGAACTGGCAATGGGAACTAAAACACAAAAGGCTTAAATACAGACTAGCAGGGGATAACGAGACACAGGTGAAACACATCAGGGCGTGGCCAACAATCACATGAGGGTAAACGACCTGACAGGAAATGGGACCTGAAACAAGAGGAGATGTGAGACACCAAAATAAAACAAGAATGCAAACTCTAATACTAAAAACCAATAAGAAACAGAAACTAGATCAAACGCGAGACCTGACAATGAGATTCCACCTTCAAGGAATTATGCACGGTTATTCCCAGATCCCTCTGTTCAACTGTATTCTTCAATTCCTTACCATTTACCATGTACGTCCTATTTTGATTTGTCCTGCCAAGGTGTAGCACCTCACATTTATCAGCATTAAACTCCATCTGCCATCTTTCAGCCCATTCTTCCAAATGGCCCAAATCACTCTGTAGACTTTGGAAATCCTCTTCATTATCCACAACACCCCCTATCTTGGTATCATCTGCATACTTACTAATCCAATTTACCACACCTTCATCCAGATCATTGATGTACATAACAAACAACAAAGGACCCAACACCGATCCCTGAGGCACCCCACTAGTCACCTGCCTCCAACCCGACAAACAACCATCTACCATTACCCTCTGGCTTCTCCCATTCAGCCACTGTTGAATCCATCTTGCTACTCCTGCATTTATACCCAACAGTTGAACCTTCTTAACCAACCTTCCATGAGGAACCTTGTCAAAGGCCTTACTAAAGTCCATATAGACAACATCCACTGCTTTACCCTCGTCAATTTCCCTAGTAACCTCTTCAATGGGTGATAGTCAATAAGGGACACTACCTTGTTTTTTTTTTACACCAAGATGATGGTAGTCTTCTTAAAGCAGATGGGGACATCAGAATGTTGTAGTGAGAGGTTAAAGATGTCTTTGAATACTCCTGCCAGCTGGCCTGTGCAGGTCTGAGGACATAGCCGGGCACTTCATCCGGACCAGTTGCTTTCATGGATTAATTCTCAGAAAAGCTGCTCTTACATTAACCGTTAGCAAAGGCGCACCCAAGACTCGCAGAGCAAGTGAAGTCATTCCACTGATCTTCTGTTCAAAGAGACATGTTATTGCTGATGATACTGCCTGAGTTCACCTTCTAACCAATTACAGCATGCAAGCCTTGCCACAATGGACGATTGTCCGTGTCATTGCTTTGTGACTTTAGTTTACTTCGGAAAACCCTCTCGGCGTCCTTGAAGCACAAACTCATTTTATTGCTAAAAATATATAATTCTCTGTGGAATATAAATATTGGTTGATTCATTTCTGAGACAATGTATCCAACCAATGTAGATAAACCCACATATCTAATACTGTTAAACTAATTCCAAAGCTGCTGGGATACATTACAGTAAATTCTCTTTTTTTGTGAAGTAGAAAACATTCCATATGAACAATAAATGTTTTGCTCAATCATCAACCTATAGTAACAGCTATCAACAATATACGTTGTTTACAATATACAATTTGCGTTGCTCATCGAATATAACAATTTGATTTGGCAGATATCGTTTTTCTTTGGTTTTGTCCATGGAAGTTCACTGAAAATTTGGTCCCACATTAGTGCGGACGGAGATGATTTTGGGGCTGCCTTTTCCTGCTAGCCATTTGATTGTCCACCACCATTCATGATGAGACAAAGTTATATCGCAGTTTCAATCTGACCTGTTGGTCTTAAAATTGCTTAATTCCATCTATTGTATGCGTTTTTGCATTTAGCAACAGGGAGTTCACTATGGCAGCTTCACCAGGTAGAATCTCATCATTTTTAGATATGCATGATGGTGCTTCCAGGATCCCCTTATGCACTCCTCATTGAGCCAGAGCGGATCTCCCTGCTTGATAGCATTGGTGGCTTGAGGGATTTGAATTTCTGATGCTGGCAATGATCCATAGCACCTCATGGATGCACAGCTTTTTGAGTTACTAAATGTGTTCTCATTCCATTACATTTAGCAGAACTATAATATAAACATAATAGGATTGTGTTTTGGGTGAAGATGAACTTTTGTTTCCACAAGATTTGTGCAATTAATATAATATGCTATCATGAACAGATGCATCTTTTGTGAAAATTGTTGAAGACAAACTCATGTTGGTTCACTCACTAACTGCCACTGGTTTGATCTGGTAGCTAGATTAGTTTCTGTGATGATGGAGATTTCCAGAGGGAGACAAGGAGACTTATGTATTCAGCACTTCCAAAGGATACAGTAGCCAATGTTCAGTATGAACTTGGTGATTTATGTCTTCAGCATTCACACACTGAGCTCCATCATCTCTTCAAAAATATCCTAAACTTCAATGATGGTAGATCTCAGCGTAGAAGTGCTAATGACAAGCCTGAACTTTTGAAAACATCTTCAGCCAGAAGCACTAAATTTGTGAAATATAATGACTATTTATGGGTCAGCTTGTTTCCAAACTGTAAAATGAACTTGATGGATATCAGAACTTTATTCCCAGAATGGGCAAAGGAGATGTGTGGGGCAAGTTTCTTACACAGTGAATAGTGGGCTCCTGGAACAGGCTGCCAACGCTCGTAGAGGAGGCAGTTACGATTGTGGCATTTAAGAGGCCTTTAGATTGGCATGGGTATGTAGGGGACGCTTGCAGACAGAGGAAATTAGGATAAATTGGCATCGTTCAGCACGGACATTGTGGACCGCAGAATCTGTTCCTGTGCTGTAATGTTACAGTATATGGTCTATATTCTTTGTTAGCTGTATATTAATCTACATGGATGCTATTTGAGTAGCCAAGTATTTCAGGCATCATCATTTTTGAATTTTGCTTTTCCGCCATCTCAATTTTTTTGCTTCAGTGTCTTCCCTTCAGGGTTTGAAAAGAAAGGCAAATTTGTAGATATATAAATTTAATAGACCAGGTACGGACCCGCTGGGCCTGACCCCAAGGCAATATTCCACCACTGACCCATAACCCCCAACTGCATAGGCGCAGCTGACGGGTTCCCGCTTTGACGCCAGAGATCCCCGTTGTGACGCGAGTCACGGCAACTCTCCCGCAAATGCACAGGCGCGGCCCACAATTGGGAGCGCGACTGCAACATTTTTAAAGTTCAAAATGGCAAAAGCCTGTAAAATATAAGATCAATGTGAACGCATCTCACTCTCCCTCTTCAGTACTCTATTCCCTCCTCCATTATCCTCCCTCTCCCCACCAACCCTCCTCTACTTCCACCTCTCACCCCCTCCCTCCCTCTTCCCCCTCCCCTCCTCCATTACCTCACCATCGCTCTCCCTACCCCTATCCTTCTCCATTCCCCCTCACCCACCAGCTCTCCCTCCATAACCCCTCTCCCCTCACTCCCCCCTCCTCTCCCTCTATCCCCCTCCTCCCCCACTCTGCCTCCAAACCTACCCCCTTTCCCCTTCCTCTCCCTCCCTACCCCCTCCTCTCCCTCTATCCCCCTGCTCCCCCACACCTTACCTCCCCCCTATTCCACCCCCCCCCCCCACAATGATAGTCGCAATTTTTTTTTTAAATGAAACCTCCACCCATCCCATCCCCCACAATGAAAATTGCGATATATTTTTTTTTTAAATTCTCCATGAAAATCGAGTTTTTTCTTTAAAATAACCTAAACACAACGGAAGAACGATTAAAATTGAGTTTTTTTTAGGATAAAATCAATCAATGGACTTCCGGTGGCGCAATGGAGTGTTAAGAGGCGTGCTATTTAGCTCCACTCCAAAAAACGCATTAAAACACCTGAGAAATAAAAATGGACTGAAGAGAAACACTTACCGGCAGATGCCCGTCGTCGCGGAAGTGACGTCATCAGAAATCGACGCAATTCCGACTTGATACCGGTATTTTAAATATCAAAAATTCCCCTCCAGAAATTGTGTAACTTTATACAGGAGGCAAAGGAGTGAGTTATTGTTGCTTCCTGAAGGAGGCATTGATCACAAATAGGGGAGACATTTGGGAAGATCTTATTCAGTTTTGACTTTGAGTAATAACGTCTATGCAGTATTTTAAATTGTATTAGCGAGTGCCTAACACTAAGAGAACAGTTGTGTATATATCGAAGGCTTTCCTCCCAACTATCTTTTCAAATTGTTAGGCCCAGTTCATCTTCCCAAGCTCGCCTAATTATTTCCGACGATGGAGTTTGTATTTTTAAAAGGGTATTATAAAGGTACGATATTAACTTATTTTTAAAAGGGTATTATAAAGGTACGATATTAACTTATTTTTATTCATGCATTCGTCTAGTATGTCTGGAACCATATAACCCAAGTGGCTAAGGGAGGAAACGTTTCAGAAGTGATAAATCTGGCTGTAAAATTTTTAAATTGCCCATGGTTTTGAAGTGGGGTTTTACATGCAAAAAGAAAACGATTCTGAAGCTAAATTGATCATTAAAAAAACCTCCAGACTTACGAGTGGTGTGTGGAAAAGTAAATTTTCTATGATTATGTTATTGAGATGTATATTTTGGCATATAAATGTCCTGGCAGCTTAAACGCCCACTCCCTTTCAAATAGGATATTGTCAATTTGCTGAGGTTGATTATGTCCAATTAACAGCTAACAATTATGCCATTCCTTGGCTTGCATCTGAGTAAAATGTAATTCAAAATCAACGTATGGTTTGCGATTCATTTCAAGATAAATTTTGCTTCAGAGGCGTTTTCTTCTTTATGTAAAAACCCACTTGAGAACCATGGGCAATTTAAAAATTTTACAGCCAGATTTATCTCTGTATCACTTCTAAAACTTTTTAGATGCCATAGGAATAAAGAAAAAACACAAATAATGCCTTACTGTTGATGAAATGCAGTGAGCAAACGTGATAATTCCCAATATTTTCAATCTCGATATCTGCACGGCCAATGTTCACCAAGCACTTTGCCTGTTGTTGTCCCTTCAGCTCTCGCTTCTATCTACCGTAATTTCTGCTCACTTTTGGAATTCTGAAGTAGGATAAATGTCTCTCACGCTTATCCCGATTTCCATAATTATTTACAGTGCAAACATTGACCATTTCGGCGGGTTTTAACGGGCCCGCTGCTCTGGAAACAATGGTCGGTGCTTACCTGCAGTTCATCATGTGTACTCCAGTTGGCGTAGCGTAGCAACAGTACGGTCACGGGTCATGACCTGACTGCCGTGCAACCTCCCTGTGTGTGTGTGTGTGTGTGTGTGTGTGTGTGTGTGTGTGTGTGTGTGTGTGTGTGTGTGTGTGTGTGTGTGTGTGTGTGTGTGTGTGTGTGTGTGTGTGTGTGTGTGTGTGTGTGTTCAACAAATAGTACAAATAATATAGTCTTTCGTAGTTCAGAGCTTATTTGTTATGTTTAACAGCCTGATGGCTGTCAGGAATAAGCTGTTCCTCAATGTGGATGTTACAGTTTTCAGTTTACAAAAGTCGGTCGTGACTCCAGAAGTCGGGCATAAGTCAGTCAGTCCACAAGCCGTGATTCAGTCTGTCAGTCCAGAAGCCATGAGTGAGTCAGTCAGTCCAGAGAGCATGAGTTAGTCCCAAGGCAGTGAGTGAGTCCAGAGGCCATGAGTAGGTCGCTCATTGTCCCCCCCCCCCCCCCCCCCCCCCCCCACCACACTGACATCCCCCACCTCAAGAGGCTGCCCTCCGCCTGGCTATAGGATGCTCCCCGTCCTGAAGCTGCCCCCATCCCCCACTGCAGGACACCCCCCTCCCTCATCAGCCCACGAGAGCCCCCGCCTGAAGCCGTCCCCCTCCCTCGGTAGGATGCACCTTTATGATGACAATCCCTAATTGCTGCAGGAATTGCAATATGATTGAACTGAACAACAGCAATTTGTTGAGGAGAATGGGCCTCTGCTGAATGCTGAGCAGAGAGCAGTGTATGCCCTCAATGTAACAGAACTGTAAGACATTCCCCTTCAGCAGATCCAATTCCCCATTCAAACAAGTTTTACTATGACAATCCATAAACTACAAGGCCAAACAATGCAGAAGGTGTTGATCTACCTTGACAAACAGGTATTTCAGCATGGAAAACTATGTGTCTTTAGCCGAGGAAAGATGAAGGGAAATGTCAAAGTTTTCCTGATGGATGGAACATCGACCAAGAATGTTGTCATTAAAAGCATGCTTCATTGAATGATGACTTCTGAGATAAATTCTCAGATTTTCTATGTTAAAATTTGACCGCTGAATCTCTCTATATTTAAATTGTCTCTTTTTTTAATCAAAGAGACATAAAGATGCAGTGAGCAGCAACAAGAGACACAACAAGAAAGAACTTAATAATTCTCATCTTTAACATTTAAATTGTTCTTATATTTTAAGAGCCATTCACATTTTAAACTTTAATAAATCCTTTTTTCACTTTTCATCCTGCATGTTCTTCATCACAATGGGAACCTAATGGGCAGGAATGGATGCTCTGTGGGAGAGCCACTAAGAGTGCATGGGGGGAGGTTGTGGGAGATCTTTATAAATACTTTACTGATCCCCTCAGGGAAATTCAGATGTCCAGAAGCCCCAACCAACAAACCCATGCATTCAGAGTGAAAGCAGACAGAAAATACATAAAATACAATGTGGACAATACCTGAGAGCAATAAATACTTAAAAGGACTAATAATTAACAATTAAAAATGCAAAAAGCATCCCCCTACAGCATATTATAAAATCTAATGGCTGCTGGGGTGAAGGATCTCCTGAACCGCTCCGTTCAACAGCGCAGGGTGAGGAGCTGGTTGTTGTTCCCAGTGCTCCTTTGACTCTCCAGAATTGCATGGAGGGAATGCCCGGGGTTTTCTAGGATGACCTGCACCTTGCGCCTCATACGCCTCTCAAGTACATCCATCCTAGAGTCCATTGATGGACTGAATGCGTGGGGGGGGAGGGGAATGGCAAGGAGCAGAGTGGGGGGTGAAGGGAGGGGCGACTGAGTGAACTGCCAGCGTACCAGCTGTCAGTGACTGAACTGCCAGTCCACCAGCCGTGAGTGACTGCGCTGCCTGCCTATGAGCCATGAGTAAGTGAACTTTTGGCTAATGAACTTCCTACAAAAGGGATCTAGTGAATAACAGTGAAAAGCTTAAACATGCCTTCTTTAACTTTGTTTTTATTTAGTGTCAAATTTCAGACATATATATTGTGACTTCTACAATGTTTCATTATTAGCCCTAAATGGTGACACCTCATGCTGCTGCAGCAAGGCCAGCAGCATAATCAAGGACAAGTCTTACTCTGGCCACTCCCTCTTCACTTGTCTCCTATCAGGCAAAAGGTATAGAAGTGTAAAAACACACACCTCCAGATTCAGGGACAGGTTTCTTCACTTCTGTTATCAGGCAACAGAACCATCCTACCAACAACTAGAGAACAGTCACAAGCTACTCTCTCCCTCATTAGAGACCCTCGGACTATCTTTGATCAGAATTTACTGGACTTGCACCAAACATTATTCACATTATTGCCTTTATTGTGTGACTATACACTGTGGATGGCTCAATGGTAATCATGTATTGTCATTCCACTGACTGTATAGCATGCAACAAAAGTTATTTACTGTACCTTGGTACATGCAACGGTACATTAAACTATACTAATGTTGCTGGAGGTACAGTTAAACCATATTTGTTCTTTATTTTCTGCAATCAGATGAATTGTACCACCACTGAAAAATGTAATTACTATATTTCGTGTATAAGTTGGCAGGTATTTGCCTACATTCAATTTTGGAAAACACTTCCTATCTCCCTTATTGGTAGATTAAATGCCATAAAGATGATCTTCCTTCCGCAACTTTTATATTTATTTCAATCAATACCGATATAGCTCCCAATTTTTTTAATTGATTCTATTGTCACTAACTTTATTTGGGACTTCAAAATCCATAGAATACACAAAAGACATTTGTGCAAATCCAAAGAAAATGGAGGATTAGCTCTCCCTAATTTTCTTTTTTACTACTGGGCAACTAATATTAAAAATATAACCTTCTGGTTGGACGATACATGTCAACATGTAAATTGGTTAAAAATGGAGAGGGAAGATTGTTTACCTCTTGGTATAGGCTTGATCCTCTTATCTCCAATACATTTGAATAAGTCAACGTATGAGCAAAATTCGATAATACATAGTACTATCCGTATCTGGAAACAGTTGAAATTCAGTCTTAAATTGAGAAACATGTCTCTCCTTCTTCCTATTGCAATCAATCCCTCGTTTAAACCGTCTACTTTAGATATGGTGTTTGTTCAATGGAAAAAACAGGGAATTAATACTGTGGGAGACCTCTATAAGAAGGGGACTCTCTCTTCTTTTCAAGAACTACAGGAGAAATATCACTTGAACGCCAACAATTTTTTTAGATACCTTCAAATCCGAGATTATGTGAAAACATATACACAACACTGTCATCTTATGGGTCCAGATATATTAGACGATTGTTTGAATAGACATGCCGATACAAGTAAGTTGATATCTTACATTTATAACACTCTTTTAAATATTGATACCCCACCTTCTGAGATTTATAGGCGAGCATGGGAGGACGAGTTGGGTTTACCCATTTCAAAAGATATATGGGAGGAAAGCCTACTATACATACATTACTGTTCTTTAAATGCCAGGCATTGCCTGATACAATTCAAAGTATTGCATAGGTTATACTACTCAAAGTCCAAATTGAACAATATCTTCCCAACTCTCTCCCCTCTCTGTGATAAATGTCACTTCCAAGAAGCTACCCTAACCCATGCTTTAGTATCCTGTATAAAAATACAAAATTTCTGGATGGGAATATTCAATACCATTTCTAAAACACTCAAAATTCAATTGGAGTCAGATTCAAAACTAATAATACTAGGAATATCAGAGGGCTGCCCTAATTTAACGATATTCCAAAGACGCTTCCTTGACTACGGTTTAATAACTGTGTGAAGATGTGGATCACAGAAATGACCGAGACACTACATTGAGAAAAAATAAGGCTTGTTTTGTCTGACAAATCAGATCAATTTTCCAAAATATGGTGTCCTTTCATTGAATTTCTACAACAACAGAATGGTTGAAAACAAATTTGAAACCAACTCTAGGGTCGGGTGAGCAGGTGTAGGGTAGGGTAATGGGATATATCTCCGCTTTTTTTTCTCTTCTTCGTTAGTTGAGGGGGTTTTCTTCTTTCTTTTTCGTATCTTTTTCAAAATTCTTTCTTTTCTTTTTCCTTTCTTCTTCCTTTCCCTTCTTTCCTTTATTCTTTTTTCCGATTCACTTATTAGTGAATCGGATGTTAAAACTGAAGCTGTACGAAAATTGTATAATTGTTATGTCGAATACTTTCTCCTTGTACAATTGCTTCTAATAAAATAAATATTTTTTAAAAAATAAGTTGCCAGGCAGAAGACTAGGCTTGGAGCAGAGTTATAACTTAATCCACAATGAGCTCGAGAGCAATGTTAACCAGATCTAATAAAAATGATAGGGGAACAGTGCTTCCGAAAGCTCTCTGAAAGTTTCATAATTTTCTTCATATTATTTCCCTAGACATACCAGAATTATTTTTACTCGAGCTTGGATCATTCATTGGTTCTCATGCCAGTTCAATTATATTGCTCAAAAGGGACACTGTTCCACTGAGAACGGAGAAACTTATTTTGATCAAAGAGATTATACAGGAAATAAATAGCTATATTGCTGATAAGATATCCACCTGGGACAAACCAGCCCACTTTATTGCAACCCCATTAACTGTTCTAAGTATTCACTCTCTCTGCTACTTGTCATAAGGTCATGAGATCATAAGGAATAGGAGCAGAATTAGGCCATTCGGCCCATCACGTTTACTCCGCCATTCAATCATGGCTGACCTATCTCTCCCTCCTAACCCCATTCTCCTGCCTTCTCCCCAATAACCTCCGACACCTATACTAATCAAGATCTAGCTATCTCTACCTTAAAAAGATCCACTGACTTGGCCTCCACACCCTCTGACTAAAGAAATTTCTCCTCGTCTCCTTCCTAAAAGAACATAATTTAATTCTGAGGCTATGGCCTCTAGTCCTGAACTCTCTCACTGGTGGAAACATCCTCTCCACGTCCACTCTTTCCAAGCTTTTCACTATTCTGTATGTATCAATGAGGTCCCCCCTCATTCTTCTAAACTGAGTACAGGCCCAGTGCCCTGTGCACAGTGGCACAGTGTGCATCATCTGGAAAATGCACTGGTTACTCATCCAGGCTATTCCAATGGTATCTCCCAAACTCATGACCTCTAGCTCCAATATGGACATGGGAAAGATAAATAAAAACACCAACATTCGCAAGTTCCCCTTGAAGTTGCTTCCAGTCTGATTTGATATAATATGTCACCAGCTCTTCATCATTTCACTAACTCCAAGAATATCTGAATATTGCTCTCAGCACGCTGCATGGCAGAAGCTCCCAGTGCTCTGTGGCCTGCAGGGGTAAGCCACCGAGCCAGCCCCTGCTTAGGGGTCCCGATGGACTGCAGCCTGCAGGGAAGAGGCAGCTGAGTCTGCCCTTACCCATCACCCAAAGACCAGAGACCAGGAAGATGGAGCCGGCAACGGACACAACTGGCGAAGTGTGTGACTGGTACAAAACTGGGCACTCACGGTCAGGTGCAGGAGACTCACTCTCCCCCCCCCCCCCACACCACCCGAGGGCACAAAGGTGGACGGGCAAGAGGAAGGACGTTGGTTCGCTGGTTTAACCACATGTCCAAGGAAGGCAAAGGCTGGAGGCCTGCAGCAGTCTGGGGCTTACCTGGGCCGTGCACCACTCATAAGAACTAAAGCGTGGACTGGACTTTGAAATTGGCGCCAAAACCTTGCCCCTCTTACATGCGGGCTCAGTATACTATTTCTGTGCACTTTGTTAATCAGGGATGTGCATAGGTATGGCAATATTTTACTGGACTATATGTAAGATATAATTTCTCTGTGCGTTTGCACATGTGACAAATAAAAGCACCATAATAAATGCACCATAAAAAGGAATATCTTCGGCAATGTAGTAGTGACATTCAAAGGCAATAGGAGTGTACACTAAAAGTGGCTTTACCAGCAACTGCCATATTTTGAATATAATTTTTTTTTAAACTGATTGACATAAAGTTAAGTTTAGTCATCATTGTTCTTTGAATATACCAGATGGATATGATCTTCTCCTAGAGTCATACATAGAGTCTTACGGCATGGAAACAGGCTCTTCGGCCCAACTTGCCCACACCGACCAACATGCCCCATCTACACTGGTCCCACCTGCCTGCATTTGGCCCATATCCCCCTAAACCTGTCCTATTTATGTATCTGTCTACATGTTTCCTGTCTAAACATTGCGATAATACTAACCTGCCTCAACTTCTCCTCCGACAACTCGTTCCATACACCTACCACCCTTTGCATAAAAAAGTTACCCCTCAGGTTCGTATTAAATCTTTCCCCCCTCACCTGCTGAGAATCTTTTGGCCTCTCTTCCAAAAACTTGTAATGCTTTGTATGCTCACTGATCATTCTCTGCCATGCTACACTCCAAAGGGAAGGCTACTGATTAACAATGAAGTCAACACAAAGTCCTTCAGCACATAGCACATTACTTATAGATTTTGGAAACTTTGAAGAACTGTTGAAAGCAGAAATCACTTGTACAATCGATAGATGCAGGAGAGCCAAAATTTGCAGCCCTCATCTGTAATCTTCTCCTTAACCTTGCCTTGTTAGAAATCAGAAATCTCCTCCAAACCGTTTTGAACAATCTAATCCTGCAACTATGGACTCACCTCCCTTCTTTATCCATGTTTTTTGCCAAAGCATTCAGTAGTTCTATCCCACAAAGTCCCATGTCATTTTTAGGCCTCTAACTTTTTACTTTTCAAAGTCCACCTTTTTATGGCCAGTTCTCACGGTGCGACCTGAAGCAAGATGTCACCCGAGTGAAGTGGTCGTGGTCCAGCACGAATTCCGCACGATATAACGGGGGGTAGATAAAGAGTTCCCACGGTACTCGGCATTTCTGTTATTTGTGCGAGTGACTTGTCCGTCTCCCGATCTTTCCCGTTAATCTTGAATGAACATCGTGGACTGTAGTGTTGTTAATCACGTGGTACAAATGATGTTACTTTTTTCACACACTATATTGGTTTTTTTCACCCGAGCTCTTTAATGAGCTGAAGAATAATCTGGTTTTTTTTAGACAAATGTTGTTTGGTGTGATGCACCTTCTCTCAATATGTGCAAGAAGTCGTCTTTTTATTTTGTCAAATAGGAATAAAGACTGTGTCTCACATTGACCGTGATGATTGTCTTATTTTATTATCTACTGAGAGGTGAAACTTTCAGTCTGAAGAAGGCTCTCGACCCGAAACGCCACCCGTTCCTTCTCTCCAGAGATGCTGCCTGTCCCGCTGAGTTGCTCCAAGCAACTGGTGTCTATCTTCAAAGGACTGACCACCGGGCTGGATGTCGGGGCTGGCGTGTTGCGTTTCACAGACCGAACTGTCCAATTAATAGTAACAGATGGGCACTCCCTCTCAACCACATTCTCTTGCCTTCTCCCCATAACCTCCTGACAGCCGCACTAATCAGGAATGTATCTATCTCTGCCCCTATTCTTCACCCTTTTGACAGTAGTTTTGTTTTATTGGAGACGCGGGAGACAGCGGATGCTGGAATACTGAGCAAAACACGAAGTGCTGGAGGAACTCGGTGCATTTGTGTTTAAGAAGGAACTGCAGATGCTGGAAAATCGAAGGTACACAATAATGCTGGAGAAACTCAGCGGGTGCAGCAGCATCTATGGAACGAAGGAAATAGGCAACGTTTCGGGCCGAAACGTTGCCTATTTCCTTAGTTCCATAGATGCTGCTGCACCCGCTGAGTTTCTCCAGCATTCGTGTGTGTGGGTGGGAGTTGGGGGGAGGGGGGGGGGAGAGAGATAAGGCAGCCTAAAGAAAGGGTCGCCTGTCCATTTCCCTCCGTAGATGCTGCCTGACCCGCGGAGTTCCTCCAGACATGCCTGTGTGAGAGGGAGGGATGGAGAGAGAGAGAGAGAGAGAGAGAGAGAGAGAGAATGAGAGAGAGAGAGAGAGAGAGAGAGAGAGAGAGAGAGAGAGAGAGAGAGAGAGAGAGAGAGAGAGATCTATCGTCATCATGCGCATCGATATCTAGATAGCTCTCTCTCTCATCTATCTCTCTCTCTCTAGCTACTCTCGCTCTCTCTCGAGCTCTCTCGCTCTCTCTCTCTCTCTCTCTCTCTCTCTCTCTCTCTCTCTCTCTCTCTCTGCTCTAATCCTCTTCTCTCTCTCTCTCGCTTTCTCTCGCTCACTCGCCTATCTCTATCTCTGCCTCTCCTCTCTTGTCTTCTCTCCCTCTCACATGCATGTTTTCAGTGACAGACACCCACGCCAGTAAATGAAGACACCCCCATCTGTCTCCCCCTCCTCTCCCTCGACTCCCCCACCTTTCCCTCCCAACTCCAGCCCCGTCCCGACCCCCTGGGAAACTGAAGGGAGTTGCCTGCCCGCTGTAATTAAAGAGTTCCCACGGTAGACTGTAAAACTGGGACGCTGGTTCTGGACTCCCCCAACATCGGGAACATTCTTCCTGCATCTAGCCTGTCCAATCCCGTAGATACGGATTAGACCGGTATCTAGTTATTTACTTTATTAATGATTTCAATTAAATATTGATAACATCAGGCCGCAAACGTTATTTCTTGAGTGTTAGTGCTGGACTTTGACTCGACCTTCCTAGTTAGCCGGCGCCTGAGACTGAGCCAAGCAATGTCCAGACCTGACCTCAACACAAAGTGATGGAGGAACTCAAAGGGTCAGGCTCGTCCAACGCTCTGTGTTTTGCTCGTGATTCCTCCATCTGCATTTCCTCGTGTCTACAGACCAGAGTTGCCACTTGACTCCGAGATGACCATCACAGAGCATACGGAAGATAGACACGAAATGCTGGAGTAACACAGCGGGACGGGCAGCATCTCTGGAGAGAAGGAATGTGTGACGTTTCGGTTAGAGACCCTTCTTCAGAGTCTCGTCCCGAAACGTCACCCATTCCTTTTATCCAGATGCTGCCCGTCCATGATGTTATGTCTGTCTCCAGTATTACTGTGTCTATCATCGGCGCAAACCAACATCTACAGTTCTTTCCGGAACATTATGATTAGAGGATACCGTCTCGCCATCACTCAGATTACCCGCTTCATTTCCAAAACGTTGCCACCTCTCTTTACTTTGCTTACTGAAGCCTGATCCTTGTCAGACCCAGTGCTCTATCGCCCAGCCTCTCATCTTTCAATCGGGTTCGGCCAGGAAGGAACTGCAGATGCTGGATTAAAACGAAGATAGACACAACATGTAGCTCAGCGGGACAAGCAGCATATCAGAAGGGTCTCGACCCGAAATGTCACCCATTCCTTCTCCCCAGAGATGCTGCCTGCCGTCGATTTACTCCAGCATTCTCTTTAAACCGGCATCTGCTGTTCCTTCCGACACACGCACAAGAAATAGGCAACTTTTCGGGCCGAAACTTTGCCTATTTCCTTCGTTCCATAGATGCTGCTGCACCCGCTGAGTTTCTCCAACATTTGTGTGTGGGGGTGGGAGTTGGGGGGGGGGAGAGAGATAAGGCAGCCTGAAGAAAGGGTCGCATGTCCATTTCCCTCCGTAGATGCTGCCTGGCCCGCGGAGTTCCTCCAGTCTTAGAAACTGCTTTAGACAAAAAGAGACACAAACTGCTGGAGTAAAATAGCTCAGCAAGTGAGGTACCTGAACACTCAAAAATGAAAAAGAATGAAAATGTGATTATTTCACCTCCCTTCAACTATTTTGTGTTTCAGCATGAGAGGGATTATAACATTAGAGACATTCATCTTATAGTGATGTGTTAATGAAGAATTGCAGACATCAATCTGATAGTAAAAAATATATTTATTTAACAATGAGGTAAAACAAGCACTGACAATCAAACTGCTCAGTTACTCACCGTTCGCAGGAGTTCCCACGGTACCCGCAAGAGTTATTACGGATATCGCACGGATATCGCACTGGCCACTATGTTCATACAATGTTGCAATGCTGCTCAAGTCACTCTTGGAGAAATTCAAAAATGTTTGAATTTTCTCCCGACCTTACCAAGTCACACGACTACCTGCCGTTAGCGCCACGGAGGTCCTCGGTGGTCCACGAATGCCGTACTGCTATCGCAGAAGGTTCCCACGATGTTAAATCTTGTTAAGTCTTGCTTCAGGTCGCACAGTGAGAAAGCCCTTTAAGCATTTTTGGTTGCCTTTATTAATGTATTCTACTTTTGTTCTCAAATTCTCCCCTTGTGCCCTTGCAATATTTTTATTCATTTCAAGTTTTATTGTTAATCCAAATTAGTTTGGGGGGTTTTTTAAGCTATTGGGCTCCTGATTAATGTTATAAACTTAATCCAAGCATGGACAAAAGAGATGAATTACAAAACTAAATTGCGATTGATTGCCCTTCACATTAAAGTCTTAGTTGACAAAGTATGACTTCATAGAACCCGAGTCAAACTAAGGTCAATGATAATCAAAGGAAAAGTCTTGAATGGCTTGTGTCATATTCACCACATAAAATCTGGTTGAGATTGCTGGTAAGAATTGTTTCAATCACAGGACTTTTCTTCAGGAGTGCCTAGCGACAATGGAAATTAGCATAAGCATTTCTAGATCTTCATCAGTATCTTTCTCCAAATGACAAGATCAGAAGTGAGATATTGTGGTATACGATGAATTCCATTCAAAAATCCTGACACAATGCAGTTGTCCATACCAATGCATTGAAGGGTCCAGCCAACCTTCAAGCATGGACTGAAAATGGAAAGTAATATTTGTCAAACACAAGTGACTGACAATGACCATTTCCATTGAAATCTGTCCTACCCTCCAGTAGTAGTAATGTAATTGGAATTGAATCGCTTTATCAAAATTAGGTTTGACAACCTCAATATTTTGGGGAGTGGAGAAATTGTGGTCACCAATGATCAGAGATTTAACTGGACCAACTACACAAAGACTGCGGCAAGAAGAGCAGATAGAGGCTGGGTTTCAGGTGCTAAAAATTGCACTTTTATCCTCCAAAAAACCCTTCTGCATTTACAAGGGACAAATTAGGAATAATGATGGAATACTCTCCATCCCAATCAAGAAATGCAGCTTCAGTAACACTTATGAAGAACATTGCTATCTATACTGAAAGTAGCTGTTTAATTTTCTCTGCTCACCGAACATTCACTCGCACAACCGTCATCGAAGGTACTCACACTTTTCCACTTAATTCTGTCAATTGCACTGCTTTGTTCATCAACTATTTCTGCATTCTGATGAACTTCGTGTACATTTTGTAAACTCACCAACTGAGGCACATGCTATTTCCTTACACATCTGAATTGAGCACTCTGCTTAGTAGATTGACTGTAGGAGGTCCAGAAGACATACCCTTATTGCAAAATATCCAGTTTCAATTTTGATCTATCAAAAGAGTGATAAAATATTAAGTAGAAACAATGAACCACAGATGCTGGTTAATACACAAAAGGGCAAAGAGTGCTGGAGTAACTGAGCAGTCAGGCATCATCTCTGGGGAACGTGGATAAGCAATGTTTCGGTTTGAGACCCTACTTCAGACTGATTGTAGAGGGGAAGAAGAAAGCTGGGGAAATGGGAGGGGCAGGGCAAAGCGTGACAGGTAATATTTAGTTTTAGTTGTTGAGATATAACATGGAAACAGGCCCTTCAGCGCACCGAGTTCATGCTGACCATCGATCACACTAGTTCCATGTTATCCCACTTTCTCATCCACTCCTCACACATTAAATAAACCTATAAACCGGCACATCTTTGGGAAGTGGGAGAAAACATGGGAGCACCCTGAGGAAATCTACGCCATTGCAGAGAGAAAGTGCAAACTCCACGCAGACAGCACCCGAGGACAGGGTTGAACTCATGCCTCTGGTGCTGTGAAACAGCAGCTTTACTAGCTGCCCCATTGTACTGACCTTTAGTTCCATTGAATGTTGATAATTGAAGGCTCAGTAATGTTGATATTGCGCTGGGTCTTTCAATTGAAATTTTCACTTCTTTACGGTACTATTATTTTAATATCACCATTTATTTGTTTGTCTATATATTTTCCTGGTGCCACATGAACCGGAATAGATTGCTTCATTGTCATTAGTGTCTTGAGTAGACTTCTACTTGAATGTAAAGTTAACATGTGTATCTGAATAAAGCTGCTCCTCGACCTACGATGGGGTTACGTACCGATAAACCCATCGTAAATCAAAAATATCGTAAGTCGAAAACGCATTTAATACAATTTGATCATGTGACCGGAAGTGAGCCGCAGCTCGCTGCAGTTGCCCAGCGTTTGCACCATCGTAAAATCGAAATATCGTAAGTCGAAGCATCGTAAATTGGGGAGCATCTGTATTCCACAAAGGATTTATTCTGGTTTCATTGCAATGGATCTTTAGACTGAAGAAGGGTCTCGACCCAAAATGTCACCCATTCCTTCTCTCCATAGATGCTGATGTCCCGCTGAGTTACTCCAGCAGTTTGTGTCTATCTCCAGCTGCAATCTTTCTCTGGCTATACATACTGTTACGTATTAGTACCTTGACCTAGGCAAAATATATGCTACATGTGGAATTTCCCCTTCACCATCTGACATGGCAATGATAGTGATTAGTGGAGGCATTATAGCCACTAGCATCAAAATGTTTGTGGTGCTAACTGAACATTGCCCATCATGCATCCTGTGCTACGACTCAAAGGTACACTGACGACTTTCACTGGCAAAAGTACCTGAATATACTGCCTTGAATAACACTCTCACTTAAATAACAAACTCAGTTGCCTTCTGTCTAAAATAATTTTGAGAATAATTTTTGAAAACCTTGTTTGGGCTTTCAGAAAAGTTTTATATACAGTCAAAGCTAATTTTGCTGAAGCAGACATTTATAATGCATCGGTTGCAGCGATATCATACATTTCACAGTAATTGCTAGACAATGTCTTAAATGATTCCCAAAATAAGTTTAAAAAATATGTTTTCACGTCTGGCAGCATGATTTTTTTATTAACCACTTTCATAATTTATGTCATTTTCAAATCTCAGCTGAACTGCTTCTCAATAATGCCAGCATATAACATACAAATTATTAATGGAAACAGCACCCAGAGGGATGTTCCTATCTTTTTGTTACTTTTTTAAGCACAACTACTTATCACAACATTTAATTCAAAATGCAAATTTATCACAATTTCACCAACATAACTTCACCAATAGGAACTGTATTCTTGATGTTCCAATTAATCCACTTGAGCACAACAAGCCAGTATGTACGGATATTGAAGAAACAGTCCCCCTGAATACTATTGACCTCAATTATATTTCATTGTGCTGAGAAATTGTATTTTTGTAAAATACGTCCAAGGTGTTTTTGGAATACATCACTTCCTGACAAACATTAAGCTTGTGGACAAAAGTAACGTTGTTTTTGGGAGAAAATCAACTGTAGGTTTGGTATCTGTAGTCTAGATACCATTACCTTTACAAATCACATAATTTTCTTGAGACTAACTTTCCAAATAACCAGAACAATGCAACGAATTTCTGAACGCATTAAAGTTGCAGCCATATTATAGTATAGTGAGGTTAGTACCATTTTGCTCATTATTCCCTGATTAAAACGGTACCCGGACGTGGCGCCGACGGACGAGAAGCCGAAGCAAAGAAGTGGAAGCGAAATAACCGAATGGAAACAAAGCCGAAATGCCAAATAGCCCAATGGAAACAAAGCCGAAACGCCAACTAACCAAAAGGCTTGGACACCTAAATGCAAACTAACCGAAAGGGCAGGACGCCTAAAAGTTAACTGTAAACAACTGTACAGACACAGTCTGGTGTTCAAAGTCAGCTTTAATTATCAGTCATGGTGGTGCAGTACAATCATGGTGGTGCAGTTGTTAGTTCATCTGTGCCACCTACGTACACGGGAGGTATGGCGGGGCATACAAGACATCACAAACTACAGAGGCTGTGCCACAAAGTCAGAAGACCTGAGTGCGTCGCTGGCAGAAAAGCTAAATTGCTTCTTCTCCCGCTTTGAAAGATCACAACAGCAGCACTCACCTGCTACAGCCCTGCTCCCACCCTCACCTGGCTCCTGTACTACTCCACTCACTGTCAGGGAGCACGATGTCAGACGGGTGCTCCTGGCAGTGAACCCCAAGAAGGCTACCGGCCCAGATGGAGTACCTGGTAAGGTGCTCAAAGCGTGTGCCCACCAGCTCACTGTCATCTTCACCAGAATTTTCAACCTCTCCCTGGACCAGGCAGTTATTCCGTCCTGCCTAAAATCAGCCACAATCGTCCCAGTGCCGAAGAAGTCTCCCATCACTAGCCTAAATGATTACCGTCCCGTGGCCCTCACTCCGGTAATCACGAAGTGCTTCGAGAGATTGGTCCTCCAGCACATCAAGGACTATCTACCACCAGACTTCGACCCCCATCAATTCGCTTATCGCCAAAATAGATCCACGGAAGACGCCATCACCGTAGCTCTCCACTCTGTGCTGAGCCATTTGGAGCAGAGGCAGAGCTACGTCCGGATGCTCTTTGTGGATTATAGCTCAGCTTTCAACACAATCATTCCGGAAATTCTCATTGATAAATTGGTCACTCTCGGCCTCCCCACTCTCACATGTGCCTGGATAAAAGATTTCCTCACCAACCGGCCCCAGACTGTGAGACTCGGCCCCCACCTCTCCTCCACTCGCAGGCTGAGTACCGGCTCCCCACAGGGCTGTGTGCTAAGCCCCCTCCTATACTGTCTCTACACCTACGACTGTAGTCCGGCCCACAACAACAACCGCATCGTCAAATTTGCTGACGACACTACTGTAGTCGGACTTATTTCAAAGGGAGACGAGGCAGCCTACAGAGAGGAAGTCCTGAAGTTGACAACCTGGTGCTCAGAAAACAATCTGGCTCTGAACACCAGAAAAACAAAAGAGCTCATTGTCGACTTCAGGAGGCACAGCACCGACTTAGTCCCCCTACATATCAACGGCGAGTGTGTGGAGAGGGTCTACACCTTCCGGTTTCTCGGCGTCCTTATCTCTGCTGACATCTCCTGGACAGACAACACGACAGCGGTCATCAAGAAGGCTCAGCAGCGGCTGCACTTCCTGAGGGTTCTCAGGAAGCACAACCTGGACTCTAACCTGCTGCTGACCTTCTACCGCTCGTCCATCGAGAGCCTGCTGACATACTGCATTACAGCATGGTACGGCAGCTGCACCATGGCAGACAGGGAGAGGCTTCAGAGGGTAACTAGGACAGCACAGAAGATCATTGGTTGCCCTCTCCCCTCCCTGATGGACATTTACACCTCCCGCTGCCTTAACAGGGCAAAGAATATCATCAAGGACAGCTCCCATCCTGCGTTTGGACTGTTCGACCTGCTGCCCTCTGGAAGGCGCTATAGGTGCATCAAAACTAGGACAAATAGACTCAGGAACAGTTGTTTTCCGAAAGTCATAACTTCTCTTAACTCACACATGCACTGACTTCACAGCCCAACACCCGGACTCCATCTATTCTATCCACGTACTGAAATTTGGAACTGTAATGTGTATTGTAATTGTAATTTTTAATATTTTTTAAATAATTTTTAATATTTTAATATAACTTTAAAAATCTGCCTAAGAATACTACCTATTCATCCTTCACCATTTTGCCTTTATAGATATGTATATAGCGCCGCAGAATTGTTCACCTATCCCCCCCCCTGTTTTGTTTTCTGTTTCTTGTTTTTTGTACTAAACTATATGTATGCACTGAGTACGAGATGCTTTTAATCTCATTGTACATGTATAGTGACAATAAATGGCATATCTATCTATCTATATCTATATGGGAAGTGAGTGTTAATATAAAGTGTACAGTAAGGTGGAGTTAATGTTAGTACATTACTCTGATTGGTTCACATGCAATAACCAATCTACATCCTTCCCCATAGAGAAAAGAGTTGTTCAGCAGTTGTTAAAACACATGCGGTTAAACATAATCACCGTGCCTGTCAGGCGGACTGCTAACCCGACCCGAACGCATATGGACAAACCCTTCCCCCTCCGTTCCGGAAAGGATAGTAGGGCTGGGTGGTGGAGAACCCAAGAAGGAGAACGCAGCCGGGAAGCCGTGGAGCCGGGAGAGGAGCGGCGGGGCGAGCATGCAGTACCAGGGGCACTGGGGGATTGGGTAACCGAACGACGCGGGGAATACATGCGGGGGTCAGGGGGTCTGGGACAGACAACAGCAGCAGGTGTCTTGAAAACCAACGGCGGTGTGTAAGGACCGGGATGAGATGGTCGCGGTTCGTTCACGGGCAGAAGATGTCGACGGCTGCGCCGATACGGAACACCATCGACATTGACGAGGTAGGAACGAGGTTCCTTGGCTGGCCCCTCAACGAAACCCAGTCGGGTATGTCCAACTGCAGTCTGCAGGCGAACCACTGGACCTTGCAGTAACGGTTTAAGTGGTTTGCTCGACTTGTCATAGGAGCGCTTCTGGACATCATGTTTCTTCTGAATGCGTCTCTGAACCGCAACTGGTTTGAGCACCTGTAGCTTCAGCTGTTGCTGGGCGACGGGGAGCTGGGGCCGTGTTGTACGAGACATCAGGCGCTGGGCGGGAGAGCCTAGAACACCATCCCTGGAAATGTTTCTCAGGTTTAACAGATCCAGGTAGACGCCGGAATTGGCAAGATGCGAACGTTCCATTAACTGTTTCGCGCTCCTGACAGCACGCTCAGTGAGGCCGTTGGATTGAGCGTATTCGGGGCTGCTGGTAACATGCTGAAAGTTCCAACATTTGGCAACGTTTTTAAATGCCTGACTGGTGAACTGTCTCCCGTTGTCAGTTTGCAGTCGAACTGCTACGCTGTGTACAGATAAATGTCTCTGAAGCTTCTGTATTACCATCTCAGATGTACAGGTAGGCAGCAGGTCAAGTTCAAACCAATTGGCGTAGGAATCGACCAGAACTAGGTCGTGTTTACCATGCCATTCCAAAATATCCGCAGCGAGGGATGTCCAAGGTAGTTCTGGAGCGGGTTGTTGCAGGAGAGGCTGTTTCTGTTGGTGGGGCGCCAAGCTGTTGCAGATGGAGCAGGATGCCGTTTTTTCACGTATGTACTTGGTCATTCCTGGCCAATAAAACATGCTTTGGGCACGGGCGAGCGTAGCCTCAGTACCAGGGTGGCCACAGCGGGCATCTTTGTAGTATTCATTGTGCAGGGATGAGGAAATCACAACTTTGTGACCCTTGACAATGATCCCGTCTTGTACCACCAGTTCATCACGAACTAAGAAGAATGGCTGTATATCTAGTGGAGTGTTGGATTGTTTTGTGGGCCAACCACTCTAGATAATGGAGGAGAGCAGCTGTAGCGTTCTGTCAGCAGCTGTCTGTTCCACAAGGCGACGCAATCGTTCCGTGGGAACAAAGTCGACTTTAAGCACAGCAAGCTCAGCGCACTCAAAGGGATGTTGTTCGCAGAACGCCCGTGGCGCTCGAGAGAGAGTGTCAGCGATGAGCATATCTTTGCCCTTTTTGTAAACAATCTGGAAATCAAAATGCTAGAGCTGCATCATCTGCGTGAATAGGTTTGTTCTGGATGGTGACCAGGGGTTAGTGGTCAGTTTCAATTGTAATAGTTTTCCCAAAGATAAAGTCTTTAAACTTGGAACATGCAAAAACGACAGCTAGCAGCTCTTTCTCACTTTGGGCATAGCGCTGCTCAGTGTCTGTCATGGTGCGAGAGGCGTACGATACAGGTAGCACGGTGCCATCAGCTGATGTTTGCAGGCAGGCTGCGCCTAACCCGCCTTGCGAAGCATCACAGGTGATAGTGACTGGCAGCTTGAGGTTGAAGTACGTCAAGGTGGGAGTGCTGGCTAGCTGGAGCTTTAAAGAGTCGAACACTTGCTGGTGTTGCTGATACCAGGTCCGGGCAGTCTCCTTGTGAGTGAGCTGTCTCAGTGGCGAGATAAGTTCGCTGAGGTTGGGCATGAACTTCCCCAGATAGTTGACCATAACCAGAAAACGCTGAAGGCTGTGGGCGTCTGTGGGAGCAGGCAGTTCATTGATGGCTGCAGTCTTCTTAGGGTCTGGCTTTAACCCTTCGCTTGTGAACACATGTCCGACATAGGTAACCTCTGAGACACGGAACTTGCACTTCATGGAGTTGAACTTTAGGTTGATCTCACGTGCCCTGTACAGAATCATATTTAAATTAGAATCGTACTCCACTAAGTCATGGCCGTACACCAGAATGTCATCAACGACGATAGCACATGGGTAGCCTGTGAACAGCTGTTCCATAGCTCTCTGAAAGACCTCGCTGGCCGAGTTAATTCCAAATGGCATTCTGAGGAACTTGAATCTGCCAAATGGTGTGGCAAATGTAGTGAGGCTTGAGGATGCGTCATCTAGAGGTATCTGCCAAACCGAGCTTTTGGCATCTAGTACTGAGAACAATGTTGCACGACCGATTTGAGCTGCAACGTCTTCGATGGTTCTCATCGGGTAGTGTGGGCGTTTAATAGCTGTGTTCAGGTCTCTTGGGTTAATGCACACAAGCTCGTCTTTGTCTTTCTTTTTTGTGACAACCATGGTGGAGACCCAGTCTGTGGGTTCACTTATTTCAGCCAGTACCCCCATGGATACCATGCGTCTCAGTTTGGCTTGAATTCTGTCACGCAAAGCATGGGGTACGCGGTGAGGTGCACGGGCTGCTGGGACAACAGTGGGGTCAATAGTGATCTTGTAAGTCATTGGCAACTTGCCCAGTTTGTCGTAGAACAACTCCTGATAGAGGGAGAGGAGTTGTTGTGTCGGTTCATCAGATAAGCATAGCTTGTGGACAGTGCATCCGAAGGACATTAAACCCAGGTCGAGACACGCATGGATTCCCAACAAAGTCTCAGAGTTCGATTTTACAATGCAAAAAATCAGGTTTTTAGTGACATTGTCCACTACACACTTGAAATCAGCTTTTCCGAGAGGGTGCAGAACCTCCCCTCCCCCCGTAGGCATGCAAGGTAGAGGCATCCTCAGTCAAGGTCTCATTATTTCTTATCTTGTTATAGACCTTCAGGGACATTACGTTCACACGTGCACCCATGTCTACTTTAGCAATAACAGACTTGCTATTAATGTGCATGGTAACAGCAGGGTCCAAGGGCTTACCAGATGTGCGGTGGAGAGTGTAAACAGCAGAACTCTTGTATGAGATAATTGGTTCATTCTCGTGGGCAGCTTCGAACTGTTCATGGGAGTCAGGGACTGTTGGGTCTTGCTGCAGCAGGTGTAGATTAGACTTTGAATTCGCACTAGCGTTCCCACGAGAACGACAGCATGTGGCAAAATGATTAATTTTCTTACAGTAATTGCATTATTTGCCGTTTGCTGGGCAAAGCTGGTGACCTCTATTATGGAAATAATTGCAGTTAGCGCACCTCTGCGGTGCCTCATTCACAAATCTTATAGTGCCTGCTGACACGGTGCAGTTACTGAAACCGGTCAGATTAACATCATGTTTCTGTGTGCCAAGCTGATCACCCAGTGGGGCTACAACCTCCAACATACAACAGGCATGCACAGGCTGTTCAAGAGTCAGGTCAGCATTTCAGAGTAGCTCTGTTTTGAGCTTGCGATCACACATGCCACTAACGATTTTGTCGCGTATTAACTCATTAGTTATCTCACCAAAGCAACATCTCAGGGCCATGTACTTCAAATCACAAATGAAACATTCCACAGGTTCATCAGGATGCTGTTGGCGTGCAAAGAAATTTGCTCTCCCCAGATTGCGGTTCGATGGCAGGTCACATAACTCACAGAATTTACATAGCAGCACGTTAGGGTTGCACATTGTCTCAGCTGGGAACACCACCTGGCCATTCCCGGCGAGCACAGGTGGCACAAAGTCAAAGGTTTGCTTGCGAATCATAGCCTCAGGTCCAGCCAGGTTGAGCAGGAGCAATGTCTTGACTTCATCTGGATCGTTGCGATGGACGATATTGATGTAGTGCACATAATCTATTTCAAAGAGCCTCCATCGCTCGCCTATGTCTGCATCAAAGATGAGCTGGGTTGGCTTGCGGCAGGAGTGAGCCATCGGAGTAAAAGTTCAAGACTAATAAAATGCAAATAAAACCCGATAGACGGACGCAATGGGAAGTTTCCAGCTAATCTGACACCATGTAAACAACAGTACAGACCTAGTCTGGTGTTCAAAGTCAGCTTTAATCATTAGTCATGGTGGTGCAGTATAATACGTTATTAGTTCATCTCTACCACTGGTGTAACTACGTAATATGTGAAATGAGTGTTAATATAAAGTGTACAGTAACGTGGAGTTAATGTTAGTTCATTACTCTGATTGGTTCACATGCAATAACCAATCTACATCAACTAACTGAAAGGCTGCATCGCCTAAAAGCAAACTCACTGAATGGCTGCTCTACCGAAATGCCACTGACCCTAAAGGCAGCATCGCCTACAAGCCAACGAATCAAATGCCACTCAACAGAAAAGTCAAATAACGGACATGACGTGCCAGGGGGCGAGACTTGTCACGATTTGTCCAGACGCCCACGTCCATCACATCATTGTGGAGGGATGAACATTGTCCCACACCTCCGCTCCACCCAACCCACAGCCTGCAGAGGGTGGCCGTGGGAGGGTGGGGGCTGTCCCGAGGGATACGCACCTTCGGCCGCTTACAACCTGGTGCTTGGGTTTAGATTGCCCTGTCACCTATGGCTTGTGCAGGAAAATGACCCCCAAACTCCCGCCGGTGGAAAAGGGAATGTGGGGGTCATTCTCCCACACAAGCAATAGGTGACTGAGCAATCTGAACCTGAGCACCAAGTTGTAAGCGGCCAAACGAATGCAACCCTTGGGACAGCCCCCACTCTCCCACGGCCATGGCTGTCCTCCACCTCATCTCCCCCATGCGGCCGCACTGTGATGGGCTGTGGGTCGGGTGGAGCAGAGATGTGGGACAGGCTGGTCCCTCCGCCAACCCAGTCACTGACTGTGATCCACCGCCATCGGACCTCAATCCCCACAATAAGGCAATTTCACCCCCCCCCCCCCCCCCCCCCCCCCCGACCCCCGGACCTTGACCCCGGAGACAGACAGCTCTGAGCATAGTAAATAACTTTTAAAACATGGGGGACAAGGTCAAAGGTCAAAAACTTTATTTGCCATTTGTGCTTACACACATAGGAGCTTTTGTGCGGTTGTTCAGAGAGTCAAGTCGTCAAATTAAAAAGACACACAGAAAGACACATAATCTATAAAAACATATACTTCTCTAGAAATAAAAAAGAAAGTGCCTAAAACCCTATATAAAGGGGAAAGTGAGAGCATTGTAAATTGCACAAACCCTATATAAAAGTGTCGATTGCATTGTAAATTGCACAGGCCCAGGAGACAATATAATATGATATAATATGATATGCTATGAGGTAGGTCAGGACATCAGTTCATTTTGTTTTGGCCAAGAGTCTCACTGTGGCAGGGAAGAAGCTCTTAAAAAAGCGTGTTCTGTTTGTGGCGATACTGTCCGCTCGTCTGTGCCTGAGGTTGTATGTGCAGTTTTTGTGTTTGAGCAGGGAGTGAGCTGGATGTAGTGTGTCTCTGATGATTCGCTCTGCTCTTTTTTGACAGCGCTGTGTGTAGATTGTGTCCATGGAGGGGAGTTCCGTTCTGATAATCCTCTCTGCAGTCTTTATGACTCTTTGCAGAGCCTTCCTCTCTGTCTGTGTGGTGTTTCCATACCACACCGTGATGCCTGTGGTGAGGATGCTCTCTATCAGTCCTTTGTAGACCTGGGTGAGAGGGCGACAGTGCAGACCAGCTTTTCTGATCAGCCTGATGAAGTACAGTCTCTGCTGGGCTTTTTTCACTGTGGCAGCAGTGTTCAAAGTCCAGTTCAGATCTGATGTTACTTGTAATCCCAGGTATCTGTAACTGTCAGCCCTCTCCACCACAGTCCCCTTGATGATGAGGGGCTGCAGGGGGGGTGGATTTTTTCTGAAGTCCATTATTATTTCTTTTGTCTTGTCTGTGTTGAGGCTTAGGTCGTTCACCTCACCATAGGCAAGAATGTCGTTCACCAGACTCCTGTAGCCCGACTCGTCCCCCCCCTTGATGAGGCCCAGGATGGTGGTATCATCCGCATACTTAATAATGATGGTGTTTTCCTGGGTGGAGACACAGTCGTGTGTGTACAGGGTGAAAAGTTTGGGACTGAGACAGCAGCCTTGTGGTGATCCTGTGCTGACGGTGAGCTCTGCAGACACCCTCCTTCCCATCCTCACCACACACACACATTCCCTGGCGGGCAGATGACAAGTGTGCATGACAATGAACAATTTTATCTCCTCCCATTCCGCCCCCCCCCCCAATGGTTGCGCTCATTCAGCCGTTTACAACTTGGTGCTCGGGTTCAGTTTCTCCTGTCCACATGATTTAAAAGCGATTTACAATGCACCGAGCCGTCTCTCCCCACAGCCGGGGTGGTGGTGAATCACCCGATGTGGGTGTCAGGGTCCGGAGATCTGGGAGTGGGGGGGGGGGGGGATTCACCCTGGTGTGTGGGTTGGGGTCCGATGGCGGTGCATCGTGGTCAGTGACTCTGGGTGGGCGGAGGGGCTAGCCTTTCCCACACCTCCGCTCCACGCGAACCACAGCCCGTCACAGTGCGGCCGCACAGGGGAGATAAGGCGGAGGGCGGCTGTGGCTGTGAGAGAGTGGGGGCTGTCCCGAAGGATGCGCACCTTCAGCCGCTTACAACTTGGTGCTTGGGTTTAGATTGCCCAGTCACGTATGGCTTGTGCGGTAGAATGACCCCCACATTCCCGTCTCCACCGGCGGGAGTTTGGGGGTCATTTTCCCGCACAAGTCATAGGTGACTGGGCATTCTGAACCCAAGCACCAAGTTATAAGCAGCCGAAGGTGTGCATCCCACGGGACAGCCCCCACTCTCCCACGGCCACCCTCCGCAGGCTGTGGGTCGGGTGGAGTGGAGGTGTGGGACAATGTTCATCCCTCCACAGTGATGTGATGGACGCGGGGGTCTAGACCAATCTCTGACAGGTCCTGCCCCCCGGCAACATCATGTCTGTTATTTTACTTTTCTGTTGAGCGGCATTTGATTCGTTGGCTTGCACGCGGCACCGCCTTTCGGGTAGGTGGCGTTTCGGAAGAGCGGCCATTCAGTGAGTTTGCTTTTAGGCGACACAGCCTTTCGGTTAGTTAGCTTTTAGACGTCCCGCCCTTTTGGTTAGTTTGCATTTAGGCGTCCCAGCCTTTCAGTTAGTTGGCGTTTCGGCTTAGTTTCCATTCGATTATTTGGTGTTTCGGCTTAGTTTCCATTCGGTTATTTGGCTTCCACTTCTTTGTTTCGGCTTCTCATCCGTCGGCGCCACGTCCGCACACGACCAAAAACACTTCCTACTCCCAGTCTCAAGAAGCAGGATCTTTGTAAAAAACCGATAGGCCATAATAAGTAATAATGACATATGACAGCGCAAATTGGAGGAACAGCACCACTTATTTAGCTTGGGTAGTTCACAACCAGCAGTATGAACATTGACTTCTCTAATGTCAGATAGTCTTTCTCCCTGCTTCCCCTCCCCTTCCCAGCTCTCCCACAAGCCTACTGTCTCCGCCTCTTCCTTTCTTTCCCCCCCCCCCCACCCCCCGACATCAGTCTGAAAGAAGGTCTTGACCCGAAACGTCACCTATTCCTTCACTCCGTAGGTGCTGCCTCACCCACTGAGTTTCTCCAGCAATTTTGTCTACTATCCATGAAGAGAATAGATTTAATGAGAGAGCATAGATTTGTTAGAGGGAAAAAAATAACAGGACTGCAGCTTAAACATTCCTTTCTTTAAAATGTTATTATTCCCTATTCATACAATTGGCTGTGGGTGTATGGAACAAGCTACCTGAGGAAATGGGTCCCATTACTTTTCTCTAGAGAACCTGCCTGTCGCGCTGAGTTACTCCCGCATTTTATGTCTAGCTTCTGAGGAAAAGGTTGGGCAGGTTCAATAACATTGTTTACAATACATTTGGATAGGTACATGGATAGGAAATGTTAAGAGGGAAATGGACTAAGTGTGGGCAAATTGGACTGGCTTAGATGGGGTATCGTGGTTGCTATGGACAAGTTAAGTTGAATTCCTTGTATACATGCTGGGAATTTCTTTTGGCTTTAAGGGATTTGAAAATGTTTATATCTTTTTTTTTGTAGCTTCTGAACTAGTATGCAATCCATGGTGATTAAGACCTATCAGGTTGAATTTTAAAATGTGCTCTGTGACATTTGACCAGCCAGGTAAATCTGTGAATAAACACCATGGGTGCCCATCGTGACTAAGTTTCTTCACTAGGGTATTTTGTAGAACTCTTTACAGTATAGTTTATTGCTTTGTGAGGAAAGTTTACAACTGTATTACATGCAGTTCTGGACATTTGGACAGGTACTTTGGATACGTCTTCATAAACAAGTACTTTGGATCCGTCTTCATGAACAGGTAATATGGATCCGTCTTCACTATGGAGGACACAAACAATATCCTTGATGTACTAGTGGCCAGAGGATCTGGCCACATTAGGCAGGGAATGGTGTTGGATAGACTGATGGGACTGAAGGCTGAAAAATCCCCAGGGCCTGATGATCTGCATCCCAGGGTACTTGAGGAAGTGGCTCTAGAAATCATGGATGAATTGATGATAATTTTCCAATGTTCTATAGACTCAGGATCAGTTCCTGTGGATTGGAGGGTAGCTAATGTTATCCCACTTTTTTAAGAAAGGCGGGAGAGAGAAAACAGGGAATTATAGACCAGTTAGCCTGGCATCGGTGGTGGGTAAGATGCTGGAGTCAATTATAAAAGATGAGATAGCCGAACATTTGGATAGCAGTAACAGGATCGGTCCGAGTCAGCATGGGTTTACGAAGGGGAAATCATGCTTGACTAATCTTCTGGAATCTTTTGAAGATGTAACTAGGAAAATGGACAAGGGAGAGCCAGTGGATGTAGTATACCTGGACTTCCAGAAACATTTGATGAGGTCCCACATAGGAGATTAGTGAGTAAAATTAGGGCACATGGTATTGGGGGTAGAGTGCTGACATGGATAGAGAAGTGGTTGGCAGACAGGAAACAAAGAGTAGGGATTAAGGGGTCCCTTTCAGAATGACAGGCATTGACTAGTGGGGTATGGCAAAGCTCGGTGCTGGGACCGCAGCTATTTACAATATACATCAATGATTTGGATGAAAGGATTCAAAGTAACATTAGCAAATTTGCAGATGACACAAAGCTGGGTGGCAGTGTGAACTGTGAGGAGGATGCTATGAGAATGCAGGGTGACTTGGACAGGTTGGGGGAGTGGGCAGATGCATGGCAGATGAAGTTTAATGCAGATAAATGTGAGGTTATCCACTTTGGTAGCAAAAACAGGAAAGCAGATTACTATCTAAATGGCGTCAAGTTAGGAAAAGGGGTAGTACAACGGGATCTGGGGGTGCTTGTACATCAATCTATGAAAGTAAGCATGCAGGTACAGCAGGCAGTGAAGAAAGCGAATGGCATGTTAGCCTTTATAACAAGAGGAATCGAATATAGGAGCAAAGAGGTTCTTCTGCAGTTGTACAGAGCCCTAGTGAGACCACACCTGGAGTATTGTGTGCAGTTTTGTGTCCCCTAATTTGAAGAAGGACATTCTTGCTATTGATGGAGTGCAGCGTAGGTTTACAAGGTTAATTCCCGGGATGGCAGGACTGTCATATGCTGAGAGAATGGAGCAACTGGGCTTGTACACTCCAGAGTTTAGAAGGATGAGCGGGTATCTCATTGAAACATATAAGATTGTTAAGGGTTTGCACACGCTAGAGGCAGGAAACATGTTCCCGATGTTGGGGGAGTCCAGAACCAGGGGCCACAGTTTAAGAATATGGAGTAAGCCATTTGGAACGGAGACGAGGATACACTTCTTCTCACAGAGAGTGGTGAGTCTGTGGAATTCTCTGCCTCAGAGGGCGGTGGAGGCAGGTTCTCTGGATGCTTTCAAAAGAGAGCTAGATAGGGCTCTTAAAAATAGCGGAGTCAGAGGATATGGGGAGAAGGCAGGAACTGGGTACTGATTGGGGATGATCAGCCATGATCACACTGAATGGCAGTGCACCGGCTCTAGAAATTGTAGACGTACTGGTGATCATTTTCCAATGTTCTATAGATTCAGGATCAGTTCCTGTGGATTGGTGTGTTGGGATTGGAGATTAGTGAGCAAAATTAGAGCACGTGATATTGGGGGTAGGGTGCTGACATGGAGAGAAATTTGGTTGGCAGAAATGAAACAAAGATTTATGGACCTATTACAAGCATGAGGTGCAATAGTAATTTTAAAAATAAATAAATAAATAAATGGTATCAGGACCTGGCATTGGGAGATAAAACAACAAAAACAGACTTGGTTGGTAGTCTTTCTGCGGAGTTTAATGTTATAATAGAGCGATTGTCCTTACTTTCTTTTTCTTTCTTTTCTAGGGTCTACTTTCTTACTTTACTTCCTTCTCTAACTTCTTTTCTAAGGGGCTTTCTTTTCCCAACACTCTCCTGCACTTCACAACTCTTGCGCACCTTCTTTACTTTCCTTACTTCTATCTTTTTCTTAAAGCTTTAAAAAAAAAAAAAAATGAAGCGGTACAAAAAATGTATTAAGATATATGTGTTGTGTGTTATTGTAATTTACCGTACTTCTAATAAAAATAATAAAAAAAAAAAAAGAAATGAAACAAAGAGTAGGGATTAACGGGTCCCTTTCTGAATGGCAGGCAATGACTAGTGGGGCGCTGGGACCACAGCTATTTACAATATACATTAGTGATTTAAATGAAGGGATTAAAAGTAACATTAGTAAATTTGCAGATGACACAAAACTGGGTGGCAGTGTGAACTGTGAAGAGGATGATATGAGGATGCAGGGTGACTTGGACAATGTGTTGTATATGTAATATAAATGCCAGTGCCCCTTTAATATAAATGCCTGTTCCTCATGCTTGAGGTCAGGTGACCTTCGAGAGGTTTCCGTTGGTTGTTCAGATTAAATCTTACTTACAAGATGTTGGACGTGTTGTCTTTGTGCTAGTCACAACAGGGCCTTACGTGGTCTCAAACTTTAAAGACAAGTTGGGTGAGTGGGCAGATGCATGGCAGATGCAGTTTAATGTGGATAAATGTGAGGTTATCTGCTTTGGTGGCAAAAACAGGAAGGCAGGTTATTATCTAAATGGAGTCAAAATGGGATAAGGGGAAGTACAACGGGATCTGGAGGTCCTTGTTCATCGGTCACTGAAAGTAAGCATGCAAGTACAGCAGGCAGTGAATAAAACCAAGAGACAAGACAAGAGACATTGGTACATCAATTGGTACAGTGAAATTTGTGTTCACCATGCAGCCATAAGAATAAAAAAGAGCACAGAACACGATAGTCTTTTACATAGACATGCCCACAGAGCGGAATCAAACTTTCCCACTGTGAGGGAAGGCACCAAAGTTCAGTCATCCTCCTCTCTTGTCCTCTGTTGTTCACCCATGGTCAGGGGGGCTCCCGAACCCTTCGCTGTCGCCACTATGGGCGGCCCGATGTTCAGGCCCGCTCGCCGGATGATGGAACTCTGACGTCGGGAACGGGAGAACATTCTCAGTGGCTTGGACTTCCGAATCGGCCACTTCCTACCAGAGACCACAGCTCCCAAAGTGCACAGGCCGAGCTGGGCGGAGGTTCACGCTGGCGGCCATCAGCAAAGGCATCCCAGGACTCCGCGATGTTGAAGTCAGCGCCACCTGCGCTGGAAGCTCTGCAAACCACAGCTCTGCGATGTTGAAGCAGCAAGCCCAACACTCCGGGGCTTCACTCCCTGTATGCATGCTTCTGGTCAAAGGAATGTCGAAAGGGCAAGAAGAGATTAAATAAACATGGTGCATGGAAAACATGCTGGTAGAAAATCCTTACAATGTTTTATGAACTTGTAAAGGGGAAGAGAATTGTAAATTTTGCAGTGGGTTCTGTGGAGACCGAATGTTTAATCTGACTGTGGAAGCTGAATAAGTGAGCTGGTAGTAGCTTGAACGTCAAGGGAGTGCTGCTGACATTCAGCTACTCTAGTAGTAAATCCCCAAATTAAACCTGTGCACTGTGAGGCTGGAACTTGCTGAGTGCTAATACAATTTATGCTCTGTTGTTGGTCTCCAGACTGTCCCAGTCCTGAATTATGCTGGGAAATTGCCAGTCTGACTGATCCTATAGATTTTAATAGGAATTATAGGTCTGGATCAGTAGGTAAGGAGAAAAGTAAATTACTTTTTCTAATTATTTTGCTTTAGTTTAATGCTTTTAATTACATGCTTTTAGGTATAATAAGCACCTTATTTTTTATTATTTTAAAAATTACTTTAAAAGACATTTAAAAGCTATTAAAATTCCTCACAGTTTTTGCCTTCTACCAAGATCCAACATAACATCTGCACTACATCATGTGCCTTCTAGTCATTGATCAGACCTCATTCTGTCGAAGACCTCCCAGACCTGCACTCTGCCTGCCAGAACTATGGGTGGTCATTCTAAGCTGCAGCCTTCCTGCAGCAAGGTCCAGCCCAGTATATTGTATCATATAACAGACCAGAAAGCATCACCTCATATTTCGCTTGGGCAGCTTACAACCCAGTGGTATGATTATTGATTTCTCTAACTTCAAGTAACCCTTGCATCCCCTCTCTCTGTCCCTCCCCAACCCTAGTCATTGTACTAGTTCTACTGTCATTCTGGGGAGTCTGTATAACTCGTTATCACCTATCCCATTGACCATTGTTGTCTCTACATTTCCTTGAATATTGTTGTTTTTTGCATATCTTTCATTAATTTGTCCTAAGTACTAATAATAATAATAATAAATTTTGATTTAATGGGCGCCTTTCAGACATCTCAAGGACACCGTACATAGATTAATAGGAATAAAAACATATAATCAGAATAAAATAAGTAATAAAGACATCACAGAGACACAAATTAAAAACAGAATTCAATCCAAAAACAGAAAATCAAAAACACAATGTGAAGTACTGTCTATATCTTTCGTTCTCCTCTCCCTTGACTCTTTGTCTGAAGAAGGGTCTCACCCCAAAATGTCACCTATTCCTTTTCTCCAAAGATGATGCCTGGCCCGCTGAGTAACGTTCAGCTTTTTGTGTCTGTCTTCAGTTATTAGTTTAGTTCAGAGATACAGCTTGGAAACAGGCCCTTTGGCCCAACAAATCCATGTTAACGATTAATCACATGTTCCATGTTATTCCACATTTGCATCCACTCCCTACACGTAAGGGGCATTTCATAGAGTTCAGTTAACCTACAAACTCACACGTTTTTCAGTGCATTCATTTTATAAAACACTATTTATTTGAAATATTTTGGCAATTCTGAAATTGTCTTAAAATTCCCCTTCTTTCACCCCCATATTGTGAATAGAACACGTGTTTGCACAAAAAACTCAGAGCCTCCATGGATTTTGAAGAAACAGCAGCAAAGAGAAACAGGAAAAAGCACTGATTGGTTCTAGCCCAAGTGGGAGGAGAGTTAGAAGTGAGTCACAGGGGGAAAACAATTTAAAACTGAGGAATTTGTAAATTTGTAAATTTGTAAATTGGTAATTTAGGCAATTTATCAGTGAATATAAGCAAGGCTGTTCTTAGGGAGTGGCAGTGAGGGAAGTGCATTGTGAGTAAAGTGTGAGTCTTTGGCTCGAGAGTGCATTGTGAGTAGAGTCAAGAGTCAAGAGTCAAGAGTCAAGAGTCAAGGGTCAAGGGTCAAGCGAGTTTATTGTCATGTGTCCCTGACAGGACAATGAAATTCTTGCTTTGCTTCAGCACAACAGAACATAGTAGGCATTGACTACAAAACCGATCAGTGTGTCCATATACCATTATACACGTAAATACACACATGAATAAATAAACTGATGAAGTGCAAATAACAGATAATGGGCAATTAATGTTCATAGTTTTGTCCGAGCCAGGTTTAATAGCCTGATGGCTGTGGGGAAGTAGCTATTCCTGAACCTGGTCATTGCAGTCTTCAGGCTCCTGTACCTTCTACCTGAAGGTAGCAGGGAGATGAGTGTGTGGCCAGGGTGGTGTGGGTCTTTAATGATACTGCCAGCCTTTTTGAGGCAGCAACTGCGATAGATCCCCTCGATGGAAGGGAGGTCAGAGCCGATGATGGACTGGGCAGTGTTTACTACTTTTTGTAGTCTTTTCCTCTCCAGGGCGCTCAAGTTGCCGAACCAAGCCACGATGCAACCGGTCAGCATGCTCTCTACTGTGCACCTGTAGAAGTTAGTCCTCCTTGACAAACCGACTTTCCGTAATCTTCTCAGGAAGTAGAGGTGCTGATGTGCTTTCTTAATAATTGCATCAGTGTTCTCGGACCAGGAAAGATCTTCAGAGATGTGCACGCCCAGGAATTTGAAGCTCTTGATCCTTTCAACCATCCTTTGATATAAACAGGACTGTGGGTCCCCATCCTACTCCTTCCAAAGTCCACAATCAGTTCCTTGGTTTTGCTGGTGTTGAGGGCCAGGTTATTGTGCTGGCACCACATGGACAGTCGGTCGATCTCTCTTCTATACTCAGACTCATCCCCATCAGTGATACGTCCCACAACAGTGGTGTCATCAGCAATCTTGATGATGGAGTTCGCACTATGACCGGCTCCGCAGTCATGAGTATAGAGTGAGTACAGCAGGGGGCTGAACATGCAGCCTTGAGGTGCTCCCGTGCTGATTGTTATCGAGTCTGACACATTTCCACCAATACGAACAGTCTGTGGTCTGTGAATGAGGAAGTCGAGGATCCAATTGCAGAGGGATGCACAGAGACCCAGTTCTGTGAGTTTGGTAACCAGCTTGGAGGGAATGATTGTATTAAGTGCCGAGCTGTAATCAATGAATAACAGCCTTACATATGAGATGTTGTTGTCCAAGTGGTCCAGAGCGGAGTGGAGGGCCAGCGAGATCACATCCACCATTGATCTGTTGTGGCGGTAAGCGAACTCAGTGAGTCCAGGTTTTTGTCGAGGTAGGAGTGATTTGCGCCATGATCAATCTCTCAAAGCACTTCATCACCACCGGCGTTAGAGCCACTGGTTGATAGTCATTGAGGCACGTCACCTTGCTCTTCTTGGGCACTGGTATAATTGATGCCCTTTTGAAGCAGGTGGGAACCTCGGACCTCAGAAGTGAGAGTTTGAAAATGTCTGTAAAAAATCCAGCCAGTTGATCCGCACAGGTTTTTAGAACACGACCGGGTATACCATCAGGTCCGGGCGCTTTTCGAAGGATCACCCCTCTGAAGGATTTCCTGACATCGGCCTCTGTGACTGAGACTGAAATACCATCACGAATGGGGGCTCGGGAAGGCACATCGGTGTTCTCCCTATCAAAGCGTGCGTAAAACGCATTGAGCTCATCAGGGAGTGATGTTTCGCTGACATTCGAGCTGCCACCTGGTTTCGCCTTGTAGGAGGTGATTGCATTCAGGCCCCGCCACAGCTGTCGAACATCTGTCTCATCCTCCAGCTTGGAGCAGAAGTCCCTTTTGGCTTTTTTGATGGCCTTACCAAGGTCATATCTGGACTTCTTGTCCACTGTATCATCAGACATGAATGCCCGGTGTCTGGTCTTCAGAAGAATGCGGATCTCAAAGTTCATCCAAGGTTTCTGGTTGGGAATCACTCGGAAGGTTTTGGTGGTGATGCAGTCCTCCACACATTTCTTAATGAAGTCTGTAATGACTGTGGCGTATTCGTTCAAGTCCGTTGCCGAGTCCTTGACATTGCCCAGTCCTGAAGTTGTTCCTCTGCCCCCACCCCCCCCCCCCCCCCCCGACCAGACGTCTGCCTGGGGTGGGATGTAGACAGCGGTCAGGATGATGGAGGTGTAATCCCTCGGAAGGTAGAACTTCATCGTCAGATGTTCAAGGTGTGGAGAGCAGGAGTTGGACAGGACTGCCACGTCTGAGCACCACGCAGAGTTGACCATGAGGCAGATGCCCCCTCCTCTCCCTTTCCCAGATGCCAGGGTACGGTCCATACGGTGGATGGAGAACCCTTCAAGCTGGACTGCTGAGTCTGGGGAACTGGGGGTGAGCCATGTCTCTGTGAAACAGAACACAGAGCATTCTCTCAGCTCCCTTTGATAAAGCAGCCTTGCCCTTAAGTCCTCCACTTTGTTTTCAAGGGACTGGACATTTGCCAGTAGGATAGTAGGGAGAGGGGGCCGAAGTCCCCTGCGCTTCAGTCTGACCTGAAGTCCTGCCCGTCGGCCACGTTGCCGGACACAATGGAGGCTTCCCCTTTGTTTTCAGGTACTGTGCTTGCTGTACCTGCTGTTTCTGCAGACCTGCGCTGGAACGGGGATTCCTTCACAGACGGCAGCTCCAGCTCCATAACGAACAGGGGTTCCCTCAAAGTCGGCAGCTGCAGCTCCAGCTCCGTTGTTCCTGGAGGATCCAGCCCGTCAGCTCTGGAGGTCATCCCGGAGTTTCCAGGTACCGTATCTGCGTTCCTCCGTCGGGTCGGGTGATTTCCAGCCAGCGTGGGAAATTTTATAGTCCGGGGTTCCCGCAGCTGCGGGAGATCACGAAATTGCGAGAACCTTGAGGTGCTCAAGCAGCTTGTCCGAAACGGCACCGATTTCTGCCGTTTTCCTGATCGAGGTGAGTTGATGGAAGTTGTAATTGAGCTTTTTATGTTCCGGAGCTCCGCAAAAGTCGCCGCAGGCAGGCGCCATCTTGAGCCAGATAGTGTGAGTAACGTGTGAGTCTTTGGCTTGAGAGTCTTCGGCGAGGATTTTGAGGAGAGGAGGCTGAGGAGAGGAGGCTACGCAAACGCTGGAGAGGGAGAGACGAAAGAAGGAGATGTCAGGCAAGCTGATTCAGTGTGATGCTTGCAGTATGTGGGAGGTCAACGACACTGTTGGTGTCTCTAGCTGCTGCAAGTGTGAGAAGTGCATCCAGGTAGAGCTTCTGAAGGACCGTGTTGGGGAACTGGAGAAGCAAGTGGATGACCTCAGGTTCGTCCGAGAGGCTGAGTCGATCCTCGACGAGTCCTACAGCAAGATTGTTACACCGAAGGTACTTGAAGAGGGAAGGTGGGTGACAGTGAGAAAAGGTACTTCGGATCTTTCTTCACTAAGGAAGACACAAACAATCTCCCAGATGTACTGGAGGACAGAGGATCTATGGGGGTCGAGGAACTGAAAGAAATTTTCATTAGGCGAGATATAGTATTGGGTCGGCTAATGGGACTGTAGGATGATAAATCCCCGGGACCTGATGGTCTGCATCTCAGGGTCCTTAGGGAGGTGGCTCTAGAAATAGGGGACGCATTGGTGATCATTTTCCAATGTTCAATAGATTCAGGATCAGTTCTTGTGGATTGGAGGATAGCTAATGTTATCCCACTTTTCAAGAAAGGAGCGAGAGAGAAAACGGGGAATTACAGACCAGTTAGCCTGACTTCGGTGGTGGGAAAGATGCTGGAGTCAATTATTAAAGAGGTCATAAAGGGGCATTTGGATAGCAGTAAAAGGATTAGTCCAAGTCAGCATGGATTTATGAAAGGAAAATCATGCTTGACTAATTTTCTGGAATTTTTTGAGGATGTGACAAGTAAAATGGATGAAGGGGAGCTAGTGGATGTAGTGTATCTAGACTTTCAGAAAGCCTTTGATAAGGTAGAGCCTTTGACATGGGAGACTGGTGACTAAAATTAGAGCACATGGTATTGGGGGTAGGGTGTTGACGTGGATATAAAATTAGTTGGCAGAGGAAGCAAAGAGGAGGAGTGAACGGGTCCTTTTCAGAGTGGTAGGCAGTGGCGAGTGGAGTGCCGCAAGGCTCGGTGTTGGGGCCGCACCTGTTTACCATATATATTAATGATTTGGAAGAGGGAATTAGGAGCAACACTAGCAAGTTTGCGGATGACACAAAGCTGGGTGGCAGTGTGATCTGTGAAGAGGATGTTAGGAGGTTGCAGGGTGACCTGGACAGGTTGAGTGAGTGGGCAGATGCGTGGCAGATGCAGTACAATATAGATAAATGTGAGGTTATCCACTTTGGCGGCAAAAACAAGGGAGCAGATTATTATCTCAATGGGGTTAGGTTAGGTAAGGGGGAAGTGCAGCGAGACCTGGGCGTCCTTGTACACCGGTCACTGAAAGTTGGCTTACAGGTACAGCAGGCAGTGAAGAAAGCTAATGGAAAGTTGTTCTTCATAACAAGAGGATTTCAGTATGGAGTAAAGAGGTTCTTCTGCAGTTGTAAAGGGCTTTGATGAGACCACATCTGGAGTATTGTGTACAGTTTTGATCTCCTAATTTGAGGAAGGACTTCCTTGTGACTGAGGCAGTGCAGCGTAGGTTCATAAGATTGATCCCTGGGATGGTGGGACTGTCATATGAGGAAAGATTGAAAAGACAAAGCTTGTATTCACTGGAGCTTGGAAGGATGAGGGGGCATCTTATAGAAACATCTAAAATTATAAAAAAGGACTGGACAAGCTAGATGCAGGAAAAATGTTCCCAATGTTGGGCTGGTCCAGAACCAGGGGCCACAGTCTTAGAATAAAGGAGAGGTCATTTAAGACAGAGGTGAGAAAAAACTTTTTTACCCAGAGAGTTGTGAATTTATGGAATCCCTGCCACAGAGGGCAGTGGAGGCCAAGTCACTGGATGGATTTAAGAGAGAGTTAGATAGAGTTCTAGGGTCTAGTGGAGTCAAGGGATATGGGGAGAAGGCAGGCACGGGTTATTGATAGGGGATGATCAGCCATGATCACAATGAATGGCAGTGCTGGCTCGAAGAGCCGAATGGCCTCCTCCTGCACCTATTTTCTATGTTTCTATGTTAAAATTCTATCAAACACTATACTCATCAAAAACAACAGCCGACCCTGCAAAGATGAAAGTTTTTCTTGAGAATTGCTATCTCCCATCCCTTAATGAGGAGGAACGGGATGAATTAGGAGCAGAGATAACAACAAAATACATTGTAGAGACTATTAAATCATTGAGAAGTGGAAAAACTCCGGGTCCGGATGGATTTAGTAACGAATTTTATTAAAAAATTAATGATTTAATTTCCCCACGTTTACAAGCCCTTTATATTCAAGCATTTAAAGATTAGACTTTGCTACAAACTCTTGCCAAATCAACTATTACATTGATTCCAAAAAAAGATTAAAATCTCGAGGAGCCTGGATCCTATAGGGCAATAGCCCTTTTAAATACGGAACAGAAGATACTAGCTAAGACTTTGGCTCGCAGATTAAGCTTGGTTATTAGTAAACGAATACATCCAGATCAAACTGGGTTTAAACCTAAACGACATTCGTTTTATAATTTGAGACGTTTGTTTAATATAATATACTCACAGAGAACGACAAACGAAGATCTAACAATTATTTCTCCAGATGCAAAAAAAGCTTTCGACCAAGTGGAATGGTCTTATCTTTTCACAGTGTTGGAAAAATTCCAATTGGGAGAAAACGTTACTTTATGGGTGAAGCTCTTATACACTAATCCGACAGCCAGAATACTGACAAATTAAATGCTTTCACCTAAATTTCATTTATCTAGGGGTAACAGACAAGGATGTGCCCTTTCACCAATGTTATTTGCTTTAGCCATAGAACCCCTTGCTGAGAGTATTAGGTCACATTCAGGCATTCATGGATAATGCCAAATATACCAACAATAAGATCTCGTTATATGCAGATGATGTACATTACTAATCCCCAAGTTAGTATTCCAAATGTGCTAAACATTATAGAACAATTTGGTTCTTTCTCAGGATATAGAATAAATTGGAATAAAAGTGAAATGTTGCCAATAAAAGAACAAGACCCTTCTCAACTCCAAAAACTTCCTTTCAGAATTGCTACCGAAAAGTTCAGGTATCTCGGAATTTACGTGACTAGAAAATATTCAATTTTGGAAAACACTTCCTATCTCCCTTATAGGTAGTGTAAATGCCATAAAGATGATCTTCCTTCCTCAACTCTTATATTTATTTCAATCAATACCAATCATACTCAATTCAGTAATATATCTCCCTAAATGTTTTTTTTTTTTTAATTGATTCTACTGTCACTAACTTTATTTGGGACTACAGAACCCATAGAATACACAAAAGACCCAAAGAAAATGGAGGATTAGCAGAACCCATAGAATACACATGGGACTACAGAACCCATAGAATACACAAAAAACCCAAAGAAAATGGAGGATTAGCTCTTCCTAATTTTCTTTTTTACTACTGGGCAACCAACATTAAAAAATATAATCTTCTGGTTGGACGATACATGTCAACATGTAAATTGGTTAAAAATGGAGAGGGATATTTTAATATAGGCTTGATCCTCCTATCTCCAATACATTTGAATAAGTCAACGTATGAGCAAAATCCGATAATACATAGTACTATACGTATCTGGAAACAGTTGAAATTCAGTCTTAAATTGAGAAACTTGTCTCTCCTTCCTATTGCAAACAATCCATCGTTTAAACCGTCTACTTTAGATATGGTGTTTGTTCAATGGAAAAACCTGGGAATTAACACTGTGGGAGACCTCTATAAAAAGGGGACTCTCTCTTCTTTTCAAGAACTACAGGAGAAATATCACTTGAACACAAACAATTTTTTTAGATACCTTCAAATCCGAAATTATGTGAAAACATTGACACAAGTTTGTCCCTTTATGGGTCCAGATATATTAGACGATTGTTTGAATAGACATGCCGATACAAGTAAGTTGATATCTTACATTTATAACACTCTTTTAAATATTGATACCCCACCTTCTGAGATTTATAGGCGAGCATGGGAGGATGAGTTGGTTTTACCTATTTCAAAAGATATATGGGAGGAAAGCCTATTATACATACATTACTGCTCTTTAAATGTCAGGCATTGCCTGATACAATTCAAAATATTGCATAGCTTATACTACTCAAAGACCAAATTGAATAAGATTTTCCCAACTGTCTCCCCTCTCTGTGATAAATGTCACCTCCAAGAAGCTACCCTAACCCATTCTTTTGTATCCTGTATAAAAATATAAAATATAAAATTTCTGCATAGGAATATTCAATACCATTTCTAAAACACTCAAAATTCAATTGGAGTCAGATTCAAAATTAATAATATTAGGAATGTCAGAGGGCTGCCCTAAGTTAACGACATTTCAAAGACATTTCCTTGACTACGGTTTAATAACTGCGAGAAAACTTATACTTAAATTCTGGAAAAAGATAACAGTTCCCACAGTGAAGATGTGGATCACAGAAATGGCCGAGACACTACATTGAGAATAAGGCTTGTTTTGGCTGATAGATCAGACCAATTTTCCAAAATATGGCGCCTTTCATTGAATTGCTTCAACAGCAGAATGGTTGAACACAAATTTTAAACCGATGCTTGGGTTGGGTGAGCGGGATCCGGGAAGGATAGTGGGATATATCTCTGTTTTTCTTTTCTCTTTTTTTCTCTCACTTTTTTGTCAGTTCAGGGGTTTTTTCTTCTCTCTTTTTGTATATTTCCTCTTTCTCTTCATTCTGTCCTTTTTACTTTTTTCTCCGATTCATTTATCAGTTTATAAAATGTTAAAACTGAAGCTGTATGAAAATTGTATAATTGTTATGTCGATTGCTTTCTTCTTGTACAATTGATCCTAATAAAATTTAAAAAAATTAAAAAATGTAGAAAGTAATAATAATAGTGTCTACATCAAAGATCTAGACAATTTCACAGAATGGAGAATATTTCAATGTGATGATTTTGAACATGAATTTTAGCAAAAACTCTCATTGGTAGAATTTTTTTTTTCTAAAAGAGTTTAGAGAAATAAAATACGGCAGTATTTATGTGGAATTAAATATTGGAGGGTTATAAAATATATTTTAGTGTCAGTCATTCCAATAGATACTTCAGTGAAAGCAGCATTAAATTTGGCTTGATCGAACAAATACTCCTGACAATTTATGAATAATTTGAAACCTTTTAACCTCTAGTTAATGTGGTTTAATGATGTGTCATCCAAAATTATGAACAAAGTAGATCATATTTAATAGAAATATTACTGGAAGGCTGTTGAGGCTCTATATTAAATATTGAAAAGATTGACATTTAGAGTCAGGATATCCATTTCTTGCAGATAGTCCAGAAGAAACAGGTCAATTAGGAGTCTGGCCAAACTGTGACACGCATTAATGTTCTGACGATGGTAGTTATGAGTTTATTGCAAACTTTCCTGCCCATAATGAAGAGAGGTTTAAAAACAGATTAGCATATTTTATTTATTTAAGAAGGAACTGCAGATGCTGGAAAATCAAAGGTAGACAAAAGGGCTGGAGAAACTCAACGGGTGCAGCAGCATCTATGGAGCGAAGGAAATAGGCAAAGTTTCGGGCTGAAACCCTTCTTCAGATTGATTATTACTTGATTTATTACTTGAAATTGGTGAATTGTTTGGAATCATTAAGTCATGTAACACAAAAATATGCTCTTCGACATACTGACCTTTTAACTTCTATTTCCATTAATCTCTTTGCCCATGTTTGGAGTGTCTGTGTCTGATGTTTCAATTTTCCATGATGATCTATGTAAATTCTGCAAAATTATTGTCACTTCCACAAGGTCATTTTGATTTTTGTAAAGTTGTGGCACTTGGCAACACATTTGACCTATTTTGAAGACACAAAATGGGACAATACAATACATATTGTAAACACAAGGCATGGCAGATGCTGGAATCTTGGGCAAAACTCAAAGTGCTTGAGAAACTCAGCATATCAGGCATCATCTGTGGAGGGAATGAATCGGTAATTTTTCGGGTAAAGACATTTCTCCAGACTGATTGTAGTAGGGGAGGGAAAGATGGAAAAGAGAAATGGGTGCAGAACAAAGCCTAGCAAGTGATAGGTGGTACAGGTGAGAAGGGTTTGTTCGGCAAATGGGTGAGTAAGTGACAAAAGCTACACGGTGAAAAGGAGACAAAAGGGTGTTGGATAAAGAGAGAAGAGGCAGTGTGAAATGTAGACAATAGGCCATTCAGCCCTTCAAGCCAGCACCGCCATTCACTGTGATCATGTCTGATCATCCACAATCAGTACCCCATTCCTGCCTTCTCCGCATATCCCCTGACTCTGCTATCTTTAAGAGCTCTATCTAACTCTCTCTTGAAAGCATCCAGAGAATTGGCCTCCACTGCCTTCTGAGGCAGAGAATTCCACAGATTCACAGCGCTCTGGGTGAAAACGTTTTTCTTCATCTCCGTTCTAAATGGCTTACCCCTTATTCTTAAACTGTGGCCCCTGGTTCTCGACTCCCGCAACATTGGGAACATGTTTCCTGCCTCTAGCGTGTCCAAACCCTTAATAATCTTATGTATCCCCTTTCAATAAAATCCACTCTCATTCATCTAAATTCCAGTGTATTCAAGCCCAGCCGCTCCATTCTATCAACATATGACAGTCCCGCCTTCCCGGGAATTAACCTTGTGAACCTTCACTGCACTCCCTCAATAGCAAGAGTCCTTCCTCAAATTTGGAGACCAAAACTGCACACGATACTCCAGGTGTGGTCTCACTAGGGCCCTGTACAACTGCAGGAGGACCTCTTTGCTCCAATACTCAACTCCTCTTGTGATGAAGGCCAACATGCCATTTGCTTTATTCACTGCCGGCTGTACATGCATGCTTACTTTCAGTGACTGATAAACAAGGACCCCCAGATCTCATGGTACTTCCCCTTTTCCCAACTTGACACCATTCAGATAATAATCTGCCTTCCTGTTTTGCCACCAAAGTGGGTAACCTCGCATTTATCCACATTAAACCGCATCTGCCATGCATCTGCCCACTCACCTAATCTGTCTAAGTTACCCTGCATCCTCATAGCATCCTCCTCACAGTTCACACTGCCACCCAGTTTTGTGTCATCTGCAAATTTGCTAATGTTACTTTGACTAATGTAATGTTAATAATGACTAATGTAAAGCCAGTTGGAGGAATATAGCGAAAGTGCGCTGGGGAGGGGAAAGAGGGGGAATACCAAGGAAATAAGAGACTCGACGATGGGAGATAAGTATGGGAAGGAGCGGAAAGACGCAGGATGGAGGAATCGTGAAGGCAATGGATGCAACCAGGCTGGTACGGTGGCACAGGAAAGATAAATTAAACAGGGCGGTATTCATAGAGTCATAGAGAGTCATAGAGTAATATGGTGTGGAAACAGGCCCTTTGGCCCAACTTGCCCACTACGACCAAAATGTCTCAGCTACACCAGTCCTACCTGCCTGTGTTTGGTCCATATCCCTCCAAACCTGTCCTATCCATGTACCTGTCTAACTGTTTCTTAAATGTTGGGATAGTCCCAGCCTCAACTACCTTCTCTGGCAGCTTGTTCCATACACGCACCACACTTTGTGTGAAAAAGTCACCCCTCACATTCCTATTAAATCTTTTTTCCTTCTCCTTAAACCTCAGGTCCTCAGGTCCTCGATTCTCCTGCTATGGGCAAGAGACTGTGCATTTATCTGAACTATTCCTCTCATGATTTTATACACCTCAATAAGATCACCCCTCATCCACCTGCACTCCATGGAATAGACCCCCAACCTTCTCAACTTCGCTCTTTAGCTCAGACTCTCTAGTCCGAGCAAATCCTCGTAAATTTTCTCGGTACCCTTTCCAGCTTGACAACATCTTTCCTATAACATGGTACCCTGAACTGAACATAATAGTCTAAATGAGGTCTCACCAATGTCTTATACAACTGCAACATGCCCTCCCAACTTCTATACTCAATACTCTGACTGATAAAGGCCAATGTACCAAAAGCCTTTTTGACCACTTCATCTACATGCAAATCCAACTTCAAGAAACCATGCACCTGCACTCCTAGATCCCTCTGCCCTACAACACTCACCAGAACCCTACCATTCACTGTGTAGGTCCTGCCCATGTTAGACTTCCCAAAATGCAACACATTTTTCTTAAATCCTTAAATATTACTTTATGTTGATTTTAAATGACTGAAAATGACTACTCTGCCAATGCTGAAATATTATTTGATTGCAATGATATACAGAAATTGTGTCTAAATAGATTCAAATATACTAAAGATAAATCACCTTTAAAAAGTTGCAGCTGGGGTATTTATACCTAAAACCTAATTTTAACATCCTGACCAGCCTCAATAATGCTCATGGAGTAAAATTAGTAGAAACTCAAAATGGTGGTGAACTCTATCGATGGAAAAGTCTGGACTCTACCTCACGATTTTATTTTAAACAAGCATGAAAGATAGCAGAAACCAATTTGCGTTCGATGTAACTTAGTTTTAGTCTTATAGATACAGCATTTTCAGCCCACCAAGTCCATGCTGACCAGCGATCACCTGTACACTAGTTTTATCCTACACACTGGGGACAATTTACAGAAGCCAACTAACCCACAAATCCGCATGTCTTTGGAGAGATAACCGATGCACCAGAGAAAACCCACGTGTTAACAGGGAGAACGTGGAAGCTCTATACAGACAGCCCCCATAGTCAGGATCGAACCCGGGTCATTGGCACTATAGGGCAGCAACTCTGCCATTGTACCGCCCTCGACTTCTGCTTCAAATTCCACGTTAAATTGATTGAACTTCATCAATTTATGCTAAATAAAAATCTCACAACTAAATAAAAATGTTAAGCCATTTTTGTACATTCTATATTTATTGGTCTTCTCCATTATCTATAAGTTGTAAAATAAAATAAAAACATAAAGTGCTAGATAACATAGTGTTTCAGGCAGCATCTCTGGAGGACATGGATAGGTTATGTTCAGGGCAGGACCCTACATCAGACTTTTGTCGCCTAATGTTTTTATTCTTCAGCTTTATATTTGTGATGGCAATTTCACAAAGTGAGTCATGAATATAATTTTTTTTTTCTGTCTTGTTTTAGCCACAGGTATGCAGTTTGCCAAATATAACTCTATTTGACACAATTCCCAACAATCAAGAAGTGATTTCATATTATAGCTCAGGCTAATAAGGACCAAATGATTGTGCACAATCCAGGTAATATTTTGGTATTTTAAGGAGTTGAACAGAGGTTGTTGGACCATGGCGACACTCCACAAGGAACTCTGGACATCAGTATGCAGAGACACAACACCATGTGTCAGGCTGCATCTGTGGAAGGAATGGACAGATGACGGTTCAGGTTGGGCCATTTGTTCAGACTGATGGAATAAGGAAGAGAAAGCTGGAAAAGAGAAGTTGTGCATCACTACATCTCTCTCACTTTCAACCAGGGACCTCAGCGGCCCTTCCTGGTGAGACTGTGGTTGACGCCCACCACGTCCAACCTTGTCTATTGCATTTGGTGCTCCGATGTGGTCTTCTGAGACAAATAGCACTGTACCTCAAGTCCACCATTGTGGTAAAATCATTGGAGCATTCAACCAGTCGCTCTGAGGTCCATCTTTTAAATTAATTCTTAGGGTTTGCCCATTCCTAACAAAACGAGCAGCTATTGGACATTCATGGCTGATTTTCCTAAGATAACACAGACTTCCTTCATGAATTTTACCAATCCACAGATTGCAGGATCTCCCAAATGCTGCAAGCTCCAGGAAATGGATCGAACAACAATGGCATTCTTCAGAAGGAAGAAATGTAAATAGCTGAAGAAGGATAGACTTATGCAACTAAGGAATTCCAATAATCAAACCATCATCCTTTATGCTGAGAATGACTTCAGCAAGTGTAGACATCACCTTGATTCATGTTGCTTTTGACCTCTAGCATTCCTTGATTCCATGCTTGGGTCAGTTACTGTCTTAATATCAAAATAATTCCTCAACCGATGATATTAGAGGGGAAAAGGACAATGCCCCTTATAGGATGCATTCTGCCTGTTCAACTACCCTGTCGAATTTGGTGCAGATGTAGGAAATTCTTGCCTTGTGGTATCAGTATCTCGATGCAACATACAGTGCTCTCCATAATGTTTGGGGCAAACTCATAATTTATTCATTTGCCTCTGTACTCCACAATTTGAGATTTGTATTAGAAAAAAAACACATGTGGTTAAAGTGCACATTGTCAGATTTTATTAAAGGCCATTTTTACACATTTTGGTTTCACGATGTAGAAATTACAGCTGTGTTTTTACATAGTCCCCCCACTTCAGGGCGCCATAATGTTTGGGACGCATGGCTTCGCAGATGTTTGTAATTGCTCAGGTGTGTGTTAATTGCCTCCTTAAAGCAGGTATAAGAGAGCTCTCAGCACCTAGTCTTCCTCCAGTCTTTCCATCACCTTTGGAAACTTTCATTGCTGTTTATCAACATGAGGACCAAAGTTGTGTCAAGTCAAAGGAGCTATTGTGAGACTGAGAAACAAGAATAAAACCGTTGTAGACATCAGCCAAACCTTAAGCTTACCAAAATCAACTGTTTGGAACATCATTAAGAAGAAAGAGAGCAGTGGGGAGCCTACTAATCGCAAAAGGACTGGCAGGCCAAGGAAGACTTCCACAGCTGATGACAGAAGAATTCCCTCCATAAAAAGAAAAATCCCCAAACACCTGTCCGACAGATCAGAAACATTCTTCAGGAGTCAGGCGTGGATTTGTCAATGACCACTGTCTGCAGAGGACTTCATGAACTAAAATACAGAGGCTACACTGCAAAATACAAACCACTAGTTAGCCCCAAAAATAGGATGGCCGGGTTACAATTTGCCAAGAAGTATTTAAAAGAGCAACCACAGTTCTGGAAAAATGTCTTGCGGACAGATGAGACAAAGATTAACTTATATCAGAGTGATGGCAAGAGCAAAGTATGGAGGAGAGAACGAACTGCCCAAGATCCAAAGCATACCACCTCATCTGTGAAACACGGTGGTGGGGGTGTTTTGGCCTGGGCATGTATGGCTGCTGAAGGTACTGGCTCACTTATCTTCATTGATGATACAACTGTTGATGGTAGTAGCATAATGAATCCTGAAGTGTATAGATACATCCTATCTGCTCAAGTTCAAACAAATGCCTCAAAATTTGGTTCTATCTACAGCAAACAAATGATCCCAAACATACTGCTGAAGCAACAAAGGAGTTTTTGAAAGCTAAAACATTCTTGAGTTGCCAAGTCAATCACCTGATCTGAACCCAATTGAGCATGCCTTTTATATGCTGAAGAGAAAACTGAAGGGTACTATCCACCAAAACACGCATAAGCTAATGATGGCTGCAATACAGGCCTGGCAGAGCATCACCAGAGAAGACACCCAGCAACAGGTGATGTCCATGAATCGTAGACTTCAGCCAGTTATTGCTTGCAAAGGATATGCAACACAATACTAAACAAGGCTACTTTCATTTACTTGACATTGCTGTGTCCCAAACATTATAGTGCCTTGAAATGAGGGGATTATGTATAAACACTACTGTAATTTCTACATGGTGAAACCAAAATGTATAAAAATGGCCTTTATTAAAATCTGACAATGTTCACTTTAACCACATGTGATTTTTTCTATTACAAATCTCAAATAGTGGAGTACAGAGGCAAATAAATAAATGATGGGTCTTTGTCCCAAAAATTATGGAGGGCACTGTACAATTTGAATTCCAGCATGAAGTAACTGAAATGGAGTTAGAACAGGAGATTCTGTAAAAAAAAAAAACGTCCCTAACTAATATTGGGAATCATCAATTTAATACCACCCATAACCCTATAAGAAATGGAGATAAATAAAATATCTACAAAAGACAGTCCATAGCAGTCATCAAAGTATTCATCTGTAGTATTAAATGACTTATTATCCAATTATTGGATTTTAATAATTCCTTTATTAACTTCTAAAAATCTGAGTCTTTCAGTCTTCTAAACTAGATGTTTAAACTGAGAATATTTCATCTGTCAGGCTCTCTGTATTGATAAAGCCCACACAAAACCTGAAGATGTTCATGCAGGAGTCATCGTTCTTTCAGAGACATTATAATGTCATGTTCAGAGATATACGTTCTAGAAGTATTGTCAAAATTTTAATTGAAGAAGAAGATAACTGCCTGAATGGATTGAATACCATGAGTTGTGTAGGAGTACAAATCATTATTTTTTAACAGCAGATCTGATGAAAGAAAGAAGCATTCCGATCGTGCATTTCACAAGGTCTCAAAGATTTCACAGTCACACATGTGAATGTGTGGATTCACTGTTGTACTGAAGGAAATGGAGCAACCTACTTTGGGCAGAACAAGCTCCTACAGAAAGCAAATAATGTTGATGAATTTGGCAAGTCCCTGAAAGGGCTCATTGAGCAGTGGTTCACATCATGCCAAACGCATTGAGGCGACAGCCAAAAAAGCACACCAACACCTCTACTTCCTCAGCAAGGAAGTTCAACATGTCTCTAACAATTCTTACCAAGCCCTGCCCAAGACCACAAGTAATTGTGGATGTAGCCCAGTCCATCACACAGAGCAGACGTCCCACCATTGACTCCATCTACACTTCATGATGCCTCAGGAATGCAGCCAATATATTCAAGGACCTTTTTCACCATGATGATATGAATGAATGAATGAATGAATGAATGAATGAATACGTTTATTGTCATTGCACAATACTGTGCAACGAAATTCCATTACATCTCCTCCGGTTAAAAAAAATTTTTTAAATACAAACACGACAACCATTGACACATATGTACACTTATTAGTAAAATAATAAATAAGTATTTAAAAATAATTTAAAAGAATTTGGCGGCATTTCTTGGAATTACATTTTGCATCCCCAGTGTTCTCTGTTGGAATTTAGCTCTTTTATCGCACATGGGTAGAAACTATTTTTTAGTCTATCGGTGCGAGCCTTCAGAGACCTGAATCGCCTCCCAGAGGGTAGCAGAGTGAAAAGGTGGTTGGCAGGGTGGGATGTGTCCTGCTTGATATTTGTGGCCCGGCGCAAGCATCGGGCCCTATATATATCATCCAAGGAGGGCAGTTGAGCGTTTGTAATGCTCTGTGCAGTTTTTATAATTCCCTGCAGCGCCCTCCTCTCAGCCACAGTACAGCTAGCAAACCACACCAGGATTCCATAGGAGAGGATACTTTCCACGGCGCATCGGTAGAAGGACAGCAGCAGCGGTTGTGAGACGTTTGCTCTCCGCAGAGACCTCAGGAAATACAGCCGCTGATGTGACTTCTTCACGAGAGTGACGGTGTTCATTTGCCATTTGAGGTCCTGGGAGATGTTTATTCCCAGGAACTTAAAGCCAGTGACTCTCTCCACCATGTCTCCTTTGATGTATAAGGGAGCAGGTTCCTCTCTCCTCTTCCCCCTGAAGTCGACGACCAGTTCTTTTGTCTTTGATGGGTTTAGTACCAGGTTGTTTTTGGTACACCAGACAATCAGTTTTTGGACTTCATCCCTGTAGGCAGACTCGTCGTTGTTGTTTATCAGTCCCACCACAGTCGTGTCGTCCGCAAACTTGATGATCCTGTTTGTACTGTGTGTTGGTATACAGTCGTAAGTGTATATTGTATACAAGATGGGACTCAGCACACAACCTTGTGGCGCACCTGTGCTGAGCGTCAGGACTGGGGAGTAATTGGACCCCATCCTGACAGTCTGTGGGCGATCTGTTAAAAAGTCCTTAATCCATCCGCATGTGTTTGCATGAACACCCAGATCAGACAGTTTGTCCACCATTCTGCTGGGGATGATGGTATTAAATGCAGAACTAAAATCTACAAATAACATCCTCACATATGAGCCAGGACGCTCCAGATGTGTCAGTGCAGAATGTAGAGCTATGTTGATGGCATCCTCCATTGACCTATTAGCTCTATTTGCAAACTGATGCTGATCCAGGGTGGATGGGAGTGAGGACTTAATGTGGGCCAGGACCAGCCGTTCAAAACACTTCATCACTGTTGAAGTGAGAGCAACAGGTCTATAGTCATTCAAGCTGGTAATGGATGTTTTTTTGGGTACAGGCACGATGGTAGCAGTCTTAAAGCATTTAGGGACAGTGCACGTTGACAGAGAGAGGTTAAAGATGTCGCTAAAAACCTCCGCTAACTGGTCTGCACAGTCCCGCAATACTCTCCCTGGGATGCCATCTGGGCCAGCAGCCTTCCTGGGGTTGACCCTGCGGAGTGTTCTTCTGACGTCCTCCGTACTCACAGTGAGTGGCACAGTGAGTGCCAGGTCATCAGTGCTGGGTGCGGCTGCAGGTGCAGGCTCCGCCTCATTCAGCTCAAAACGGGCGAAAAAATGGTTGAGCTCCTCAGCTAGCGAGTTGTTACTGCTGCTGATGATCGGCCCCCCCTTGCCCTTGTAGTTTGTGAGTTGCTGAATGCCCTGCCAGACACGCCGAGGGTCCCTCTCATTAAAATACCCCTCTAACCTTCTTCCATAGGCTGTCTTTGCCTCTTTAATGGCTCTCTTTAGTTTAGATCTGGCAGTGCTGTACAATTCATCACTGCCTGATCTAAAGGCTGAGTTGCGTTCCCTCAGCAGCTTCCTGACATCCCTGGTCATCCATGGTTTGTTGTTTGGATAGCACCTGACCTCCCTGGTCATCCATGGTTTGTTGTTTGGATAGCACCTGACCTCCCTGGTCATCCATGGTTTGTTGTTTGGATAGCACCTGACCTCCCTGGTCATCCATGGTTTGTTGTTTGGATAGCACCTGACCTCCCTGGTCATCCATGGTTTGTTGTTTGGATAGCACCTGACATCCCTGGTCATCCATGGTTTGTTGTTTGGATAGCACCTGACCACCCTGTCGACAGTGATGTTGTTGATATACAGTTCTGTATATAGAACATGACTGTGTATGTATATTCTTGTATGTCCTGGTTTGCAAACAGGTCCCACTCGGTGCGCTCAAAACAGTCCTGAAGTTGGGCAGCAGCGCCCTCGGGCCAAGTCTTTATGTTTCTCACACTGGGCTTGGTTCTCATAATGAGAGGTCTGTATGCCGGGGTGAGAAAGAGTGATAGATGGTCAGACTGGCCGAGGTGAGGGAGAGAGGAGGCTTTGTATCCATCCCTAATGTTGCTGTACACGTGATCCAGTGTATTTTGACCTCTCGTCGGACACGTGACATGCTGGTGGAATTTAGGGAGGACAGTTTTTAGATTAGCCTGGTTGAAGTCTCCAGCCACGATGAAAATCCCATCAGGGTGCGCAGTCTGTAGTTTGTTGATTGATGCTAGCAGGGTGTTCAGTGCTAGCTTGACGTTGGCACTTGGTGGAATATAAACAGCCAGAATAACGACAGCTGTGAACTCCCGCGGCAGGTAGAAGGGTCGACATTTCAATGTAATAAACTCCATGTCTGGTGAACAATGTCTCTCGACAATGTTTACATTTGTACACCATTTGTCATAGGAGTAAATACATAGCCCCCCTCCTCTGCTCTTACCAGAGTCACTGCTCCTGTCGGCCCGGTATGCTGTGCGACCTACCAGACTGATGGCCTCGTCCGGGATCCCAGCGTGAAGCCAGGTCTCAGTTACCACCATAATCGAGCAGGTTTGCACAGTTGTGTTTTCTTCATTGATCAGCTCCAGCTCGTCCATCTTGTTGCTGAGCGATCGGGCGTTCGTCAAAAAGATGCTGGGTAGCGCTGGTCTGTAAGGAGCTTCCTTTAGCCTAGCGTGAATGCCGGCTCGACAACCGCGCTTCTGCCGCCTCCGTCTGTGCCGCCTCCCGCACCGTCCGTTCGGTAAGATAATCCACTCGGACTCCGCTGGGCGGGTGATTTCTGGCGGGATATAATCGTTGTGGGAGCTTCTTGCGAACTCTAGTTCACTACACAGCGTCCCAATCCTTAGAAGGCCCTGCCGGTTGTATTTCGAGTCGCAGGTCCACAGACAAACGGACAAAACAGACAAAAACAACAACATCCACACGGGGGAGAGCAAAGCCGCTGCATTCAGGTGCGCCGCCATTTTCCATATCCTCTTCTACCCTCTTCTGTCAGGCAAGTGATACAAAAGCTTAACAGCACATATTATCAGATTGAGGGACAGCTTCTTCCCCTTTGTTACCAGACTATTGAATCATCCTGCCATAAGCCATGGTGTTGTAACGATCTTCCAACCAACCTCATTTTCGGACAGATTTTTTCCCTGTAATTCTCGCACTATAATGCTGTGAAAGTATATTTTGCTCTCTGGTATTTTTCTTATATCATTACCAGGTGTACTTATATATGGCTTAATTGCATGTATAGTAGAATTTTATTTGACTAGATAGCAAACAAATATCTGTAAGAGCTTTTCGCTCCCACAATAATAAACCTACACCAATCCCAATAACAATACGAGCATTGAATGGAAGGTTATTTATGAGCCTTCCGCTCTGAAATTCAGTTCAACATAAGACCCAAGGCACCCACAATCAAAACCTTCCATTGAACACGTCACCATTCAGAAGACAGAAGAAAAATCAGACTAGTTTGGGGACTAGTTTGGGAACTAGTCTGGAGAGATTACTAGAGAGAGATGACCAGAGGTAGGGGAGGATCAGGTAATGGAATTGATATCAGTGGGTAGAGACGGTGGGACAAAGATCACCTATTGAAAATGGTCTGATAGGATAGTTGAGTTGGGTTACTACAGCTATGATTACCAGTTGAACTTGATAGTCATAGGTGTAGTAGGATTGATCATCAGAAGAGATTGGTCATTGTAAGATAAATAGAAATACATAACAAATGCCAGACTATTTGGAGCCTTGTGTCTGTATTATCATTTAGTAAGGCAAAGACGGATCTTTTACATAAACACTACTGTACTAGCCTCATGCCCTATGATACCCTTAACCTTCAAACAATCTTAAGATCTCTGCCTTGAATATAATTAGTGACTTTGCCTCAACAGCTATCATGGATAGTGAATGTCAAAGATTCATTATCTTCTGGGTGAAGACATTTCTTCTAAACTTTGACCTGAGTGGTTGATCCCTTATTTGTGATTGTGGCCCCTCATGCAGTCAACACGTGAATTAATCTGATACAAGAAAAATCTGGTAATTTTAAAGGAGATTAAGTTTCTGGTATTCCATTACATTTGAAGGTTCACTGAAATCAGGTCACAAAACACACAATTTTCAGCTAAATCTACTTCGCTGATGTCAATCAAGAGAAAACGCTGTCTGAAACAATGGGATAACTCCTCTGTTCGTCTTCTAATCTTTTACATTTACAGGAGAAAGTAGACAGGCTTGGATTCATGTCTCATCTAAAAAACACCTCTTCCCACAGGAACGTCAGCAAAGCTTTTGTGCTCAGGCCTCCAGTGTTGATCTTGAACCCATAATTTTCTGACTGAGGAAGGAGTGCTGTCAACCAAACCACAGGCGACATTTGATATTGTCAATAGTGATAATAATAATAATGCTTCAATTAGAATTTGAGAAAAATAAATTATTCAACTTCACACATAAAGTCAATTAAATTTTATATCTGCTAAGGCATATGTAAAATGAAAGAGCCTGGATTGTGCAATGATAAAGAACTTTAATTAACAATGTAACATAAAAAGAACATTAGTGATCCTTGAGTAATATATTCCTGCGGGCAAGGTAACAAGATTGAAATCTCGACAATGTGACGTAATACTCAAAACCTTTAACTTTTTATTGCATAAATGGTCACCAATTGAGCATTGTTGATGCGTCAACTATATATGCTCAGTTACATTCATCTTAGCGTCTCTTTTTGCATAAGACCAGAATGAAACATTGGAAAGAAACAAACGCAGATAATGTCAGAAATGCTTAGTTGGTCATGCAACGTATGAGAAGGAGGAAAATGGGGTAGGTCAAAAGACGGTGGGGGAGATGTGTGAAAGTTGTCACAGTACTATTCCAGAAACCATGAACACAATGGATAACGCAGCACACCAGAGTAGTAATTCTTCACACAAAGGGTCGTGGGTGTATGGAATGAGTTTCCGGATGAGGTAACTGAGGTAGGGAATAACACAACATTTAAGAAGCAATTAGACATGTAGGACAGGATACTTTGCCACCATGCTGAATAGTAGTAGAGGACTCCTTACTGGGGACAGTATTTATCCTTTGGAAAAAATCACTAAAACACAGATTATTTGTCCAGTATCATATTGCCGTTTGTTGGAGCTTGCTGAAAGCGTGGCCATTTTGTTTAGTGTCTAAATGAAGAAATACAGATACTGGTTTACACAAAAGGACACAAAGTGATAGAGTAACTCAGCGGGGTCAGGCAGCATCTCTGGAGAACATGTGTCGAGTTGGGACCCTTCTTCGGACTGATTGTGGGGGGTGGAGAAGAAAGCTTGGAGAGAAGAGAGCAAAGATACTCGAGGAACAAGATAGACCACTCCTACGAAATCCGATGGACTGACGTGTTGTACGCATCGGAACGTCACCTCTGCCATTTTAGGAATAAGACCTCAATCCCCGTTATGCCTCTCGCAGATTAATCCATGTCAATCCATTGAATTTTGCAGTTTATCTTGATCTATTTTAGCCTTCTATGATAGACCATTATGATCTTTGTTTATAATATATAAGGTGCTTCTTTAAAAAAAATGTTAAGGGAAACTGCGTATAAAATGGGCGATAATGCGCATTGAAAGGACTCTGGACCATATGCATTCTATGATATTTGGTTTAATCAGTGTTGTGGGGGAACGGTATGTGTGTGTTTTTGTGTGTGAGTGGAAAGATAGAGATAATATATTTCAAAGTTCCTCATGGATCAGAAGCAACTTTGATTTAAAGCAACTCATGATGTACATGAGCCATTCTCATGATGTAAGCCATAAAGGCAATTATATTTGCCTTTATTTTTTGGCCTATAAGATATAAGGAACATAAGCCATAAGCCAATATATTTGCCTATATTTATATATTATAAACACATATATATATAGTATAGCATAGTATAGTATATCTTTATTGTCATTTTCCTGAGTACTCACATACCCAGAGGAAACAAAAAAACGTTGCTCAACCAGTGTCCATTCAGTGTGCAGTAAAAAATAAATAGAAATAAAAATACATATATCATGAACAAATTAAACACTCTACTCTCTACTAAACATCAACAGGCGTTCCGATCGGCAGTGGCACGACAGTGGCTCTGCTGTAGTGTGTCCAGGTTGGTGGTTGGTGCGTGATACTTTGGCAGGGGGCAAAATCCGTTAATCAGTCTTATAGCCTGCGGGAAGAAGCTGAGGAGCATCCTGCTGGTTTTGCAGCTAATGCTCCTGTACCTCTTCCCAGACGGCAGGATGGAGAATATGTGATGCGATGGGTGGTAGGGGTCTTTGATGATGGAGATGGCTCTGCTGATACATCTCTTCCTGTATATGTCCAGCAGGAAAGGGAGTGGAGCACCAATAATCCTGCTGGCTGTCTTCACAATCCTGTCTAGTTGGTGCCGTTCGTACGCCTTGCAGCTCCCGAACCAGGAAGTGATGCCGTAGGTTAATGCGCTCTCGGTTGTCCCCCTATAAAAAGTTTGTAGGTGTGTAGTGGGGAGACCTGCTTTCCGTAGTCTTCCGTGAGGGTGTAGTCGCTGCTGGGCTCTCTTGACCAGTGCTGTGGTATTGGTCGTGGATGTCAGGTCATCTGACAGGTGGAGTCCTAGGAACTTCACGCTGCTGACCCTTTCCACATCAGCTCCATCGATGTGCAGAGGTGTATGGTGTTGTTTTCCCGCCCTCCTGAAGTCAACCACCATCTCCTTAGTTTTTCCCACGTTGAGAATGAGGTTGTGGGATTTGCACCATCCTGTGAGCAGCTCCACCTCCATCCTGTATGCCGACTCATCATTGTCACTGATGAGACCCACCACTGTTGTGTCATCAGCGAACTTGTTGATGAAGTTGTTGTTGAGTCTAGCAGTACAATCGTGTGTAAGCAGACTAAACAGCAAGGGGCTTAGGACATAGAGGCGAGCCAGTGCTCACGGCTATGGTTTTTGATGTCCTACTGCCCACCCTGACTGTCTGCTGCCATTGCGATAGAAAGTTCAGGACCCAGTTACATGTGCCAGCATCAACCCCCAATAGCTCCAACTTCTCCACCAGCTGCTGCGGAATGATTGTGTTAAAAGCAGAGCTGAAGTCTATGAAGAGGATCCTGGCATAAGTATTTTTCCGATCAAGGTGTGACAGTACGAGGTTCAGTGTTGTTCAGACTGCATCCTCTGTGGATCGGTTGGCTCTGTAGGCGAACTGCAGTGGGTCTAGGTCGGCAGGTAGACTATTTTTGATATGCTGCATAACCAGTCGCTCAAAACACTTCATTACTATGGGTGTTAGAGCCACTGGTCGAAAGTCATTATGGCAGGCTGGGTTTGGTTTCTTCAGGACAGGGATGATGGTGGCACTCTTAAGACAGTTGGGCACTACTGCCTGGCTGAGTGAGATGTTAAAAATGTCTGTGAAGACATCTTTCAGTTGCTGAACAGTTGCTGATCATCTATATTACTAAAAGTCTGTTCTTGACCGGTTTTGGCCTTCTGTGCTGCGATATCCGAGAGAACGCCGCCACCTATGGCTTTCAATTTTGGCCACCTCGCTCAGAGCCCCCCTCCGCCGCATGTGTGCCGAGGATTTTTCCCGTCGATGAAAAATGACAGAGATATCAATGTTTTTACAAAATTCCCCATTCTCTCTGCTGCCCCTGCTGGAGGGAGGGGGAGGGACTATAAAACCAGGAAGTGGTGTGCCTCAATCAGTCTCTGCAAGTGGTGTGCCTCAATCAGTCTCTGCAAGTGGTGTGCCTCAATCAGTCTCTGCAAGTGGTGTGCCTCAATCTGAGCTCTGAATGACACTGAACAAATGTCTCCACAGCTGTGAGTACCCATAATGTGGTTTGAAAATGAAAATATGGTTAGTTTGAGGAAAAAAGCACTGCCTGCAAATGGTTGTTTGGGGGGGGGGGGTTGGGTAAAAGGCACCCTCTCTCTCTCTCCCCTCCTCTCTCTCCCCACCTCTCTCTCTCCCTATCCCTCTCTCTCTCTCCCCCCTGTCTCTCTCCCTTTCTCTCTCTCTCTCCCCCCCTGTCTCTCTCCCTTTCTCTCTCTCCCCTCCTCTCTCTCCCCACCTCTCTCCCCATCCCCCCTCTCCCCATCCCCCCTCTCCCCATCCCCCCTCTCCCCATCATCCCCCTCTCCTCTCCCACCCCCCTCCCCCCTCTCCCCCCCTCTCCTCTCCCACCCTCTCCCCCCCTCCCCCCCTCTCCCCCACTCCTCTCTCCCCCTCTCCTCTCTCCCCCCCTCCTCTCTCTCCCCCTCTCCCCTCTCCCCCCCTCTCCTCTCCCCCCCTCTCCTCTCCCCCCCTCTCCACTACCCCCCTCCCCTCTCTCCCCTCTCCTCTCCCCCCCTCTCCTCTCCCCCCCTCTCCTCTCCGCCCCCTCTCCTCTCCCCTCTCTTCTCCTCTCCCCCCTCTCTCTCTCTCCCCTCTTTTTCTCCCTCTCCTCCCCTCCATCCCCTCCCCCACCGTCCCTCCCCTAAACCCCCCTCCCCTCCACCCTCTCCCCCCTTCTCCCCTCCCCCCCCCCCCCTTCTCCCCCCCCCCCCCTTCTCCTCTCCCCGCTCCCCCCTCTCCTCTCCCCCCCCCTCTCCTCTCCCCTGAGTGCGGGGGGGGATAGTTAGTGTGTGTGACGCTACATGCCGCCTCCCCCCCACAACCGCACGTTGGGGGAACAGACCCAACGGGTCTGCACTTGGTCTAGTTATATATTATAAATGATGCACACACATATACACATGTGATATTGATGTATATAATTATATAACACACATACATATTTCTCTAGTTTCTTATATATATAAACACATATATTCATTATATATATATATATATATGATGCATATATATGTGTGATATATATGTATATAAATATATAACACACAAATATGTATATTTCTCTAGTTTCTTTCTTGTGATCTCCTCTAATTTTGTTGAACCTTTTTTTCTTTCATTCAACCTCTCTCTCTGAAATCCTAATATCGTGAATAAAATATAAATGAACACATGCCAAGATATTTTTTCATTCTATATTAGTGTAAAGAAATTTAGTGTATTCATACCTACGTTGATGCAGAAGTGCAAACTTTAGACATGAATACTGTGCATTGCTACCATAGTTTAGTTTTTAATTTAACATATAGAGGGAAATCTAACATATATTTGAGGGAAATGAGTTACCGTATTTCCTAGCAATGAAGACGTACCACCATTTGAGTTGCTAAATTTTGAAAAAAGGATGGCGGGACAGGATCGAGGGTTAGGCTTAGTCCAGGGGTCCACAGCCTTTTTTGCATAGGGGCCAGAACCCTCCGGGACTAGCTGCAGTTCCCAGGTCACCTGCGAGCCCCGGGTCTAGCTGCAGTTCCGCTGTCCAGTCCCAGCAGTCGCTCACAGAGACTGCCACCTGAGCTATTGAGTGAGTTTTTAAATGTGAATATCTCATAACTAAACATTTGTGGGTTAGCAGTGTATTGCATCAATCCACTCAATTTTAAATCATTCTTAATCAAAATTCATTAATAAAAGGATAACACTTTTTATTTCTGTCATTTATGGTAAGATTTACATAATTTATTGTTTTATGTGTGAGATATACACGGTGTTCAGAACAAAGACGGCAGTTCTTTGACAAGTACTCCGTAGTTTGGTGTAGGAGATCTTGTCAACGAGTATTCTGGACACACTGTCGACATCTGAAATTACAGTAAAATATCATATAGAATTAACATAAGGATTATAACTACATAACTGCAGACTGGATAATATGTCACGTAAATGCAATTGTTTTCAGGGACGGGGAGAGACGTATATTGAAGATGCATTTTTCCTCTAATAGGTCAATTTATCTTAAATGTAGAAGAGCTTACAATACCATTCATGCCTTAAAACAAGAACAAAACCAAAAATGTACAGCAGTGTAAAAATTGATACCTTTATTATTGTTTAAGAAGGCACTGCAGATGCCGGAAAATTGAAGGTAGACAAAAATGCTGGAGAAATTATCCAGCATACCTTTATTATTGTGGTAAGTGTAGATCTATAAAAGAAAACTTTCTATTAACTTGCTCATGTACCAAAACATGTCTTATATAATATAATACATTGTTGGGATCATAAGAATAGAATTGTATATCTTACAGTCATCATACATTGGGAAGGAAATTAAGGCTCATGTGTGCTCCTCGTGGCATGTCGTTGTTCCCTATAACACCATTTATCATGTATTTTAAACACCATTGATCCGTGTACATTGTGTATATTTAACACCATTTATCCTGTATTTTAAACACTATTTCAACCGGCTTAAATACAAGCTGATTCGGGATCTCCGCGGCTTGGAGATCCCGAATCGGCCGCCTCCTACCGGAGACCGGGGCTTCATGATGTTATAGGCCGCAGGCCGGCGGTCGGAGCTCTTCTCCGGCGAGGAATCCCAGACTCCACGAGGGAAAGTGCACGCTGCCCCCGCAACTAGACGCTCCGTACACCGCGGCTTCAGGGTGTTATAGTCTGCGGGCCAGCGATCGGAGCTTTCTTCTGGCAACCCCCAGCTGCGAGCTGAGCTAAGGAAGAGAATGGGAAGGCCACATGACAGAAAGATAATTTTTTTCTTACCTTTGTCTTTAGTGGGGAACCTGAAGAAAGACTGTTATAAAGTGCTCGAATCACTTACATTGGCGATTCGAGCACTATAGCAAAACAGCTCGCTACGCTGGTAGATGTGGACGCCATGACACAAGCCCATTCAAAAAAAACCCCTCATATATTTGATTCCCAAAATGGCACGAAAAAAATTACCCATGAGCCCTTGACCATACTACGGCTTTTTCGTCAAGTGGTCTATCTTGCTCCTCCAGTATCTTTGGAAGAGAGGCAGGAAAAAGTGTGGGGGGCTGTGATAGTTTAGTTTACTTTAGAGATACAGCGTGGAAACAGATCCTTCAGCCCACTGAGTTTGCGCTGCCCAGCGATCCCCACACTCTAACTATCCTAACACTCCAGAGAAAGTTACAATTTTACCAAGCCAATTAACCTACAAACATGTATGTCTTTGGAGTGAGGGAGGAAACCGGAGCTCTCAGAGAAAGCCCATGCAGGTTATGGAGAGAATGTACAAACTCCATACGGCAGCACCTGTAGTCAGGATCAAACAGGTCTCTGGTACTGTAAGTAGCAACTCTACCGCTGCGCCACCGTGCCGCCCATTGGCAGAGTGTTCGCACAAAGGCCAGAGATTTAAATAGGAGACTGTTTAGTTTAGTTTAGTTTAGTTTAGTTGATAGATACTGAATGGAAACATGCCCTCCGGCCCACATCAGACACAATAGTTGTTATTCCATTTTTGCATCCACACCCTATACACTAGGGGTGATTTACAATGACCAATTAACCCACAAACCTGTACATCTTTGGCATGTGGGAGGAAGCCGGAACGCCCGGAGGAAACCCAGGTGGTCACAGGGAGAATTTGTCAACTCCACTCAGATAGCACCCAAGGTTAAGATGGAACCCGGGACTCTGGTGCTGTGAGGCAGCAACTCTACAGCTATGCCACTGTACCACCTTCTAATTGAAGACTGAAGAGTTGCAAATTTTAAAGCCAGAGGAAGGAATGTAGGGGGAAGGGAAGGGAAGAAATATGTGGGAGTCCAGGTGGGGCACAGGAGAAGGAAGATGGGGAGGATGGAGGTGGGAGAAGTGGGAGTGTGAAGGGAGAAAGGTGAGGAGAAGAGGGGATTGGAGGAGATTACCTAAAATTGGAGAATTCAATGCTCATACCTTTGCAGAATATAATGCCTGATGTGGCCTCCTGTACATTGGCGAGACCAAGCATAGTTCCAGCAACAGTTTCACTGAATAATTGCATGTGATCCGCTAAGGCCTACTGGATCTCCCAGTTGCTAACCATTATAACTCCCCTTCCCATTCCATACTGACCTTTCTGACCTGGGCCTCCTCCATTACCAGATTGAGGTCACGCTAACTGGAGAAACAGCATCTCATATACTGCTTCGGTGGCAGTTTCTTAAGTGCATTCGAATGGCTGTGGGAAAGATGTCAAATAAATCTTTCTTTATTGCAAATGTAAGGAAAAGGAAAAATGATGTCAGAAATTTGGAGAGATTCCAGTGTTATGTGTGGACCTCAACCCAACTTCTGTCCTCTACAAGTCACTGGGGAAAATGTACCAGGTCACTGGCGAGATGGATCCCTGTTCTTAAAACCTTATACATGTAGTGTTCAGTTGAAGATAAAGCTTAGTTTTTTGGAAGAATCATAGGCCCCTGTATTATTGCTTTTCATTAACCTCCTTGTTGAAGCAAGATTATTTTTTTAGAACATGTATTTTCAGGATTCCTATTTGAAGGATGATCATTTTGAGAAGATAGTAAGTAAAATGTCCACTTTAAGACATTGAGACATAATCCTTGAAAATAGAAGAGTCAATTCCATAATCCCCTATGCTCAATAGGATGTGTACTCACAGAGAATGCTGATCAGGGATTCAGTGTTATAATGTTGCGTTCACATCACTAACCCCTGGTCTTTACGATTAAGGAATACTAACAGTTTTTCAATTTCCTCTCTCTCTGCTGCCTATATTGTTCACCGTTGGAAAGATTCCATTCCATTCTTTCATTCGCTCCATTCTTTAATATCTAATCTACAGAGATACACATTCACAAATGAAAGAGAAGAGGGAGAATTTGGAGAAACAATGGGACATGAATCCGAAGACTAAATACAAAAAAAGATGAAAGATTATTATCAGCTTTGCAAATAGAGTACATGGACTAACAACAGTCCTGATCCATAACTATTTACTACAGATTATCATCAATAGTTTCCAGCCCATTTCTGGAAGACACTTTAAATAACTGTTAACTCCAGTTGGCAAAGTAAAATCTTTGTATTTTAGATTTCTTGACTTTTAAAACATAAACTTTTCTTTCTTCTTTTTTTCCATACTCCCTATTGATAATTTTATAGTAACAAATGTAGACTACTGCTTTCTGCCGAGGAAAATTAAAATAACTAGCTAGAAGGGAATACTTACAGAAACAGTTCTTTAATAGGGCATCTGGTCAACTGAATTTTATTGTCACTTTCGTTTTACTGGGCGGGTTTACTGTTAGCCCGAATGCCTTAGGGGTGTCTTGGAACACAAACTTAAACATTTAATACTTACTCTTCAAACTGCAATTCCACGATTTTAAACAGCACTGCAAAGAGTAAACTCATTTATGGATACAGAGCAGTGAATTGTTGAAAGGTCCTGATGCATTCCTTTTGCTGTAGATTTCAACTTTCCTTGAGAAAATGGAAAACCTTAAAGTTTTCCTACCAAATAAAAAGAACCATTCAGTATTTGGGCAAAGAAAAAATGCATTTATGTCAGAAATCTATGAAGTGCAATATTCTATTTGTGTCCCTAATAAAACCCCATGTTATTACCATAAATATGCTTCTTATTCAAGTATCCATATAATTTGCTTTTTTGGAGTTTCTTTAGTAATAATGTATTGCAGAGCATACCACATTGTAAACATCTACTTTATTATAAATGTCTCTTCATCATTGGGTGGCCACAGTGGCGCAGCGGTAGAGTTGTGCCGGTGACCCGGGTTTGATCCCCACTACGGGTGCTGTCTGTACGGAGTTTGTACGTTCTCCCCGTGTCCTGCGTGGGTTTTCTCCAACATCTCCGGTTTCCTTCCAGGCTCCAAAGACATACACATATGTTGGTTAATTGGCTTGATATTTGTGTAAACTGTCACTAGTGTGTGTAGGATAGTGTTAATGTACGGGGATCGCTGGTCAACGCGGACTCGGTGGGCACTGTATCTCTAAACTAAAAAAGTCCTTTAAATGTGGGGTAACCAAACCCTTACCTCCTTGCTCTTAACGCCTAAATATGTGGAAAGGTATTGGCTACGTTCAATTGAGTTCAAAAGGAAAAGGAGAAAGGATTAAAAAAGCCCACTACACAATTTGCCACTGATTTGCAGAGATTCACAATCCATAAATGAATAACTAAAATGGAGAAGAAAGAAAGCTTCTTTTGGTATGTGAGGAGGAAAATATTAGTTCAGACCAAAGTTGGACCCTTGAAGACTGAAAATGGTGAATTTATTATGGGGAAGAGGGAAATGGCAGACGAGTTGAACAGGTACTTTGAATCCTTCTTCACTAAGGAGGACACAAACAATCTCCCTGATGTACTATTGGCCAGAGGATCTAGGGTGACGGAGGAACTGAAGGAAATGCATATTAGGCAGGAAATGTTGTTGGGTCGTCTGATGGGACTGAAGGCTGATAAATTTCCAAGGCCTGATGGTCTGCATCCCAGGGTACTTAAGGAGGTGGCTCTGGAAATCATGGACACATTGATGATTATTTTCCAATGTTCTATAGATTCAGGAATCCTGTGGATTGGAGGGTAGCTAATGTTATCCCACTTTTTAAGAAAGGAGGGAGAGAGAAAACAAGAAATTATAGACCAGTTAGCCTAACATCGGTGGTGGGGAAGATGCTGGAGGCAATTATAAAAGATGAAATAGAGGCACATTTGGATAGCAGTAGCAGGATCGGTCGAGTCAGCATGGATTTACGAAGGGGAAATCATGCTTGACTAATCACCTGGAATTTTTTGAAGATGTAACTAGGAAAATGGACAAACCTGAGCCAGTGAATGTAGTGTACCTGGACATTTAGAAAACATTTGATAAGTTCCCACATAGGAGATTAGTGGGAAAAATTAGAGCACATGGTATTGGGGGTAGGGTGCTGACAGGGATAGAAAATTGGTTGGCAGACGGGAACAAAGAGTAGGGATTAACGGGTCTTTATCAGAATGGCAGGCAGCGACCAGTGGGGTACTAAAAGGCTCGGTGCTGGTACCGCAGCTATTTACAATATACATCAATGATTTTGATGAAGGGATTCAAAGTAACATTAGCAAATTTGCAATGAAACAAAGCTGGGTGGCAGTATGAACTGTGAAGATGATCCTTTTAGGATGCAGGGTGACTTAGACAGGTTGGGTGAAGAGCGGCTGGGCTTGTATTTAGAAGGATGAGAGGCTATCTTATTATTAAGGGTTTGGACCATGCTAGAGGCAGGAAACATGTTCCCGATCTTGGGGGAGTCCAGAACCAGGGGTCACAGTTTAGGAATAAGGGGTAAGCAATTTAGATCGGAGACGAGAAAACAGTTTTTCTCACAGTAAACTTTACTGTTCATCACCTGATAATTTTGTGTTTTCCAGAGTGGAATTAAGACACATTACCTGTATTTTGATTTGCTAACTAGCTGTGAAGTCATGTAAGAGTAGGAGTAGCAAACTGGCTCTTTAAGCTTCCTCTGCCCTTCTTCAAAATCATGGCAGATCATTTAGTTCAGTTTCATTTTCCTGCATCAATATTTGCGCCATTTCTATCTCCCTCATTTCCATTAGTATCCAAACACCTATTGATTTCTGTAATGAAAAATCTCATTGGCTGAGCCTCCACAGCACTTTAAGACTTTCAAAGATTCACAACACTGCATGAAAAAAATTCCCTTCATCTCACGCCTATCCTTTATTTTGAAAATGTGACCCCTGTTCTAGACTTCTCTGTCAGGGGACCGCCCTATCTGCATCTAATTTGAGAACCTCTGTAAGAACTTTGTAGGTTTTATAAGATCTTTTCTTATTCCTCTTTCTAGAATACAGAACTACTCTGCTCAGCCTCTTCTCATATGGTAAACATGGAGAACACTGGAACCTAAGCAGGAAATCTTCTCTACTCACCCCCTCAGCAAGCGCATCCCCTTTGTTGAGAAAGGAGACCAAATTGTACACAATACACTGGGAGCAGTGTCACAAAGCTTCTATATAATTGTGGTATGAGATCTTGTAATCAAATCCTCTTACAATAAAGACCAACCTACCACTTGCCTTCCTAATCACTTGCTGTACCCGCATGTTGGTTTTCAGTTACTTCTATGCAAGGACAGCTTAATTTACAGATTAACAATACCCAATATCTCTCCATTTAAAAAAGTATACTGATTTTTTGTTTTGTGCATTAAGGTGAATAATTTCTCATAGAAACATAGAAACATAGAAATTAGGTGCAGGAGTAGGCCATTCGGCCCTTCAAGCCTGCACCGCCATTCAATATGATCATAGCTGATCATCCAACTCAGTAACCTGTACCTGCCTTCTCTCCATACCCCCTGATCCCTTTAGCCACAAAGGCCACATCTAACTCCCTCTTAAATATAGCCAATGAACTGGCCTCAACTACCTTCTGTGGCAGAGAATTCCACAGATTAACCACTCTCTGTGTGAAAAATGTTTTTCTCATCTCGGTCCTAAAAGTTTTCCCCTTATCCTTAAACTGTGACCCCCTTGTTCTGGACATTTTTTATCATTATCTCATCTTTTGACATTATCTTCCATCTGCTGTATCTGCTGGCCTATATCGCCTTGAAGCCTCTAAATCTTCCACTCTATTCAAAATCCAATCAGGAAAAATACATTATTGCAGTTATTTGGCACTGTTTATTGCCAGTAAGTTCATTAGCACAAATTCACCGCGAAAAATGAAGTAATTAGCTATTCACTTTTCTGAAACTTCCAATCCTGAAACTGGAAGCAAAGAACGTAAGAAAATTCCAAATGCTGGAATTGCAATACTGTTCAATATTGTTTTTTCAGTTTTCATTAAATCAATCGAAAGAAACTAAAGGCAGGAGTATGGTTCAAAGTAATAGGCAGAGTGTAGAAGATAATGGCCCAACTTGAAAGGAGGGATTTCTTTGTCCATTTTAAATAGTTTTCATACTCTGTTCTCCGTGACTGCAGTAACTTGCCTGGGAATCTCATTACAGTTTACACTTGAAGGTCAGTCAGTCTGGGCAAATAACCAGACTGACTTGTCTTAAATAGAGCCTGGATGGTGACTGACCTGGTTAGCTAACCCAAGGTACACAAAAATGCTGGAGAAACTCAGCGGGTGTAGCAGCATCTATGGAACGAAGGAAATAGGCAACGTTTCGGGCCAAAATCCTTCTTCAGACTGATCACAGACGGGTTAGCTAACCCATATCTTCTGAATTTTTCCAGACTCTCTTGCCTTCCAAAAATAATTCTAGATGCACACTTTTGAGGTATCTTCCTCTTAACAAACTGATGATTTTCTCTCCACAGATAATTACTAGCTGAGCAGCAATTCTCAGATCTGAGTAACATGAAGAGAATGTGTATCATTTACATTGTGTATAGTCCATGTAGCGGCAGGATTTAATATCGTTCAAGAGATTACTCCCTCTAGCCGCTAAATGGACTACATGGTTAAGAGGAATGTCTTTGTACGCATGCAAGCTCTCAGTCGGGGACCTTCAGAGCTTCTTCACAGATAAATCTTCAAAACATAGTCTTTTGATGAATAAATTCTTTATTGTTGATGAAAATCAATAAGGTACACATCCAAACTTCTTCCGACTCATACACTATAATCTTCATCGAACTCCAGCTTATCACATTAAACGTTAGAAAAATCCTCGTTTCTCCGTTACACTTCGCATGGTCAAAGGGTGAACCTTCCCCATGCTGGTCCAAACTAAACGATAAGCTAAGCTTTAGCGCAAGAAACTTAGCTCCAAACACGCCCTAAAATATGTCATAAATCCCACCCACAATATAACGAGTCGTCTAAAATTTAAAGACAAATGCCACCATTAATGACACGCAAAACAAGCCAAATGGCCACTCCAGTCCAAGATACATGATCTGCTTAATAAGGCCAAATGGTTATATATGGACCCTTTGTACCATTCCAGATCCTGGTCTGAATAGATACACAAACATTCAGGTTTGTTCAAACAGAATGGTAGCAGACTGAGAAACAAATAGAAATTTGCATATCTCAAATGCAACTCATACATTTCTGAGCACCTAATTTGACTCAATTGCAGTTATTAAGCAACTATAAAATCATTTCAGTATCACCCACTGAGCACCATACCTTGTGTATGGTGCTCAGTAGCTGATCCTGACCCTGAAACTCACACGCTGAGTTTCTCCAGAATTTTTTGACTACTTTCGATTTTTCCAGCATCCGCAGTTCCTTCTTGAACTATACCTTGTATGTCATGAGAAATAACTTCTGAAGCCTTTTGATTTGAAAAGTGCCATAAAATGTTAGACGTTATATTGATTTACTTCTATCATATTATTTTTGTGTCTGAGATTGTAATTTATCTCTTTATTTTAGCCTTTATTTTATTTCACATTGTTTTTCAACACAGAATAAATTCATGGTTGCTCTTCCATTAAATACAATCTTGGTCTTTCTTCTAACCATTATATTCTCTATAATAATACACCAGTGTTTCATTTTCTTGCCCATTTCATGATTAAAACCAAAGAAAGGGCAAGATGAGTAAAGGTCATTTAAATCCTCCGATGATCTGAACCCAATTGATTTAATGTTTTGATTTGCTATAAAGGTTTTCCACACCCTCGAAAAAAATTCATGGTCTTGGAGTTTATATTGTTCATCTTTGACCAATAGCCTTTCATAATGTGGAATTTCCATGGTCCTGTGAGTACTCAATTTATCACAGAAACAAACAGCATACAGCAGGTCAGTCAGTTTTGATAAAGAGAAAAGACAAGTATGACATTTATGGTGTTAACACATCATCAAGATGAAGGTTCGAAAGATAAAGAGCAGTATTGATCATTTTTCTTTACATTTTCTATACAGGATGGGGCAAAAAGTTCATCTGCGCTACACCAAACAAATTGGTGTTGTGATAAACTTTTTCAGATGACACATAGAATTTCTTCCTGAAGGTGATGTGTGGGATGCATTCATAATCAGTAGCTCACAGCCTGATTATATCACACAGTAATTACTGTACCACCCCAAAACACTTACAATAGCTTCTGCAAGTCATGAAAGGCAAGGGAAATGTCATTACTCAGCTTTGCTCTGCATAGTTTGTCGTCAATTGTTCTCCACGTCAGAGACAGAACTCTCCTTTGTGTGAAAACTTGGGAAGGAGATTCAATATGGTGGCCAAACATGTTAGAGCCGTAGAATAATACAAAAGCATTTCAAGAGAGGAACAAATCCCAGTAATACTATTCAATTCTCTTGCATCCAACAGAGCCATTTCCTTTTCCTGTACAGATGCCTTCTCATTATTTTTTAGTCAGTATCTAATGTAACTTCAAGCCAGGTAAATGCACATTTTTCCACTTCAATCATAGAGTACACACAGCACGGAAACAGGTCCTTCAGCCCAACTCATCCATGCCAACCAAGAAGCCTCATCTCAGCTGGGCCCACGTTCCCATGTTTGACCCATGCCCCTCCAAACCTTTCTTATCCATATACCTGTTTAAAAGATCTGTAAATGTTATTATTGTACCTGCCTCAGCTACTTCCTTTGGCAGCTCATTCCACATACACACCACTCGCTGTATGAAAATTGCCCCTTTGGTTCCTATTAAATCTTTCGCTGCTCAAATTAATCTGTTTCCTCTCACCTTGAATCTTTCCCCACTCTCATACATTGTGCCTCTCTAACTTGCCGAGTCCTCCCTTGGTGCCCTCAAGTGATCCTGTTAGGAAATTGTGGCAATGGATCCATCATCTTGATTGCATAGACATCCCAGGATTCCTTCAGAATGTCTGAAGAAGGATCTCGACCCGAAACATCCCCATTCCTTCTCTCCAGAGATGCTGCCTGTCCCGCTGAGTTACTCCAGCTTTTTGTGTCTATCATTGGTTTGAACCAGCATTTGCAGTTCCCTCCTATACAGGGATAAGTTTTTGCCTTCCATCACAGCGAGGAGGAGATACGCTGTGATGGATGTCTGTGTAAATTGTGTTGTGTCTTGGGTCTTTTTCTTGTGTGTATGACTGCAGAAACAACATTTGTGATTGAGGCAGTGCAGCATAGGTTCACAAATAAAATTGTATTGTATTGTATTGTAATGTATTGTATTGTATTGTATTGTATTGTATTGTATTGTACATTCCTTCAGAATCTTATCCATTATCCATTAAGAGGTTTAGATCTAACATAACATCTTTACATAGTTTGGCAAAAGTGTACAAGCTGTTGTGTGCTTCAATTGTCAGGTAGTTGGAATCTCCTTGAGTCTCATGTAACTATACGAGAGCACGGATCTTCCAGCTTGCTTAAGTGTTGAGAACCGGCAATTCTGAAAATAAATCATGCGACCTACGATGTGGTCAGCAGATAGTGTTCATTCTCATATTACATTGTACGCCTACGTAATTACATGATTTTACTATCTTAGAAACATAGAAACATAGAAAATAGGTGCAGGAGGAGGCCATTCGGCCCTTCAAGCCTGCACCACCATTCGGTGTGATCATGGCTGATCATCCTCAATCAATAACCCGTGCCTGCATTCTCCCCATATCACTTGACTCCACTAGCCCCTAGAGCTCGATAAAACTCTCTCTTAAATCCATCCAGTGATTTGGCCTCCACTGCCCTCTGTGGCAGGGAATTCCATAAATTCACAAATCTCTGGTGAAAACGTTTTTTCTCACATCAGTCTTAAATGGCTTCCCCTTTAGTCTAAGTCTGTGGCCCCTGGTTCTGGACTCGCCCAACATTGGGAACATTTTTCCTGCATCTAGCTTGTCCTTTTATAATTTTATATGTTTCTATAAGATCCCCCCCCTCATCTTTCTAAACTCCAGTGAATACAAGCCTAGTCTTTTCAATCTTTCCTCATATGACAGCCCTGCCATCCCAGGGATCAATCTTGTGAACCTATGCTGCACTGCCTCAATCACAAGATGTCCTTCCTCAAATTAGGAGACCAAAACTGTACACAATACTCCAGATGTGGTCTTAGCAGAGCCCTATACAACTGCAGGAGAACCTCTCTACTCCTATACTGAAATCCTCTTGTTATGAAGGCCAACATCCCATTAGCTTTCCTCACTGCCTGCTGTACCTGCACGCCAACTTTCAGTGACCGGTGTCCAAGGACACCCAGGTCTCGCTGCACCTCCCCCTTACCTAACCTAACCCCATTGAGATAATATTCTGCCCCCTTATTTTTGCCACCAAAGTGGATAACCTCACATTGGTTATATTATAATACACACCTATATTATACTGCATCTGCCACGCATCTGTCCACGCACTCAACCTGTCCAGGGGGTGGTGGAGGCAGGTTCTCTGGATGCTTTCAAGAGAGAGCTAGATAGGGCTCTTAAAAATAGCGGAGTCAGGGGATATGGGGAGAAGGTAGGAATGGGGTACTGATTGGGGATGATCAGCCATGATCACATTGAATGGCAGTGCTGGCTCGAAGGGCCAAAAGGCCTACTCCTACACCTATTGCCAATTGTCTATTGTCCATTCTCCAGGTCACCATGCAACCTCCTAACATCCTCTTCACAGTTCACACTGCCACCCAGCTTTTTGTCATCTGCAAACTTGCTAGTGTTGCTCCTAATTCCCTCTTCCAAATCATTAATATATATGGTAAACAGTTGCGTCCCCAACACCGAGCCTTGCGGCACTCCACTCGCCATGGCCTGTCATTCTGAAAAGGACCCGTTCACTCCTATTGCTTCCTGTCTGCCAACCCATTTTACTATCCATGTCAACACCCTACCCCCAAAACCATGTGCTCTAATTTTAGTCACCAGTCTCCTGTGCGGGACCTTATCAAAGGCTTTCTGAATGTCTAGATACACTAGATCCACTGGCTCCCCTTCATCCATTTTACTTGTCACATCCTCAAAAAATTAGTCAAGCATGATTTTCCTTTCATAAATCCATGCTGACTTGGACTAATCATTTTACTGCTATCCAAATGCCCCCATTATTACCTCTTTAATAATTGACTCCAGCATCTTTCCCACCATCAGGCTAACTGGTCTGTAATTCCCCGTTTTCTCTCTCGCTCCTTTCTTGAAAAGTGGGATAACATTAGCTATCCTCCAATTCACAGGAACTGATCCTGAATCTATTGAACATTGGAAAATGATCACCAATGCATCCCCTATTTCTAGAGCCACCTCCCTGAGGACCCTGGGATGCAGACCATCAGGCCCAGGGGATTTATCATCCTTCAGTCCCATTAGCCTACCCAATATTATTTCTCGCCTAATGAAAATTTCTTTCAGTTCTTCTACCCCCTTAGATCCTCTGTCCTCCAGTACTTCTTGAGAACTACTGTCAATTATTATTATGTTGGACTTTCACCAGTATCCCCTGGTAATTTCTAACTTCTTCTCCATCTGCAGCTTTAAGCCACATAGAAACTGTCCTGATTGACAGTAAGTAGGTTTGGCTGCAGGATATATGCAAATATGGATCCTTGCTCCCAATAATACCACAGTACAAATTGGTAAGAAGGTGCTTACATTGCAGTGTAAGCTTCTGAAGAACATCTGCTTCTGTGCCAGTTCGATGGATCTTGCTCCATATATAGCCAGTCCTTCCCTATTACTATCGGCCATCCGATACGTTTGGCTACAATCGCTGGCAGCTTTCACTGCTTGCTTAGAGTAGATTGTGCATAACTTTTCCCCCAAGAATCTGGAAGACCTTCCGGAAGAACATCAGTAGAACAACTCTGCAGCCTCCAAGTTATTATCCTATTTTCTTCAGCATATACAATATACAGCATTTCTGTTTTTATTATTTCAGATTCCCAGCACCTCTTTTTTATTTAATTTACAGTTGTCTTCTGCTCATTTGTGTCGAATGTCTATCTTGGATTCTATGCTAAAATTTACTTTAGAGGGTAAATGCTTAAATTGCATAAACTTCTGTAATCAGCCAACAGAATTCAGGAGAGTATGACCGTTGTATCCAAAGATTATTCCTAATGGCCACAATAATTTTGCGTGTTATGCACAAATATTTCTACACTTCTCTTTATTGAGTTATACAGCACGAAAATAGGCAACTTATCAATGTCGACTAAAATATCCCATATCAGCTATTCCATTTACCTACGATTTTCCCATATTTCTCTTTCTTTCCCACCCATGTACCTGTTAACAAGGGTACATCAAGGATGTTTCAGTGGTGGCCTCACTGCTGAGACTGGACCAGCCAAAGCCACGTGGATGATGTGAAAATAACTGGAGCGGCAGGTAGCATAGTGGAAGCAGGGACTCTGCAGAAGGACTTGGACCAGTTGGGAGAGTGGACAAAAAAGTGGCAGATGGAATACAATGTAGCAAAATGTACAGTCATGCACTTTGATAGTAGGAATCAAGATGTTGACTATTTTCTAAATGGGGAGATGATCCACAAATCAGAGGTGCAAAGGGACTTGTGAGTGCTGGTGCAGGATTTCCAAACGGTTAATTTGTAAGTTGAATTGGCAGTAAGGAAGGCAAATGCAATGTTAGCATTTATTCCAAGAGGAATATATAAAAATAGGGATGTAATACTGAGGCTTTATAAGGCATTGGTCAGATTACATCGGGAGTACTGTGAACAGTTTTGGTCCCCATATCTGAGGAGGGATGTGCTGGCGTTGGAGAGGGTCCAGAGCAGGTTTATTAGAATGATGCTGGAAATGATTGGGTTATTGTATTATGAGCATTTAAATAGCTCTGGGCCTGTAATCGCTGGAGTTTAGAAGGATGAGCGGGTCATCATTGAAACTTACCAAATAGTGAAAGAGTGGATGTGAAAAGGATGTTTCCACTACTGGAAGAGTTTAGGACCAGAGGGCACAGCCTCAGAATGATAGGACATACCTTTAGAACGGAGATGAGTAGGATTTTCTTTAGCCAAAGGATGATGAACCTGTGGAATTCATTTCCACAGTCAGCTGTGGAGGCCAAGTAATTGGGTATTTTTAAAGCAGAGATTGGCAGAGTTTTGATTAGTAAAGCCCCTGTCCCACTTACGTGTCCTTGGCACGCTAATTACGCGACCTTGTGGTTGCGTTGAGGCGCGACGGTCCCGCGAAGATCGCGCATGACCATGCGTCCGCACAGCTGTCTGGAGCGCGTGACATCATTTGAAGATGGACACAAAATACTGGAGTAACTCAGCGGGACCGGCAGCATCTCTGGAGAGAAGGAATGGGAAACGTCATCCATTCCTTCTCTCCAGAGATGCTGCCGGTCCCGCTGAGTTACTCCTGCATTTTGTGTCTATCTTCAATTTTCTTGGCCCCGCTCTGGGAGTAGAAGTGGGGCGGATCCGGACTGCAACGGCCGTGAGCCCCAGGCTGAGTTCGACGATCGTTTGCCTGCTTCTGCAGCTGTTGGAGGTGAGACGTTGCGTCGTGCCAGGGTCTTGGGACAGTTACACGACAGGCCGGTGGCGCGCAAAGATTTTGTTCGCTACAAAATTTCGGAGCGCTGCGCGATATCGCGCACAACTACATACCCCTCCGCGCGTCTCAGTGGGACCGACCCCGTGCGGCCACACATGGCCATGCACCTCAACGAGACAATGAGGTTGCGTAATTTGCGTGCCAAGGACACGTAAGTGGGTCAGGGCCTTAACGGTGTCAAAGGTTATGGGGCGAACGCAGGAGAATGGGGTTGAGAGGGAATAATAGATCAACCATGATTGGATGGCGGAGTAGAGTCGATGGGCTGAATGGCCTAATTCTGCTCCTATAAATTATGAACATGAACTTGTGAACAAGGCTGGAGTTGTAAACTGACATAATCTAAATTCCTGACAAACTAAAAAGATTGAAAAAAGGTATGTGGCTCTGTTTATTCATTCTATCAATCAATATTGATGTCTTCAAATCCAAAAATATATATATGTGAATATTTTCTTCCCACTTAGAGTCATAGTGATAGCGTCATAGAGTGATACAGTGTGTAAACAGGCCCTTCGTGCCAACTTGCCCAAACTGGCCAACAATGTCCCAGCTGTACTAATCCCATTTGTTTGCGCTTGGTCCATATCCCTCCAAACCTGTCTAACTGTTTCTTAAATAATGGGATTGTCCCAGCCGCAATTACCTCCTCTGGCAGCTTGTTCCATACACCCACCACCCTTTGTGTGAAGAAGTTACCCCTTGGATTCCTATTAAATCTTTTCCCCTTCACCTTGAACCTATGTCCTCTGGTCCTCGATTCCACTACTGTGGGCAAATGACTCTGTACATCTACCTGATCTATTCCTCTCATGATTTTGTATAACTCTATAAGATCTCCCCTTATCCTCCTGCACTCCATGGAATAGAGACCCAGCCTACTCAACCTTTCCCTATAGCTCATACCCTCTAGTCCTGGCAACATCCACATGGAATCCTTTCTGAACACTTTCAAGCTTGACAATATATTTTCTATAACATGGTGCCCAGAACTGAACACAATATTCTAAATGCTGTCTCACCAACGTCTTATACAACTGCAACATGATCTCCCAACTTCTATACTCAATACTCTGACTGACGAAGGCCAAAGTGCCAAAAGCCTTTTTGACCACCTTATCTACCTGCGACTCGACCTTCTATGGAATGTATTTCTAGATCCCTCTGCACTACAATGCTACCCAGAGGCCTATCATTTACTGTGTAGGTCCTGCCCTTGTTTGATGTCCAAAATGCAACACCTCACACTTTTCTGTATTAAATTACATCAACCATTCCTCCGTCCACCTGGCCAATCGATCCAGATCCTGCAGCAATCTTTCACAACCATCTTCACTATCTGCAAAATCACTAACTTTTGTATCATCAACAAACTTGATAATCTTGCCCTGTATGGTCTCATCCAAATCATTGATGTTAATGACAAACAGTAACGGGCCCAGCACCGAACCCTGAGGCACACCACTAGTCACAGGCCTCTAGTCCGAGAAGCAACCTTCCACCATCACCCTCTGCTTCCTTCCATGGAGCCAATTTTCTATCCATTCAGCTATCTCTCCATGGATCCCATGCAATCTAACCTGCCTGTACATAACTCTGCCCTCATCAACCTTTTTGGTCACGTCTTCAAAAAAATCAATCAGATTTGTGAGATACGACCTCCCACGTATAACACCATGCTGACTATCCTTAATCAGCCCTTGCCCACCCAAATGCCTGTATATCCTATTCCTCAGAATACTCTCCAGTAACTTACCAACTACAGATGTTAAGCTCACCGGCCTATAATTCACCACATTTTCCCTGCAGCCCTTCTTGAAAAGTGGCACAACTTTTGCCACCCTCCAGTCTTCCGGCATCTCTCCTGTATTTTAGGACGACTGCAATTTCTTCTCCTGTTTCCTGCAATGTCCTCGGATATATCTGATCAGGCCCTGAAGATTTGTCTATCTTCAAACACGACAGTACCTTCAGTACTTCTTCGACGATAACCCTGACCACTCTCAAGACATTTCCAGTGACTGCTCCAAATTCCTCCATCCTACTGTCTTTCTCTTCGGTAAAAACAGAGGAGAATTACTCAATTAGGACCTTGCCCATCTCCCGTGGCTCCACACAGAGGTGACCGCTTTAATTCCTGAGAGGTCCCACTCTGTCTCTAGCTACCCTTTTCCCCTTATGTATTAATAAAATCTTTTGGGATTGTCCATAATGCTAACCGCCAGAGCTATCTCCTGGCCCCTTTTTGCCCTTCTGATTTCCTTTTTTAATTTACTCCTCAGTTCCCGAAACTCCTCCAGGGATGCACTTGATCCCAGCTGCCTATACCTGTCCCATGCATCCTTCTTGGTTTATTAATTTTAAAGTAACAATTTTAAACTTTTTAAATGATTTATACATTTTTTTGACTGTAAATGTTTCTGATCATCAATGACATTTGGATCAATGGAAGAGGCCTTTGGCAACACAAGCAGTAGGCGGTAGACAGGGCCTTTGTTTCTGTCACTTAGTGCCTGGTTTCTGCTCATCCTGTGTTCTTTTTCGAGGTCACCTCACAAAGAGGACAATAGGAGCCGCAAAGCCACAGAAAGCAAGTGTGATCAGTCCATTACTTCTCTGCTTATCGTCTGTCGTAGAATACAGCAGAGAAACAGGCTCTTCAGTTCACTATATCTGCACAGATCATTTACCCACATACACTAATCCCATTTAGCAGATTAGGGCTGTACCCTTTTATGCCTTTCTTATTTAAGGGCCTGTAACACTTTCCCGAGTTACTCATAAATTCTCCCGAGTTTTCCTCTTGATTCAAACTCGGAGAATGTCCGTAGCGAGTCCTTAGGAGTCCTTAGCGAGTCGGTAGGAGGCCGTAGGAGTCTATAGATATATTGTAACGGTTCGTTATGCCAGCCGTAGGTACTCGTGGCATCGGGTAAGTCGGAACATTTTTTCAGCATGATGAAAAAAGTCCACGAGTAAAAAGATGCAGAGGAGTTCGTAGGTCACAAAAATCTTGATTTTTTTTTAGGTCCTTTAAAATCGGCAGAGGACTCGGGAAAGTGGGACTAATTTTGCCTAAATGCCTAATTTTGACTAAATTTGCCTAAATGCATCTTACAAATAGTAAGTACTAGACCACCCGTCGACCTGTTGGTTCCCTTTGTGACGTCAGTCAAGTACACACGGAAGTGTGCACACATGATGTGCACACATGATGTGCAGGAACCTGCCGCCTGGAACAGCGAAATCCCGCACGGGCGGGCGCACACGCCTCTGCACCTTGGAAGTCTGACAGGGGATACAAGAATGGGCCCATGCTGTGACCTGCTTTCGTAACCCATGCCAGACGAACTTGGCCACGACCAGGGCAGAGGTGGCGCGAATGGACGGGTGCACTAAGCTGTGGATGGTGTCGAAAATCCGACGCGTCCGGGCAATCGGGACAATGGGGCGGGCTTTGCCTGTGGAGATATCGCAAAGGACCCGCAAGCCGGCGGCGTCGCAGGGAACTTCAGCCAATTTAAGGCCCGACTCAGCATTGCGGTAAACCTCCATAGCGGCATCAGCCTGCTGGGCAGCGGCCAGCTCCTCATAATCCACACCTAGGCTTAAAGCGGAAACCTCGGGGGCTGCCGGACAGGACAGCATGTCAGCCACAATGTTCAGCTTCCCCGCCACATGCCGAATATCAGATGTGAATTCGGATATGTAGGCGAGGTGCCTCTGTTGTCATGTCAAGTCAAGTCAAGTTTATTCGTCACATACACATATGAGATGTGCAGTGAAATGAAAAGTGGCAATGCTCGCGGATTGTGCAAAAAAACAAACAAACTACAAACAGAATGGAACAGAATCACATATTCACATATTACATATTTGTGTGAGGGAAGAAAAAGGAAAAAAACTGCAATTTTAAAAATACACCACACAACAGTGAAATGGTACAGTAAAGTTAGTCCCTGGAGAGATAGTAGTTTACAGTCCTAATGGCCTCTGGGAAGAAACTCCTTCTCATCCTCTCCGTTCTCACAGCATTGCTGGGGTGGATGGAGTCTCCCATGATCTTGTTGGCTCTGGAGTTGCACCTTCTGATGTATAGTTCCTGCAGGGGGGCGAGTGTAGTTCCCATAGTGCGTTCGGCAGTTCCCAAACCAAATCGTGATATTTCCGGACAAGATGCTTTCCACAGCCGCTGAGTAGAAGCACTGCAGGATCCTCAGAGACACTCTGAATTTCCTCAATTGCCAGAAGTGGTAAAGGCGCTGCCTTGCCTTACTCACGAGTGCTGCAGCGTGTGATGTCCATGTCATATCCTGAGAGATGTGGACTCACAGGTATTTAAAACAGCTCACCCTATCCACAGTATCCCCATTTATCTTCAATGGTGTGTACGTCCTCGGATGATGTGCCCTCCTAAAGTCCCCGATCAGCTCCTTAGTTTTTTTGATATTCAAGAGGAGGCTGTTGTCCTGACACCAGAGTACCAGGTCAGCCACCTCCTCCCGGTAGGCCTTCTCATCGTTATCTGAGATCAGGCCCACCACCACAGTGTCATCAGCTAACTGGATTATCGAGTTAGAGCTGAACCTAGCCACACAGTCATGTGTGTACAGGGAGTACAGTAGGGGGCTGAGGACACAACCCTGGGGGATCCTGTGCTCAGGGTGAGGGACTTCGATGTATTTCCCTCCATCTTGACTACCTAGTGAGTGAGAAAGTCCAGTACCCAGGCACATAGGCCCACAAACCCCCCTCCCGCACCAACCCCCCCCTCCCCCACACATACACCCTCCCCCACAACCCCTTTCCCCACACAACCCCCTCCCCCACATAACCCACCCTCCCCCACACACCCCTTCCCCCACAACCACCCCCCCCCCAAACCCCCACAGCCACACACAACCCTTCCCCCAGACCCTCCCTATGCTGACATGGATAGAGAAGTGGTTGGCAGACAGGAAACAAAGAGTAGGGATTAATGGGTCTCTTTCAGAATGGCAGGCAGTGACTAGTGGGGACCACAGCTATTTACAATATACATCAATGATTTGGATGAAGGGATTCAAAGTAACATTAGCAAATTTGCAGATGACACAAAGCTGGGTGGCAGTGTGAACTGTGAGGAGGATGTTATGAGAATGCAGAGTGACTTGGACAGGTTGGGGGCGTGGGCAGATGCATGGCAGATGAGGTTTAATGCAGATATATGAGAGGTTATTCACTTTGGTAGCAAAAATAGGAAGGCAGATTACTATCTAAATGGCGTCAAGTTGGAAAAAGGGGAAGTACAATGGGATCTGGGGGTCCTTGTACATCAGTCTATGAAAGTAAGCATGCAGGTACAGCAGGCAGTGAAGAAAGCGAATGGCATGTTGGAAACACTTGGAGACGAGGAAACACTTTTTCTCACAGAGAGTGGTGAGTCTGTGGAATTCTCTGCCACAGAGGGCGGTGGACGCAGGTTCTCTGGATGCTTTCAAGAGAGAGCTAGATAGGGCTCTTAAAAATAGCGGAGTCAGGCGATATGGGGAGAAGGCAGGAATGGGGTACTGATTGGGGATGATCAGCCACGATCACATTGAATGGTGGTGCTGGCCTCGAAGGGCCAAATGGCCTACACCTGCACCTATTGTCTATTGTCTATTGTCACACACACTCCTTCCCCTCCCAAATACACCCCCTTCCCTACCCCCACAACCCCCCTCCCCACAACCCCCCTCCTCCACACCCCCCCACCACACCCACTCTCCCCCACATCCCCCCTCCTCACACCCTCCCCCCCACCTCCCCTCCACCACACACCCCCACACCAGCCCCCGACATGCCCCGTCTGAAGCCGTCCCTCTCCCCCGGCTACAGAACGCTCCCGCCGTTGCGTTGGGGGAACAGGTGTGTGGTGGAATATTGCATTGGGGAATGGGTTGCATTGGAGGACCAGGCCACCCATGTGACTAGGGAGTCCACTTAATCATGTCTCTGCCTTAAAAATATCCGTTGACTTGGACTCCGCAGCCTTCTGTGGCAAAGAAATCCACAGATTCTCCACCCTCTGACTAAAGATATTCCTCCTCATCTTCCTACAGGAACGTCCTTTAATACTGAGGCTTTTCAGTACTCTCCATCCCAGAATATCTTCTCTTTGACTACCTCTTATTCCCACTACTCCCACCCCTAACCTCCTCCAACTCCCCAACCAACTCTATCCCTCCAAACACTCACGCCTCCTTCGTTGTTGGCAGGTCAGCAAAATCTGAAAATATCGGCCAATTCTGAGGAACTAGATAATGTCGTCCCTAGTAATATAATCTGCATGATTTAGGATGTAGGTAATCATTGTTTCATGCATATGCTGATGGTTTCTTTTAGTACTTTTTGCTATAATCTGTAATAAACAGGCAAACTAGCAGAGACAAAACACTTCTGTATTCCATTGAAGTCTCTCATTTAATCTTGTAGCAGGTGTAGGTGGATCGAGGATCTTGCTGTCTGGAAAATGTGATTAGTGTGTTCCAGTCAAATATATTTTATTGTGATTTTACAGCATTGAGGTCACATTCAACTGTGGATTTTTTATTAAACATTAACAGTGGAATTTATCTTTGGAGATTGCATGGGAGTATTGTTTCTGTTGTTCTGTCCTCTAATTAGAAGCTTAAAGGGATCAATTAATCAGTTTAATTCTTGAGAGCTGGCAATGAGCTGAATATAATCCTTATACTCAGTAAATTCATAACAGATGTGCATTTTGCAATAAAGTTGTTCTTACTGATGTCAACTTCATCAAGACAATAATAATCTTTTGGTTCTTCATTTTTTTCCTTTTTGTTATAATCGTCATTTATTTTCTTCTGTCTTGATAGTAAATTATATTTTATTTTAATATTAATCTCTGCTTTGTCAAATACAGTAGCAGCTTTTCTTCCCCTCCTAAATGCTCAAAATTGACCTGAGCCTAATTTCATTTTCATGTTCAGACTATCACGATTTGCTTCATATGCCTCTGGCTAGCGAGCCTTACATCTGGGAAACAGGGACTAATCACAAAAGTACAAGAACACAGAAGAATAGGAACAAGACTAGAATACTTGGCGTCTCAAGTCTATCTCACCATTTAATATGTAATCTATCCAAGCCTCAATTCCTTCTCTGTGCCAGATCCTCATAGTCTTAAATCTTTTGGTCAGTCAAAAATTAATCTAGCTCCTCCTTATATACATAGAATTATCTAGCCTCCGCATTACCCTGGACCAAATAATTCCAGAGGTTCACCACTCTCTGTGAGAAGAAACTTCTACGTACCTCAGTTTTAAATGACATGCGCCTTATCTTGAAACCATGTTCTTTAATTTAAGTTTCTCCCACTGGTCATCACAGCCTGCTATGGCAATTGCTCTGCTCTTGATCACCTGAACTTTCAGATAGTACTGTTGCATCCCAGTCAATCACAAACTTGGCATGTCCGTTCATCCATTCCATCTTCTTGGTGCATTGCATCAGGAAGGCTGGAAATATTGAAAAGGATGCCTGTGTTTATTCTGTGTTGTATATGCCAATAAACCAATCTGAATCTAAATCGTTGGTTTGGTTACTCAAACGTTTGGATGATAGATCTGAAGAAGACAAGTACAAATCAGGGCAGCTGGGGAATTACATTTCAAGAAATTTGATAAATCTAGAATTAAAACAAAACATTAGCAGTATTTCATTAACCCTGAGGCTACTGGATTGCCTTAAATGCTGAACTGGTTGACTAATGTCAGGAAGTGAAATTAGTTTGCATGTGACTCCTTGCTCAGCAATTAAGGAGGCCATACCTGCTGAATTCAGGAGACCATTGGGAATGGTTAATCAATGCAGGTCTTGTTAGCAACATCCAAATCATTTGAATGAATAAACAAACAAACAAAATGTATCTTCCCATGTCCCTGTTTAAGAAGGAACTGCAAATGCTGGAAAACCGAAGGTAAACAAAAATGCTGGAGAAACTCAGCGGGTGAGGCAGCATCTATGGAGCGAAGGAAATAGTCCTGTTATTTGTTTAAGAAGGAACTGCAGATGTTGGAAAATCAAAGGTAGACAAAAATGTTGGAGAAAATCAGCGGGTGAGGCAGCATCTATGGAGCAAAGGAAATAGCCCTGTTATTTCCTCTCTTTATACACCTCTACTGGTGCTCTGTCATGCTAATTTCTGATTGACATTTCCTGTCATTATGTGAATGTGCTTGACCTCCATTAACACGAACTGTAGCGCATGAGATCAAACATAATCCTTCTATTCTAGCAGTGATTCATTTCACATCTCTTCCATTGATTCATTTCACATTGATCTTCTATTTAATTAATTGTATTTAAATCTGATTAGAACCATTCCTTTTATTGTCTTCTTCCCCTCTCTTGAGCTTTTCTCACATCCCTACACCTCACTGGAAGTTGGCTTACCTCCATACTAATAGTATATATATTTTTTTTTTAAATAAACAATTGTAGTGTATTTCATTTTTCCTCTGCTTACTTTATGTTTATCTGGAGTGGCATTTCTTTCCTTACAATGTTATTTCTTAAATATATTGGAAAATAGCAAATGCATCAGATGCCTAATTTGATTCTTCAATGGCATTGTGACTATTACGTTCTTTGTTCACAATCCCAGATGATGCTAAAATTGAGGATTTTTTTTCTGCCTTATTTTTATTCTAAACACACATGTTATGCCATTATAAAAATCAAAAGCTGAAAATATTAAATTGAAACATAAACTGTTGGGAATGATCAATAACTCTGTCTCTCTCTCTGACTTCACAGTGCTGACTGACTTGCGGGGCACCTCAAGTGTGTTCTTGAATGTATTGCACTAATTATGTGGAATTGATCCCAATATGGTACCAGCCACCTAAATTTCACGTATTTGCGCTTTTATAGTAGTGTTTTATAATAATGCATTGTTGTAAACTGTGCTTTGGTGATTTAAGTTATCTATTCAATTTTCAATGTATATGTAATCTATATTACTGAAACTAAGATCTTGACCACTTCCTGTCTTTCTGTTTCGTGATTTTAGAAAGAACGCCGCCACTTACAACCGTGATTTTTGGTCACCGTACTCAGAGTCCCTCTCCGCTGTGCTGGATGAGAGGATTTTTCCCATCTATGAAAAATAAAAGATTTATTAATGTTTTAAAAAATATTGCCATTCACTCTGCTGCCCCTGCTGGTGGCAGGGGTGAGGGACTATAAAATCCGGAAGTGTCGTGTCTCACTCAGTCACTGTGAGATGGAGGAAGCGAGAGGGTCACGTCTCTCTGAGCTATGAATAACACTGAAAGCATGTCTACTCAACGGTGAGTCCCCTTGATGTGGTTGTAAAACGTTTGCAAAATTGTTTGTCTTGGTTTTAAAAAAGTTTGCAGAAAATGTATTGGTTGTAAAACGTTTGCAAAATTGCTTGTCTTGCTTCTAAAATGGTTGCAGAAAATGTATTGGTTGTAAAATGTTTGCAAAATAGTTTGTCTTGCTTTAAAAAAAATGTTTGCAGAAAATGTATTGGTTAGAAACACAGAAACATAGAAAATAGGTGCAGGAGTAGGCCATTCGGCCCTTCGAGCCTGCGCAGCCATTCAATATGATCATGGCTGATCATCCAACTCAGTATCCTGTACCTGCTTTCTCTCCATACCCCCTGATCCCTTTAGCCACAAGGGCCACATCTAACTCCCTCTTAAATATAGCCAATGAACTGGCCTCAACTACCTTCTGTGGCAGAGAATTCCAGAGATTCACAACACTCTGTGTGAAAAATATTTTCCTCATCTCGGTCATAAAAGATTTCCCCCTTATCCTTAAACTGTGACCCCTTGTTCTGGACTTCCCCAACATCGGGAACAATCTTCCTGCATCTAGCCTGTCCAACCCCTTAAGAATTTTGTAAGTTTCTATAAGATCCCCCCTCAATCTTCTAAATTCTAGCGAGTACATAGAAACATAGAAACATAGAAATTAGGTGCAGGAGTAGGCCATTCGGCCCTTCGAGCCTGCATCGCCATTCAATATGATCATGGCTGATCAGGCCGAGTCTATCCAGTCTTTCTTCATATGAAAGTCCTGACATCCCAGGAATCAGTCTGGTGAACCTTCTCTGCACTCCCTCTATGGCAAGAATGTCCTTCCTCAGATTAGGAGACCAAAACTGTACGTAATACTCTCACCAAGACCCTGTACAGCTGCAGTAGAACCTCCCTGCTCCTATACTCAAATCCTTTTGCTATGAATGCTAACATACCATTCGCTTTCTTCACGTCCTGCTGCACCTGCATGCCTACTTTCAATGACTGGTGTACCATGACAGCATCTCCCCTTTTCCTAATCGGCCACCATTCAGGTAATAGTCTACTTTCCTGTTTTTGCCACCAAAGTGGATAACATCACATTTATCCACATTATACTGCATCTGCCATGCATTTGCCCACTCACCCAGCCTATGCAAGTCATCTTGCAGCCTCCTAGTATCGTCTTCACAGCTAACACTGCCTCCCAGCTTCGTGTCATCCGCAAACTTGGAGATGTTGCATTCAATTCCCTCGTACAAATCATTAATATATATTGTAAATAGCTGGGGTCCCAGCACTGAGCCTTGCGGTACCCCACTAGTCACTGCCTGCAATTCTGAAAAGGACCCGTTAACTCCTACTCTTTGCTTCCTGTCTGCCAGCCAGTTCTCTTCCACATCAATACTGAACCCCCAATGCCTTGTGCTTTAAGTTTGTATACTAATCTCTTATGTGGGACCTTGTCGAAAGCCTTCTGAAAGTCCAGATATAACACATCCACTGATTCTCCCTTATCTACTCTACTAGTTACATCCTCGAAAAATTCTATAAGATTCATCAGACATGATTTACCTTTCGTAAATCCTTGCTGACTTTGTCCAATGATTTCACCACTTTCCAAATGTGCTACTAATCCATCATTAATAACTGACTCTAGCAGTTTTCCCACTACCAATGTTAAACTAACTGGTCTGTAATTCCCCGTTTTCTCTCTCCCTCCCTTTTTAAAAAGGGGGGTTACATTAGCTACCCTCCAATCCTCAGGAACTACACCAGAATCTAAAGAGTTTTGAAAAATTAACACTAATGCATCCACTATTTCTGGGGCTACTTCCTTAAGTACTCTGGGATGCAGCCTATCTGGCCCTGGGCATTTATTGGCCTTTAATCCATTCAATTTACCTAACACCACTTCCCGGCTAACCTGGATTTCACTCATTTGACCCCCGGTCCCCTGCTATTTCCGTCAGATTAATTAAGTCTTCCTTAGTGAAGACTGAACCAAAGTAGTTATTCAATTGGTCTGCCATGTGCTTGTTCCCCATGATCAATTCACCTGTTTCTGACTGCAAGGGTCCTACATTTGTTTTAACTAATCTTTTTCTCTTCAGTTGTAAAATGGTTGCAAGATAGTTTTTCTTGCTTTAAAAAAATGTTTGCAGAAAATGTATTGGTTGTAAAATGTTTGCTAAATTATTTTACTTGCTTTTAAAAAAATGTTTGCAGAAAATGTATTGGTTGTAAAATGTTTGCAAAATTGTTTGTCTTGCTTCTAAAATGGTTGCAGAAAATGTATTGGTTGTAAAATGTTTTCAACAGTTTCGGATGGATAAAGCGTGAATAAACATTTTATTAGATCAGGACTGTATTTAATTGCAAAATTGGCGCTTATTCCATGACGTCCGCTTAGTGGCAAGATGGCGCGGATAATGTCATTTCCGGTTAGTAGCAAGATGGTGCTGAGTGTGTCATTTCCGGTTCGTGGTAAGATGGCGCTGAGTGCAGAAGGCCCAGAGTGAAGACGCAGTTGAATAATTCAAGAGAGCTTACTGCTCTGTCTATGGTGAGTGTGTTTGTTGAACATTATTTAAAGCACGTTTTTGCTTCAGCAGCTACAGGAGGCTTGAAACGTTTGAATCATTCGGTTTTACAAACTGTATGTTTATCACAAACTGTATGTTTATCACATTCTGAAGTTACTTGCCATTTTAGTATTGGTGTGAGTATGAGTGTGTGTGTGTGTGTGTGTGTGTGTGTGTGTGTGTGTGTGTGTGTGTGTGTGTGTGTGTGTGTGTGTGTCTGTGTGTGTGTCTGTGTGTGTCTGTGTGAGTCTGTGTGTGTGAGTGTGTGTGAGTGTGTGTGAGTGTGTGTGAGTGTGTGTGAGTGTGTGTGAGTCTGTGTGTGTGCCTGAGAGTCTGTGTGTGAGTCTGTGTGTGTGTGTAAATGTGTGTCTGTGTGTGTGTCTGCATGTGTGTCTGTGTGTGTGTGTGTGTGTGTGTGTGTGTCTGAGAGTCTGTGTGTGTGTGTGTGTGTGTGTGTGTGTGTGTGTGTGTGTGTGTGTGTGTGTGTCTGAGAGTCTGTGTGTGTGTGTGTGTCTGTGTGTGTGTGTATGTGTGTGTGAGAGTCTGTGTGTGTGTGAGTCTGTGTGTGTGTGTGTCTGTGCGTGTGTCTGTGTGTGTGTGTCTGAGTGTGTTTTTGTGTGTCTGTGTGTGAATCTGCGTGTGTCTGTGTGTGTGTGTGTGTGTGTGTGTGTGTGTGTGTGTGTGTGTGTGGTGGAGGGTGTGTGTGTGATCAACAAATAACAAATAGTACAAATAATATAGAATTTCGTAGTTCAGAGCTTATTCGTTATGTTTAATAGCCTGATGGCTGTCAGGAAGAAGCTGTTCCTCAATGTGCATGTAACAGTTTTCAGTTTACAAAAGCCGGACGTGACTCCAGAAGTTCAGTCCACAAGCCGTGATTCAGTCTGTCAGTCCAGAGGCCATGAGTGAGTGAGAGATTCAGTCCAGAGACCATGAGTTAGTCCCAAGGCAGTGAGTGAGTCCAGAGGCCATGAGTAGGTCGCTCACCCCCCCCCCCCCCCCCCCGCCCCCCGACATCCCCCACCTCAAGATGCTGCCCTCTGCCTGGCTATAGGATGCTCCCCCTCCTGAGGCCACCTCCATCCCCCGCTGCAGGACACCCCCCTCCCTCATCAGCCCATGAGAGCCCCCGCCTGAAGCCGTCCCCCTCCCTCGGCTGCATGACGTTTGCCCCCCCCCCCCCACCCCACCCTGACAGCCTCCGCCTCAAAAAATGTTTTGCACAAATTCTTCAGTGAGTCTAGAGGATTGAGAATTACAACAAAAACAATGGAATTCTTTAATTTGCCACAACCAAGAAATGGAAGGATGTACCTTGATGATGACAATCCAGAATTGCTGCAGGAATTGCAATATGATAAAACAACAATTTGTTGAGGAGAATAAGCCTCTGCTGAATGCTGAGCAGAGAGCAGTGTATGTACTCAGTTTAACAGAAGGGGAAGACATTCCCTTTCAGCAGACCCAATTCCTCATTCAATCAAGTTTTGCTATGGCGATCCATAAAGCACAAGGACAAACAATGCAGAAGGTGTTGATCTACTTCGACAAACTGGTATTTCAGCATGGAAAACTACATGTGGCTCTTAGCTGAGGAAAGATGAAGGGAAATGTCAAAGATTTCCTGAAGGATGGAACATCGACCAAAAATGTTGTCATTAAAAGCGTGCTTCGTTGAATGATGATTTCTGAGATAAATTCTCAGATTTTCTTTGTTAAAATTTAATCGCTCAATCTCTCTATATTAAAATTGTCTCTTTTTTTATCAACAGCAAATAGACATCAAGAGACAGTGAGCAGCAGAACACAACAAGAAACACAACAACATAATAATTCTCATCTTTAACATTTAAATTGTTCTTATATTTTAAGAGTTATTCACATTTTAAACTTTAATAAATCCTTTTTCCACTTTTCATGCCTGCGTGTTCTTCATCACAATCGGAACCTAATAGGCAGGAATGGCTGCTCTGTGGGAGAGCCACTAATAGTGCATGGGGGGGAGGTTGTGGGGAGATGGACTGAATGCGTTGGGGGAGAGGGGAATGGCAAGGAGCAGAGTGGGGGGGATGAAGGGAGGAGGGGCGACTGAATGAACTGCCACCACACCAGCTGTGAGTGACTGCACTGCCAGCCCACCAGCCATGAGTAAGTGAACTGCCAGCCCACCAGCCATGACTCACTGAACTGCCAGCCCAATAATCTATTCAGTCCACCTTCTCCCCCCCCCCCCCCTCTCACAGAGTCTGTCGCCTGTTTTGGGCAGAATTTCTGGCAGTTTCTCAGCTGCCCAGTCTGCCAGGTCTGAGTGACTGTCCTGCCAGGCCTCGGTGACTGAGCTTCCAGCCCAAGAATTCATTTGGCCCACAATGTTCATGCTAGCCCTCTGGAAACCAGTCCCTTCGACCCAACGCATCCCACTTAGTCTAGTTATACATATACTCATGTAAATGTTTATTATTTATGGAAAAGCAATTTAAATTATGAAATTAACAGATTATTAATCTCTATTGCTTACTTGAAAGTCAGGGAGGCGCTACAGCTCACTGCCTGCCAAAACATCACGATTTTAAAACAGTTTCTATCCATATGCAATTCGAACTCTGAACTCTCTATGATAATATCACAAAGCCACCTCGTGCATGTACTGTATACTGTATGTTGTTTGTGTTTTATGTTATGTTTGACGGGAATCAGCTTATTGTGTAACATCCTGTACTGAATATGAATTCCACCTGCTTGACTGTGTGGTCATTAAATAATCTTGAATCTTGAATCTTGATATTATCATTTTCAAGGCATATACATATTCTGCCCGCAAGACCACATATGCTACCATCCGCATCCCAATGATATATTGGTAGGCTAATAGACTACTGCAAATTGCCTCCTATAGGTAAGTGCAAAAAAATCAATGGGAGTTAATGATCATGCTAAATGCCTGAGTGAACGGCTATACCAAAGAAGGTACAGACACTGAATTGGCAATAAGTTTGGGATGTCACCACTGGAGCAAGTAGTAAGGCAGTAATTAAATGTGAGATATTTGAGAGCAAAAGGCAAACTGTTGGAGGAACTCAGTGGGCTCCTCAACAGCTTGTTTTTTTGCTCAAGATTCCAGTATCTGCATTATCTCTGAGATAATAGAGAACTTGATTTTCTTTGAAAATCAATGAATGGATGTGGTCAATGTGTTGCTGATCTTGATAAATAAAAGTGACCTCAGCAGCTTCCTTATCTGTGCAATAAGTGGAGATATCCCTGAGAACAATAATTCTCCTCAGCCTCTAGGCAGACCATAAGGCATAAGAGCAGAATTAGGCCAATTGGCCCATCACATCGACTCATTCATTCGACGAGCCATTCAATCTTGGCTGATCTAATTTTTCCCTCTCAGCCCCATTCTCCTGCCTTCACTCCATAACATTGAACACTCTTATTAATCAAGAACCTATCAATCTTCACTTTAAAAATACCTAATGTCTTGGCCTAAATGGTGATCTGAGGCAATGAATTCCACAAATTCACCACCCTCTGGGCAAAATAAATGTCTCTGCATATCCATTCTAAAGGTATGTTCTTTTATTCTGAAGCTGTGCTTTCTGGTCTAGACTCTCAGATAATTGGAAACATTCTCTCCACGTTCATTCTATCTAGGCTTTTCATTATTCAGTAGGTTGCAATGAGATCACCCGTCATCCTTCTACACTGTAGCGAGTACAGGCCTTGAATCATCAAATGCGCCTCATACATATGCCCAATCATCCTCGGGATCATTCGCGTAAACCTCCTCTGGACCATCTCCAATGCCAGCACATCCTTCCTCAGATACAGGGCTCAGAATACAGGACAGTTAGAAGATAACATTGCTGCTTCTGGTAGGGATGGAGATGCACAAGATGCTGATGAATCATGAATGACAATGACAGTAAACAAGGTTCCTTATGAAGATATTTAAAAACCTTCAAACAACATTTCAGCCAAGTGCCTTCAGAGATTTTTATGAGTTTGGCACTTGCGACCAGGCAACCAGAAGAGATGTGCAACAAATATTTTGTCAGGCCAAACACAAAGTTTAAAATTGGACACCATAGGATCGTTTAATTTTCAGGCTGGCAAGCAAGGGAATTCAGGCAAAACCAATCCTAACATGATGTATTCGAGAGAGAGAGTTAGATATAGCTCTTAGTTCTAACGGAATCAAGGGATATGGGGAGAAAGCAGGAAAGGTGTACTGATTTTGGATGCTCAACCATGATCATATTGAATTGCGGTGCTGGCTCGAAGGGCCGAATGGCCTACTCCTGCACCTATTTTCTATGTTTTTATATTTCTAACATTCAATGGCATATGCAGAATACCCATCAATGTGGACGTGACACTGAAAAATGTGAAGCATGTCCTGAAGGCATTATTCTGAAGTGCAGGAGGACAAACCCGTGGAAGTAGAATTGGCAGCTGTGCCCTCTCTGTGGTCAAAAACCTGTGGGAGAGAATTCAGCAAGAATCCATTGCTTCACAGAGATAGGTAGGCTACAAGTTATATTGGTGTGAAAGCCAAAGGGTTGGGAGATGCAGAAGATATGGGGCTGCATTCTGGGGGGAGGGTGGAGGTGGGGGAGTATGAGAAAGAAAGAGGGGCTTGGGGGGTACTGCGGGAAGTTGGACAACTCAATGTGCATACTGTTGGGTTCTGAGCTGATCAAGTGGAACATGAGGTGCTGGTCTTCAAATTTACATGTGATCTCACTCTGCCAGTGGATGAAGCAATTGACAGAAAGGTCAGCATGGAAAGGGGAAGGAGAGTTAAAGTAGTTTTCAACTCGAAGATTCAGCAGGCCTTGGCAGACAGAGTGCGACCGTTTGGTGAAACGTCACCTAGCTTAGGGTTGGACTCGCCGATTTAATGAAGACCATATCAGGGGAAACAAATTCAGTAGATGAGGTCTCATTAGACCATGCAGTAGACTATCTCCCACCCCAAGCCACCCTGCTACTTTCCCCTCCTTCATATACTCATCGCCCATTCATGAGGTTCCCATTTCTCTTTGCCTCTCATCTTTTCCCTCCCTTCGTCCCCTTCCACCCATATCCTTCCCTCCGACTTTACATTTCAATCCTCTTCCCGTCTACCATATCTGACACCCTTTTGTCTACCATTCACATCTGACTTTTGTAACTTATCCAACCATCTGCTAATAAAATACCCTCACCTGTATCCATCTATCACTTGCCTTGTCTTTGTCCTGCCCTCACCTCTCTTTTCCAACTTTTTTCCCACCCCCCCCCCCCCCCCCAACCTCCCCCCCTCCCCCCCTCCACCCCTCCAACCACGATTCCAATCATCTAATCAGTCTAAAGATGGGGCCTGACCTAAAACGTTATCCGTGCATTCCCTCCGCAGATGCTCCCTGACCCATTCCTCCTGCACTTTATGTGTTGGTCAGGATTCCAGCATTGCAGTTTCTTGTGTCTCTTCTTTGAATTATACTACTTTGTCTATTGATTCAAATGATATTAGAACTTACGTTGACGCTGTCATATGTAAAACATGAGAAAAACTTGCATGAAACCAGATCAGAAATTTAGTGTTTGGATTTGAGATGCATGCAGGAGTTTCCTGGTAAACGTAATCTTTGAATGTACATCTGTTAATCTTTATGCCCACAGTTTAAACAGGTTTTACCATTTGGTACTGACCAGAAATTTATTCAGTAGGTATGTTACAATACTTACCTTCAGCGGCGCTGCAATTCTGCCACTGGCCGTGTGCGCGATTTTGGTGCATTTGAGGGGGGGGGGCGGGGTTAAAACGCATTTTTTTTCCGACCTGGTCCTAGATTATATTTTGTCGGAGTGCAAGATGTTGCTAAAGAATCGTTCCGACGGCTGTTCTGTGTGTTTTAAACAAAAACTCACCCAACAAGTTAATCGCTGGAGTGATTTTAAAATCAGCTTCTCAAGCCGTCAAAGAAGACAACGGGGCCGGATTTTATGTAGGGGACAGGTAAAAGAAAGTAGTTTATTTTTATGTATAAAAGTGTTTCTTAAGATGTATTTAATTCACATTTTAAGTTGCGAAACAGTGATTTAGTTTACCGAACGAACCGGCAGTGTATTTGCTGCAGATATGGGGGACTAAATCACTGCCACCTCAACGTTCCAAATGGTCCCGTTCCAGAAAATCCCACTCGCAAGCTTATTTAAATGGCCATTAATTTACAGGTATTAAACATTAAATTCCTTCGATTTGGCCTATAAACCCATGACAATGAGATTTTAAAATTATGTTATATTCTGAATTCTTGTGTGAATGTTATTTGGACACTTCGGCTATTTAAAAATGTTAATCTATTCTTAAGAAATGGATAGATGTTTAGATGAAAGTGAATTAGTTGTCAAATTAAACTTCTTTTTATGCTTTATCTGATGGGATAAATTAAAGACTTGATTTTTAAAATCTCAAAATTTTGTAACATTGCTATATTCAGCCTTTGAATATTCCAAGTACAAGCTACTCGTATTTTACACGCAGGTTAAGCACTTGAAAACCAGAGCCTAATTCAAAAATGTGTAAATTAAACATATGCACGACTACGCTGTCAGAAATAAATTTTAGTGCATTATTCTGAAAATACGTGCGTAACTCAAGCTTTGTATTAAAGGAACAACTGTATTATCAGTGCTTATGGAAATCAAACCCACCAAAAAAACAATAAACCTTACTAGCCGTCCACATTGCTCCCGATTTATTTTCTCATTAGGCATTTTTTAAGATATTAAACACAGTTGAAATCTTTACAGAATATAAACCTTACTTATTTTCAGAAAATAAATTGAAAACTTGTACATTTATTATTTCTGAATTATTAACTTACTTTAAAAAGGAACATTATGATCATTATAATTGCCGCTAAACTGGTGAGATTGCATTGAATGGTTCAAGGAAGTGTTGCTAATACTGCCAATGTTACCCCAAAGAGTGCCTGCAGGAAAACGTGCAAGTCTCAAAGATGCAGCCAGCAGATCACTGGAGGGAACCCAATATGGGAGAGGGATGTTAAAGAAATTCCCAAATAATTACACCAAGAAACTGCATCTGCTTGGAGATTGGTTTGGGTGTGCCTCCTTAATCACATTCTTGGCGAGGAATGGCAGCAGGGGCAGACATATCTATATATTACTAAAAGTCTGTTCTTGACCGGTTTTGGCCATCTGTGCTGCGATTTCCGAGAGAACGCCGCCACCTACGGCCGTCATTTTTGGCCACCTTGCTCAGAGCCCCCCTACGCCGCATGTGTGCCGAGGAATTTTCCCGTTGCTTAAAAATGACAGAGATATTAATGTTTTTACAAAATTCCCCATTCTCTCTGCTGCCCCCGCTGGCGGCAGGAGGGAGGGACTATAAAACCACGAAGTGGTGTGCCACACAGTCTTTTCAAGATAGAGGAAGGCAGAGGGTCACGTTTCTCTGAGCTGTGAATAACACTGAACACATGTCTACTCAAATGTAAGTGCCCTTAGTGGTTCTAAAATGCTGGTAGAATGTGTCTATTGGTACTAAACTTGCAAAAAAAGTGTCTATTGGTTCTAAAGCTTGCAAAAAAATGTCTATTGGTTCTAAAGCTTGCATAAAAATGTCTATTGGTTCTAAAGCTTTCAAAAAATGTCTATTGGTTCTAAAGCTTGCAAAAAGTGTCTCTATTGATTCTAAAGCTTGCAAAAAAATGTCTATTGGTTCTAAAGCTTGCAAAAAAATGTCTATTGGTTCTAAAGCTTGCAAAAAATATCTATTGGTTCTAAAGCTTGCAAAAACATGTCTATTGGTTCTAAAGCTTGCAAAAAAATGTCTATTGGTTCTAAAGCTTGCAAAAAAATGTCTATTAGTTCTAAAGCTTGCAAAAAATGTATATTGGTTCTAAAGCTTGCAAAAGGTGTCTCTATTCGTTCTAAAGCTTGCAAAAAATGTCTATTGGTTCTAAAGCTTGCAAAAAAATGTCTATTTGTTCTAAAGCTTGCAAAAAATGTCTATTGGTTCTAAAGCTTGTAAAAAAATGTCTATTGGTTCTAAAGCTTGCAAAAAATGTCTATTGGTTCTAAAGCTTGCAAAACAAATGTCTCTATTGGTTCTAAAGCTTGCAAAAAATGTCTCTATTGGTTCTAAAGCTTGCAAAAAAATGTCTCTATTGGTTCTAAAGCTGGCAAAAAAATGATTATTGGTTCTAAAGCTTGCAAATAAATGTCTATTTGGTTCTAAAGCTTGCAAAAAGTGTCTCTATTGGTTCTAAAGCTTGCAAAAAAAATGTATATTGGTTCTAAAATGGTTCATACTAGTGCTCCAGAAAGCCCCCCCCTCCCTGGTTGGCTTGGCTTGGGTGTGTCTTGAAATTGAAAGGCACTACTTACTGCAAATTGTGGCATGAAGTTGAAAGGCACTACTTACTGCAAATGGTGGCTTGGGTGTGGCTTGAAGTTGAAAGACACCACGTACTGCAAATGGTGGCATGAAGTTGAAAGGCACTACTTACTGCAAATGGTGGATTGGTTGCTTTGGCTTGAAGTTGAAAGGCACTACTTACTGCAAATGGTGGCTTGGGAGCTTTGGCTTGAAGTTGAAAGGCACTATTACTGCAAATGGTGGCTTGGTTGCTTTGGCTTGCAGTTGAAAGGCACTACTTACTGCAAATGGTGGATTGGTTGCTTTGGCTTGAAGTTGAAAGGCACTACTTACTGCAAATGGTGGCTTGGGAGCTTTGGCTTGAAGTTGAAAGGCACTACTTACTGCAAATTGTGGTTTGAAGTTGAAAGGCACTACTTCCTGCAAATGATGGCTTGGGTGTGGCTTGAAGTTGAAAGGCACTACTTACTGCAAATGGGGGGCGTGGGTGCATTGGCTTGAAGTTGAAAGGCATTACTTACTGCAAATGGTGGCATGAAGTTGAAAGGCACTACTTACTGCAAATGGTGGCTTGGGAGCTTTGGCTTGAAGTTGAAAGCACTACTTACTGCAAATGGTGGCTTGGGAGATTTAGTTTGAAGTTGAAAGGCACTATTACTGCAAATGGTGGCTTGGTTGCTTTGGCTTGAAGTTGAAAGGCACTATTACTGCAAATGGTGGCTTGGTTGCTTTGGCTTGAAGTTGAAATGCACTACTTACTGCAAATGGTGGCTTGGGAGCTTTGACTTGAAGTTGAAAGGCACTACTTCCTGCAAATTATGGCTTGGGTGTGGCTTGAAGATGAAAGGCACTACTTACTGCAAATGGGGGGCGTGGGTGCATTGGTTTGAAGTTGAAAGGCATTACTTACTGCAAATGGTGGCATGAAGCTGAAAGACCCTACTTACTGCAAATGGTGGTTTGGGAGCTTTGGTTTGAAGTTGAAAGGCACTATTACTGCAAATGGTGGCTTGGTTGCTTTGGCTTGAAGTTGAAAGGCACTACTTACTGCAAATTGTGGCTTGAAGTTGAAAGGCACTAACTGCAAATGGTGGCTTGGGTGCTTTGGCATTAAGTTGAAAGGCACTACTTACTGCAAATTGTAGCTTGGGTGCTTTGGCATTAAGTTGAAAGGCACTGCAAATGGTGGCATGAAGTTGAAAGGCACTACGTACTGCAAATGGTGGCTTGGGAGCTTTGATTTGAAGTTGAAAGTCACCTCTTACTGCTAATGGTGGCTTGGGTGTGGCTTGGGTGTGGTTTGAAGTTGAAAGGCACTACTTACTACAAATGGTGGCTTGGATGCAATGGCTTGAAGGTAAAAGGCATTACTTACTGCAAATGGTGGCTTGAATGCATTGGCTTGAAGTTAAAAGGCATTACTTACTGCAAATGGTGGCTTGGATGAAATGGCTTGAAGTTAAAAGGCATTACTTACTGCAAATGGTGGCTTGGGTGCATTGGCTTGAAGTTGATAGGCACCACTTACTGCAAATGATGGCATGAAGTTGAAAGGCACCACTTACTGCAAATGGTGGCTTGAAGTTGAAATGCACTACTTACTGCAAATGGTGGCTTGGGTGCTTTGGCTTGAAGTTGAATGGCACTACTGTAAATGCACTTACTTCCTGTTTGCACTGTATATTGATTTTAGATAAAACGCTACCACTTACGGCTGTGATTTTTGGCCATCTTACTCTGTCCCCCTCCGCTGAGCAGGTGCAGAGAATTCTTCCCATCAATGAAAAATAAAAGTGTTATTAGTTTTTTTTTTAATGTTGAGAATCTCTCTCCTGTCAATCACTCCATGAATGAATGAATACGTTTATTTTCTTGGCACAATACTGTGCAACGAAATTCCATTACAACTCCTCCGGTTAAAAAAAAATACAAACACGACAACCATTAACACATATGTACACTTATTAGTAAATAATAAATAGGTATTTTAAAAGAATTTAAAAGAATTTAAAAGAATTTGCGGCATTTCTTGGAATTACATTTTGCTTCCCCAGTGTTCTCTGTTGAAATTTAGCTCTTTGAGCTGAGCGCATCTGGCGGAAAACAAAACTTCATATTCACCATGACATCTATAAAGAGAGCCTCCGTGCCTACAATTTAGACTTAAAAAGTGCTAGAGTAACATTTTTCTCCAATATCATTAACAACAACACTAATAAGGCAAAAACCCTATTTGCAACTGTTGACAGACTGACCAACCCCCCAACACAATTACCACCTGAACTCCATTCCACGCAGAAATGCAATGAGTTTGCATTATTCTATACAGATAAAATTGAAGGCATCAGACGTGCCATCAATATCACCGCTTCAAACAAAAATGTTGGATCACCACCCTGTTTAGGCAAAGGTAACGTGGCAATGATGACATGCTTTAATGTCATAGACTCTAAAACTCTTGTGGAAACGGTGACACAACTAAGGCCATCCACCTGCTGCCTTGATGCCTTACCTACCAACTTCTTTAAGAATGTTTTTGACTGCCTAGCAATAGACATACTGCAAATAGTTAACAGCTCTCTTCAATCAGGCAATTTCCCAAAAGCCTTGAAAACTGCAGTTATTAAACCTCTTTTAAAAAAGCGGAGCCTAGATGCCTCTATTATTAACAACTATAGACCAATTTCAAACCTATCTTTCATAAGTAAAATCATTGAGAAAGTTGTCCTCCAGCAACTTAATCAATTCCTGGCTTCAACTGGCTGCTACGACAACTTCCAGTCAGGATTTCGACCTCTTCATAGCACCGAGACCGCTCTTATTAAAGTTGTAAACGACATCCGTCTTAACACAGACTCTGGCAAAGTTTCAATATTAATGCTATTAGATCTCAGTGCTGCATTCGACACTGTTGATCACTCAATACTTTTGGACAGGTTGGAAAAATGGGTGGGGCTCTCAGGCACAGTCTTAAGTTGGTTCAGGTCATATTTACAAGATAGGAACTATTTTGTTTCCATTGGCGACTTTGTATCAGAACCAACCAACGTGACGTGTGGAGTACCGCAAGGTTCGAACTTAGGGCCCTCTTTATTCAACATCTACATGCTCCCACTAGGGCAAATCATGCGATATAATAATATTGACCACCACTGCTATGCCGATGACACTCAAATCTATGTAGCGCTATCACCAAATGACTATCGCCCCATAGATCTGTTGTGCCAGTGCATTGAGCAAGTCAAAGACTGGATGTGCCAAAATTTTCTCCAACTAAATAAGGACAAAACGGAGATAATTGTTTTTGGTGCTAAAAAAGAAAGGCTTAAAGTAACCCAACACCTTCACTCTCTGTCCCTGAAAACTTCAAACAAAGCCAGAAATCTTGGGGTCATTATGGATTCAGATTTAAATTTCGACAGTCACATCAAATCAGTAACAAAATCGGCCTACTATCACCTCAAAAACATAGCAAGATTAAGAGGACTCATGTCAGCTCAAGATTTAGAAAAACTTGTACATGCCTTTATTAATAGTAGGCTAGATTATTGCAACGGTCTCCTTGCAGGTCTTCCAAAAAAAAACTGTCAGGCAGCTACAGCTTGTTCAGAACGCTGTTGCTAGAGTTCTAACAAAGACCAAAAAATTTGAGCATATTACACCAATTCTTAAATCCTTACATTGGCTCCCTGTATGTCAGAGAATTGATTTTAAAATCCTGCTGCTCACCTATAAATCACTACATGGTTTAGGGCCAAAGTATATCACTGACATGCTTCCACTATATAAGCCTTCTAGATCGCTAAGATCTTCTGAAACCAATCTGCTAGTGATTCCCAGAGTAAATACAAAACATGGGAAAGCAGGATTTAGTTACTATGCAACAAATAGCTGGAATAAACTTCCTGAAGATTTAAGACTTGCCTCAACTTTGACCACTTTTAAAACAAGACTGAAAACTTTTATGTTCAAAAGGGAACTGCAGATGCTGGAATATCGAAGGTACACAAAATTGCTGAAGGAACTCAGCGGGTGCAGCAGCATCTATGGAGCGAAGGAAATAGGCGACGTTTCGGGCCGAAACCCTTCTTCAGACTCAAAGTCAAAGACTTCAGACTTTTATGTTTACTTTAGCTTTCAGCTAAATCTTAACTACAATGCACTTTTAACTTTTGCACTTTTTATAATGCATTTTTAATTTTGCTTTTCTTTTCTTTTAGTTCTTCTATTTTATTTCATTTTATTATTTCATTTATTGTATGACATGTTTTTATGTGAAGCACTTTGAGTCTGCCTCGTGTATGAAATGTGCTATATAAATAAAGTTGCCTTGCCTTGCCTTGCCTCATTTATCGCACATGGGTAGAAACTATTTTTTACCTTTGAGCCTTCAGAGTCCTGAATCACCTCCCAGAGGGTAGCAGAGTAAAAAGGTGGTTGGCAGGGTGGGATGTGTCCTGCTTGATATTTGTGGCCCGGCGCAAGCATCGGGCCCTATATATGTCATCCAAGGAGGGCAGTTGGGCGTTTGTAATGCTCTGCGCAGTTTTTATAATTCCCTGCAGCGCCCTCCTCTCAGCCACAGTACAGCTAGCAAACCACACCAGGATTCCATAGGAGAGGATACTTTCCACGGTGCATCGGTAGAAGGACAACAGCAGCGGCTGTGAGACGTTTGCTCTCCGCAGAGACCACAGGAAATACAGCCGCTGATGTGACTTCTTCACGAGAGTGACGGTGTTCATTTACCATTTGAGGTCCTGGGAGATGTTTATTCCCAGGAACTTAAAGCCAGTGACCCTCTCCACCATGTCTCCTTTAATGTATAAGGGAGCAGGTTCCTCTCTCCTCTTCCTCCTGAAGTCAACGACCAGCTATTTTGTCTTTGATGGGTTGAGTACCAGATTGTTTTTGGTACACCAGACAGTCAGTTTTTGGACTTCATCCCTATAGGCAGACTCGTCGTTGTTGTTTATCAGTCCCACCACAGTCGTGTCGTCCGCAAACTTGATGATCCTGTTTGTACTATGTGTTGGTATACAGTCATAAGTGTATATTGTATACAAGATGGGACTCAGCACACAACCTTGTGGCGCACCTGTGCTGAGCGTCAGGACTGGGGAGTAATTGGACCCCATCCTGACAGTCTGTGGGCGGTCTGTTAAAAAGTCCTTAATCCATCCGCATGTGTTTGCATTAACACCTAGATCAGACAGTTTGTCCACCATTCTGCTGGGGATGATTGGATTAAAGGCAGAACTAAAATCTACAAATAACATCCTCACATATGAGCCAGGACGCTCCAGATGTGTCAGTGCAGAATGTAGAGCTATGTTGATGGCATCCTCCGTTGACCTATTAGCTCTATATGCAAACTGATGCTGATCCAGGGTGGATGGGAGTGAGGACTTAATGTGGGCCAGGACCAGCCGTTCAAAACACTTCATCACCGTTGAAGTGAGAGCAACAGGTCTATAGTCATTCAAGCTGGTAATGGCTGTTTTTTTGGGTACAGGCACGATGGTAGCAGTCTTAAAGCATTTAGGGACAGTGCACGTTGACAGAGAGAGGTTGAAGATGTCGCTGAAAACCTCCGCTAACTGGTCTGCACAGTCCCGCAATACTCTCCCTGGGATGCCATCTGGGCCAGCAGCCTTCCTGGGGTTGACCCTGCGGAGTGTTCTTCTGACGTCCTCCGTACTCACAGTGAGTGGCACAGTGAGTGCCAGGTCGTCAGTGCTGGGTGCGGCTGCAGGTGCAGGCTCCGCCTCATTCAGCTCAAAACGGGCGAAAAAGTGGTTGAGCTCCTCAGCTAGCGAGTTGTTACTGCTGCTGATGATCGGTCCCTCCTTGCCCTTTTAGTTTGTGAGTTGCTGAATGCCCTGCCAGACACGCCGAGGGTCCCTCTCGTTGAAATACCCCTCTAACCTTCTTCCATAGGCTCTTTGCCTCTTTAATAGCTCTCTTTAGTTTAGATCTGGCAGTGCTGTACAATTCATCACTGCCAGATCTAAAGGCTGAGTTGCGTTCCCTCAGCAGTTTCCTGACCTCCCTGGTCATCCATGGTTTGTTGTTTGGGTAGCACCTGACCTCCCTGGTCATCCATGGTTTGTTGTTTGGATAGCACCTGACCTCCCTGGTCATTCATGGTTTGTTGTTTGGATAGCACCTGACATCCCTGGTCATCCATGGTTTGTTGTTTGGGTAGCACCTGACCTCCCTATCGACAGTGACGTTGTTGATACAGTTCTGTATATAGAACATGACTGTAGATGTATATTCTTGTATGTCCTGGTTTGCAAACAGGTCCCAATCGGTGCGCTCAAAACAGTCCTGAAGTTGGGCGGCAGCGCCCTTGGGCCAAGTCTTTATGTTTCTCACCCTGGGCTTGGTTCTCATAATGAGAGGTCTGTATGCCGGGGTGAGAAAGAGTGATAGATGGTCAGACTGGCTGAGGTGAGGGAGAGAGGAGGCTTTGTATCCATCCCTAATGTTGCTGTACACGTGATCCAGTGTATTTTGACCTCTCGTCGGACACGTGACATGCTGGTGGAATTTAGGGAGGACAGTTTTTATATTAGCCTGGTTGAAATCTCCAGCCACGATGAGAATCCCATCAGGGTGCGCAGTCTGTAATTTGTTGATTGATGCTAGCAGGGTGTTCAGTGCTAGCTTGATGTTGGCACTTGGTGGAATATAAACAGCCAGAATAACAACAGCTGTGAACTCCCGCGGCAGGTAGAAGGGTCGACATTTCAATGTAATAAACTCCATGTCTGGTGAACAATGTCTCTCGACAACGTTTACATTTGTACACCATTTGTCATAGGAGTAAATACATAGCCCTCCTCCTCTGCTCTTACCGGAGTCACTGCTCCTGTCGGCCCGGTGTGCTGTGCGAACTACCAGACTGATGGCCTCGTCCGGGTTCCCTACGTGAAGCCAGGTCTCAGTTACCACCATGATCGAGCAGGTTTGTACAGTTGTGTTTTCTTCAGTGATCAGCTCCAGCTCGTCCATCTTGTTGCTGAGCGATCGGGCGTTCGTCAAAAAGATGCTGGGTAGCGCTGGTCTGTAAGGAGTTTCCTTTAGCCTAGCGTGAATGCCGGCTCGACAACCGCGCTTCTGCCGCCTCCGTCTGCGCCGCCTCCCGCACCGTCCTTTCGGTAAGGTGATCCACTCGGACTCCGCTGGGCGGGTGATTTCTGGCGGGATATCATCGTTGTGGGAGCTTCTTGCAAACTCTAGTTCGCTACACAGCGTCCCATTCCCTAGAAGGTCCTGCCGGTTGTACTTCGAGTCGCAGGTCCACAGACAAACGGACAAAACAGACAAAAACAAAAACATCCACACGGGGGAGAGCAAAGCCGCTGCATTCAGGTGCGCCGCCATTTTCCGAAAGCCACACCTTTTCCGTGGGGGCCCCCCCCTTGAATTCTTGGGCTGGAAATGGTGGCTAGGGTGTGGCTTGAAGTTGAAAGACACCACTTGCAATAAAACCCGGATTTGTGGGTGTGGCTCAGTCTCTGCAAGATGGAGGAGGGAGAGGTCATGACTCGCTGTCTTTAGTGGCTTTGCACCCTGCTTCAAATGATATGAAACTGCACTTGAATTTGGTGGCCTTATACCCTGCTTGAAATAGAATTTCAAGGATTAGCCGTGAGTCAACTACCAGCCCACCAGCCGTGAGTGAGTTGGTTGCCAACACAACAGGCTTGATTGACTGAGACGCCAGCCCAAGAATCCATTTGGCACACAATTTTCATACTAGCCCTCTGGCAACCAGTCCCTTCAGCCCACAACACCCATACTAGCGCTCCAGAAAGCCCCCCCCCCCCCCAACTGGCCACCAATATTAGAATTGGTGGAGAGGTGGAATATTGCGTTGGATGACCAGCCCTCCTGTGTGATGCTGGGACCCAACGGGTCCCACTTAGTCTAGTATATAATATAACTAATAATATAATATAACTAATATATAATATAATTATATAACATATAACATATTTTAAATTTTGCTTTTTCATAATGTTTTCACAGCAAGTATTCGTATTTTTAATTTTTTTGAATGTAATCAGTTTTTTTATATTACTGATATTAAACAGTTTGAATAATTTAGAAAATACTTGGATTTTTTTTTAATGTCTGCAAATTACCGTGTGGGTTTTCTCCAGGTGATCCGGTTTCCTCCCACATTCCACAGATGTGCAGGTTTGCAGGGTAATTGGCTTCTGTTAGTTGCCCCAAGTGTGTAGGATGCAAAACTGGGTTAACATAGAACTACTGTACAGTTGATCATTGGTTGTGTGCCGGAGGGCCTGTTTCCATGCTGTAACTCTAAACTCTATACTCAAATTGCAGGAACCTACAGACTTTGACATTTGTGGTTAAGGGTCGATTGTCAAAATGTTTCACAATTCTTATCTGCGCAGCACCTCTTTTGCATTTTTACCCCCTCACTTTTGGTGGTGTTCCCTGGGGACCTATACTTGGCTATGGGGAAGAGCCATTGCATAACATTAGTTGAAGAGCACTACCAAAGAGACGCTGTGGCCTCACTGAGCCAAATAACCCCCTTCTGTAGTCTATTTCTCTAAGACTTTATGATATCATAAAATACACAGAAAACATGTTTTATCTTAAATAGAAATGAAAAAATAAACAAGCAAGTTTACAAGATAATTCAGTTGGAATTCTGCACTTAATTCACTGAGAAATAGAGTAAAACTTTCAGTAAATTATTCTGAAGCTAAATAAATCATTAGTTCATCTTTTGTATCGTGTCTAGTCCTAAGCATTGCACTTTAGGAAGGATGAGACAGTTTTAGTTAAGGATAATACTGTTTTGTGGATAATATGGAGAAGTAGGGATTATTCTCGTTTAAGTGCAGATAGCCATTAAAGAGTATTTACAATCATGCAATGTGTAATTAGACTTAATGGAGATAAACCCTTTCTGACTGATGAATAATCAATATGTAGAGGCTGCAGATTTAAGGGGATTGGCAAAACAAACAAGCATGAGGTAAGGCTTGTCATACACCAAGGGGTCAGCATTTGGAATTCATCCTTGGATACAAAAATTAGTATCTTCCAAAAGGAAAGCAGATAAGTACTCATGGAGAAATAACATGCAATAATGCAAAGATCATGAATGGGAGATTGCTTTATCTGAACAGGTGTGGCACAGTAGCACAATGGTAGTGTTGCTGCCTCACAGTGCCAGAAACCTGGGTTCATTCCTGATTATAGGTTCTGTTTGTGCGTAATTTGCACATTCTTCCGGTGAGCTTGTGGGTTTACTCTGGGTGTTCTGGTTTCCTCCCATATTCCAAAGACATGCAGGATTGTAGATTAATTGGCTTCTGTAACTTGCCCCAAGTGTGTAGGAAGTGAAAGTGGGATAACATAGAAATAGTAGTGAGCGTCGCAGACTCGGTGCCACGGTCTTCTCTGTCCTAGATGCAAAGAACTCATTTTGGCAAATACCGTTAGACCATGCATCCTCCATGTTAACCACATTTGCGACGCCCTTCGGACGCTACCAATTCATACGAATGCCATTGGGCATCAATTCAGCCAGTGAAGTTTCCCAACGTACTATGGAACAACTCTTTACTGGCTACCCATGTGACATAATCATGGATGACATCCTGATCACCGGGCGCAATGCACAAGAACATGACTCAAACCTGAAGCGGGTCCTGGGTTATCCCAGGGAGGTAAACCTCAAACTCAACCCTCTCAAGTGCAGGTTTCGGGTCGACGAAGTGACTTACAGAGGTATGATATCAGACTAACCTACAAACATGGTAAGGACATGTACTTAGCTGACACCCTCTCACGGGCACCTCGCCCAACCTGCGAAAAAAACCTGTCTGAGCACAAGGAGTACACGGTTATGATGGTCTCCTGCCTTCCATCCGCGGGCTTAGATATCCTAGTGGCACCACAGGTCCGTGGTGGCCATCCTGCTGCAGAAATAACCCTCCAACATGCAAAAGGTATGCTTTTCTGGCCTAACATGGCTGACTACATTCAATCAATCAATCAATCAATCAATCAATCAATCAATCAATCAATCAATCAATCAATCAATCAATCAATCAATCAATCCATTTATTCTTCACATACACAATAAAATGCAGTGAAATGAATTTTGCCAGCAGCGGTACAATCAAAAAAGAACACACAAACACAATACAAATTGAACACAAACATCCACCACAGCATTCTTTACTGTGGTGGAAGGCACAAAGTACAGTCAGTCCTCCTCCATTGTTCCCCCGTGATCGGGGCCATAAACCTCCGCAGTCACCGCTGCGGGCAGCCAGAGGTACAGGCCCCTCTCATCAGGACGGTAAGTCCAGAATCAGCAGCTTCCCTACCGGAGACCGCGACTTCAAGATGTTGTAGGCCACAGGCTGGCGTTCGGGGCTTCTACGGGGTTCCCCAGCGAGGGATCCTGCTCCGGATGGGAAGTCCAAGCCGCGTCCATGGCTAGAAGCTCTGCAAACCGTGGCTTCAGGATATTATCGGCTGCGGGCCGGCAGTCGGAGCTCTTCCACAGCGAGGGGTTCCTAGCGAGGGGTCCCATGCTCTGGACGCTGCGCTCGCGGCTAGAAGCTCTGCAGACCGTGGCTTCAGGCTGTAACAGTGTGCGGGCCAGCGATCGGAGCACTCCCTTTCTCTCGACTCCAGCAAGGGCTCGCCCGCTCCGCGATGAAAAGTTCCCGCTGCGCCCCTGCTGAAACTCTGGGCCCAACTCCGGGAAAGGCCGCACCAATCCATGCTGTTAGGCCGCGAGGGAGGTGACATGGAAAAAGTCACCTCTCCGTGGAGGAGGCGACCAAAAGCGTTTCCCCCCCTTACCCCCCCTCACCACCCCCCCACACAAGACACACCAAGAGACATTAAAACACACATTTGGACACACTAAAAAAAAAAAAAAAAGTGGAAATGATGAGCATGCTGCTGGCAAGGCAGCCGTCTCACAGTGCCCCCACCAACCAATTCTCGAGAAAGTTGCTGCCTGCCCAAATTGCAATAGCCTGACCCCACACCAACAGAAACCACCACTTCTCCCGGACTTACCCTGGTCCGCAGTAGCAGCCGACATCTTTGAGTGCCACGGCAAACAATACCTGGTTCTAGTCGATTCCTACTCAAGATGGTTCGAAATCGATCTACTCAGTAGCCCAACCTCAGCCATGGTCATTCAAAACTACTCTCAGACAATGGAACTCAATTCTCCAGTCAACTCTTCAAGGATCTCACGAAATGCTGGGATTTTCACCACATCACCAGCAGCCCCGAGTACCCCCAGTCCAACGGCCTGGCCGAGCTCGCAGTAAGAAGTGCAAAAGAACGAATGGAACGCTCACACAGGGTTGGCTCTGATGTCTATCGCGACTTACTCAGCCTATGAAACATCGTCCGCGACCCTCTCCTGGGATCTTTGGCTGAACGATTAATGTCACGGTGAACCCGCTCCACCCTGCCTATGGCCAAGCAACTACTAGAACCATAAGTTTGTGCACCATCAGTGATCCAATCCCAGCTCCAACGCCGCCGCGACATGCAAAGAAAATACTATGACAAAACCAGTTCTCTGCTTCAACCGCTAACAAGGGACAGGTTATCTACTTACAGTCACTCAGAGGTTACGACTGCCTTGGAGTCATTTTGGGGTCAACCGCAGAGCCACGCTGGTACCTAGCCAGTATTGACAACGGCATCTATTGATGCACCCGTGAACCGGTACCTCCACGTCCTTACCCGGACCAGCCTGCCGTCTTCCCTCACGCTCCGCGAATGCCACACCAGCGATTCTTCTACCGGTGCCAGCACCATCCCTGTCTTCTCCAGTGCCCCCATCTCCACCGGTGTCTTCTCCTCCGCGTTCACATGATAAGGGACTTGCTTCCTCAGAGAAGGATGAGGTGCTCAAGGGGTACTACCGTACATGTGCAGGTCGTGTCTGCAAGCCAAACCAGCTGATTGGAAAATTCATCGGCTATACTTGAACTGTGCATGACCCATTTCGTTTTATGTGCTCACATATGCACAAGCATGTACAAGTAAAATTAGAAATGCCCACACACCATACTGATGTTTTACAATATGCTCCACTAACAACTGGATATATGCTTTGCTTCTTTAAGAGGAAGGATGTAGATTAACCCTTATTAATCCATGCCATTTATAATCTCCACTACACATATATGTATGCCACCCATTACATGGTATTACGGTACTACACCGGTTTACACTAACAAAGTCAGCCGGCTCTCACAAGCCATGCGAGCTGGATATGAATGGCTGGCAGTTTAAATGTTCTGGATTACTTATGGAATAAAGATTGATCTTTCACTATGTGTGTTGTCGTGGATCATTCACAAACAACTTCCACGCTCTCTTTTGCTCCCTAGTATCTCAAGTCTTTGTAGCAGTTATATGTAAATCAAGCTGCCAATTCATGGTAGGCCCCCGTTTAACTACATTAATTAAATGTTCTGCGGCCCAAGATGGGACTTTCACAAAACACACTTCTGGGTATGACGGTAGACAAAAATGCTGGAGAAACTCAGCGGGTGAGGCAGCATCTATGGAGCAAAGGAATAAGCGACGTTTCGGTTGCTAATCAGCTCCAAGTTCTTATCTGTATTTCCCCACCTTGAACAGGTTAATATTGTAAGATTCTACAATATAATTTGGAGAAGAAAATAGGTCATGCGGATTTAACGTTAATTATGCAGCACAATGAGCTGCTTTAGTTATGGAAATATTATTCATCTTAAAGCTATTAACACCCATATTGTACAATAACATTCAGTACTTAACAGTAAATTAGCTTTACCTACCAGCACAGGGCTTGTTATATCAGGTCCAATTTGTCTCAATAGTAAGACAAATAGTAAGGCAATGGGGAACAGTTGTCAGTAAAGCAAGATTTTGTTTTAGGAGTTGCTGCCCATTACCTTGTTAATTGAATCATTTTTAGATATAAAAGGGTATAATTTAATAATAATATCACTAATAAGTAATTAACTCCTCAGATAAAACTAGAACCAACTGTTCTGTATATAACTGGAAATTATACATAACTGTAATTGGATAATATCCTCCATTCACTGATACATGTCCTGACAGATTTTGAATAATTCCTTCTGCTGCACTTTGTTCAGTCAGACAGGCAGCAGAATGATCATTAGCAATGGACTTTTAATAATCCAGCCGTCCAAAAGCTGTTACCTAATTGAAGAATTGATCTTGTTTGCTGAGAGTTGAGGAAACCATAGACACTCCCTTGCCCTGAACCTTCTCAATCTAATTTACTCAAATGTTACTTTGAATATTAAGGCTGGCATCTAGAACAATACTGCCATAGGTAATTTAGACCAACATTTCCTGTAAGATAATGGCAAGCATAAATCAGCATAAACAATAAGGTCACGGTGAATGAACGGGATGTCAATTTCCATCTTTACATCCATCCTTATTCCTTTGGTGTGAAAATGAAGAATAAATACATTAAACAACTTTAAGAAAACGCTATTATGGAAGAGGACACAAAGTGCTGGAGTAACTCAATGGGTCAAGCAGCATCTTTAGAGAACATGGATAGATGATGTTTCGGTTCCTAACCCTTCTTCAGATGCTTTGTGTCCTTTTGCATAAACCAGCATCTGCAATTTCCAGTTTGATTGAACTGCAGATGCTGGTTTAAACCGAAGATAGACACGACATGCTGGAGTAACTCAACTCTACAGGATAGAAGGAATGGGTGACATTTCAGGTTGAGAAGACTTCTCTGAAGAAGGGTCTCGAACCAAAACGTCACTCATTCCATCTCTCCAGAGATGCTGCCTGTCCCACTGTTACTCCAGCATTTTGTGTCTATCATTTTTTTCCTAACCTAACAGATTTAATATTCCTTAAAATATCACGGCTTCGAACAATAGTTTATGTTAAAATCAGAAGATATAAAAAACATTAATTAAAAATTCCAATGGAAAAGTAAAAATAGAATGATCTTGCTGCCATTTATTTTCTGCAATACACGTTCAGCCATTGGCACTGGTGTTAATGAAAAATATATACATGCGCTCTAGTTTTAATATAGAGAGCAGAGCAATTTTAGTGATACCTCAATGGATGTAATTACAGTGTTATGCGTATGTTAGAGAATATCATGTGTAGAGATATTTTGGTATAAGATAGCTACGTGGAAATAGCATTAGAAAAACAAGTGAAACATATTGTGAAGTTTGTTCATTGCCACACAATCGTCATGCTTGTGCCCCAGGTTGACATTCATTTATAACTAACAAACAGACTGTCGTAAAAGAATGAGCAAAAGAGCATATGCAATTAGTGCAGGGGTGGGCCATATGGACTATTGCATCTGCTCTGATATTGATGGCCCTGTCCCACTTTGGCGATTTTTCAGCAGATTGCCGGCGACTGTCAAGACTGTCACAGTGGAACACACACACACACACACACACACACACACACACACACACACACACACACACACACACACACACACACACGCACACACACACACACACACGCACACGCACACGCACACGCACACGCGCACGCGCACACGCACACGCACACGCACACGCACACACGCACACAAACACATCGCAAAGGCGGGGACCAGGGCGAGCGGAAAAGCGCTGTCCAAACAATTCCCACCGTGCAAAGCCAAGGTGATATAGACACGCACCGCGATGAACAGGAAAGTTGGTGCTGTAATTAAGACGGCAGGTACAGTGTACGGTAACTCCTTTAAAAGAGGGGTGGAGAGGGGGGAGATGGGGGAGAAAGAGGGAGAAGGAGTGGAGACAACGTTTAAGAAGCCAGCGATACACGGTTATGAAGCTCGGCGGACATTTAACATTACCGATCGGTTCCTTGGTTCTGAAAACTACTGCTTACCTTTTTTTCCCCCAAATGAGCCAATGAAATTCACCGGTCAGCTCCAACCTATGAGAACCTCCGAGAACCTTCGACCACCTGGCAACCCACTACGACCTTCTTGCAACCGATCTACGGCTCGAGAATTCGCGCTACTCTCCATGGTGACTTCATTCTAGTCGCCGCTAATTTTTCAATATGTTGAAAGATTCTCGGCAACCATAATGAGGCCGCGACTAGTTCCCAAAATGTGGGAACTCTTCACGAACATTAAGGCGACTCCTCGGCAACAACATGTGGCGAACAAAATCTCCTGCAGTCGCCTACAAAGTCGTCTAAGTGGGACAGGCCCATAACTATGACTTTGCATTAACCCCACTCTGCTGCCTTATTGTCTATCCACTGACTCCATTATGAATCAAAAATATTTTAAACTCATTATTAAATATACTCAATGACTGATCATTCACAGCCCTCTGGGGTGCAGAGTTACAACCCTTTGGAATAAAGATGTTTCAATTAGCTTCAGTACTAAATAGACAATCCTTTATCCTGAAGCCAACACTTTTGGTTCTCGAGTCTCCAGAAAAGAGGGACAACACAACAAATTCAAACTCTAGAGAATATAGTCTCATTATAATATTTTTCTCCTCAGTTAGTTGACTCATTAACAAGAAAGCACATCAGCGCCTCTACTTCCTGAGAAGATTACGGAAAGTCGGTTTGTCAAGGAAGACTCTCTCTAACTTCTACAGGTGCACAGTATAGAGCATGCTGACCGGTTTCATCGTGGCTTGGTTCGGCAACTTGAGCGCCCTGGAGAGGAAAAGACTACAAAAAGTAGTAAACATTGCCCAGTCCATCATCGGCTCTGACCTTCCTTCCATCGAGGGGATTTATCGCAGTCGCTGCCTCAAAAAGGCTGGCAGTATCATCAAAGACCCACACCATCCTGGTCACACACTCATCTCCCTGCTACCTTCAGGAGCCTGAAGACTGCAACAACCAGGTTCAGGAATAGCTACTTCCCCTCAGCCATCAGGCTATTAAACCTGGCTCGGCCAAAACTCTGAACATTAATAACCCATTATTTGTTATTTGCACTTTATCAGTTTATTTATTCATGTGTTTTGTAGTCAATGCCTATTATTTTCTGTGTGCTGAACCAAAGCAAGAATTTCATTGTCCTATCAGGGACACATGGCAGTAAACTTGAACTTGAACTTGAATGACCTTAGTGAACTCTGAGTCCACACCAAGAATAACGGATAAAGTACATGAGGTTGGAGGAGGTGCAAGTGAACCTCTGCCTCACCTGAATGAACTTTCAGGGCCCCTGGATGGAGTCGAGAGAGGAGTTCTAGAGAGGAGGTGTGTAATGGGATTACCCAAAAGGGATAAAAACAGGAAATGCTGTAAGCACTCAGCAGGTCAGACAGCTTCTGTGGAAACAATATTATAATTTCCATTCACAGACCTACATCAGGATAAGGAAAATGAGAAAACATGTTATTTAAGTTACTAAGAAGATGTGGGTTGGTGAATAGAGTAGGGAATATTCCGAATAGGATGAGCCAGTATTTGTAATGTGATTCTGCTGCACATGGCCATTTGTAGATTGATGGAAGTTAGAGAGAGAGAGTAAAAACTAACAAATGGACAGAAGGGGTTAGACAGGGCACTGTGGTCTGCAGGGACACAGAAAGGCCCGTTTCCCTGCTGTACCATTCTATGATTCTATGTTAAAACTACGCAATGCAGGTCAAATATATCGCTGAACCTAAAACCAAAAAGAGAATGCTGGAAATTCCCTGCAGTGTCTGTGGACAGAGAGAAAAAAAAAGTTAAAATTAAAAATAACTAACCATACAGCAGAACTGGCCAGTTCTGATACAGTACAGCCTTCATCATTTGGATGCAAGTTTGTGCAACACATCTCTGTGCATCTGTCTGTCTGTTCCAAATCCCATTCAAACCAAACCACAAAGAAATGTCACCAGTAGCCAAATTGACTGCGAACCCAAGAAACTATAAACCTGAGAAGCAATAAAACATAACACAATGTTATGTAACAGAATATATGTGTGCAAGGCCTGCCCAGTATTGAAATGCTATTGCAAGGTATCATGTATGATAGAATGGGCCTTACACACTTGTACATACAAAGACCTCACATCTACATGCTTGGACAAGAGCAAGCCTGCAAAGGACGTAATTGGACAGACCAACTTAACAGACCTTAACTCCTTCGGTAGCCATTGAATTTCCAATGGCTTATCAAACTTCCCTGAAACTGCCTATCTTAGTTTGCTATATTTCTACTTCAAATGTATATTCATGTGTTTGGCAATTTTGGTCTCCTAAACTGAGGAAAGACATTCTTGCCATAGAGGGAGTACAGAGAAGGTTCACCAGACTGATTCCTGGGATGTCAGGACTTTCATATGAAGAAAGACTGGATAGACTCGGCTTGTACTCACTAGAATTTAGAAGATTGAGGGGGGATCTTATAGAAACTTACAAAATTCTTAAGGGGTTGGACAGGCTAGATGCAGGAAGATTGTTCCCGATGTTGGGGAAGTCCACAACAAGGGGTCACAGTTTAAGGATAAGGGGGAAATCTTTTAGGACCGAGGTGAGAAAAACATTTTTCACACAGAGAGTGGTGACTCTCTGGAATTCTCTTCCACAGAAGGTAGTTGAGGCCAGTTCATTGGCTATATTTAAGAGGGAGTTAGATGTGGCCCTTGTGGCTAAAGGGATCAGGGGGTATGGAGAGAAGGCAGGTACAGGATACTGAGTTGGATGATCAGCCATGATCATATTGAATGGCGGTGCAGGCTCGAAGGGCCGAATGGCCTACTCCTGCACCTATTTTCTATGTTTCTATGTTTCTATGGTGATTGAGATCAGAATGTTATAGATTTGGTCTATGCTAGGCAAATCAGGACAGCGAACAGCATCTGAATAGTGATTATTTTCTTTTTTGAATTTAAATAACTTTTTTCTAGATCATTAGATTGCTTAATTCCCCCGTTAAACAAAATATTTTATTAGCAGCTTGAAGTCTTCCCACAGAGTGGAAATGATAGCGAAGTCTATGTTTATTTGCTGTGAATAGTCAAAATATTCATGAACTCTAAAAATTTATCATCCTGTAGGAAGTAAAGCATTGAATTTCCACCATTAGGTTTAAAACATCTCAAAGGAATTAAGAACAGTTACATTTGCAATCCTTTCTCATTCTTTTAACTAGATTTTGTTCAGTTATGTGAAAGGACAATACATTCACAATAGCTATAAGTGCAGCACAAACTCACTGAAAATCACGATCATTCAGATTACCAGCTACTTGCAGGCCATTTTATATATTTTCTTTTCTTTACTCTTATATCCACAAATATGGCTAGCTATTAACTATCCTCTGAAGAAACCTTGCATGACATTTAGCTGCATGGACAAGACAGTCAGATTGCCACATTTTAATTGTACAAACATTCCATTCCACCTATGCAATATGCACAAGCCTGTTGGATCTCCTGGTTGCTAACTATTTTAACTCCCCTTCCTATTCCCATGCCAACCTCTCTGTCCTGGGCCTCCTCCCATTGCCAGGATGAGAATACATGCAAACTGGAGGAACAGCACCTCATATTCCACTTGGGTAGCTTACAATCCAATGGTATGAGCATTAAGTTCTCCAATTATAAGAAAACACACCTATCCCCAGCCACGTGTCCTTCCACCTATATCCTGACTCTGCCTTTACATTTTACTCCTCTTCTCTCCTTATGTGACACCCTTTCATCTCCTTTGCACCTCTGGCATGTGTTACTTACTCCACCCATCTACCAATCAAACACCCCTCACCTGTATCCACCTATCACTTGCCAGGCTTTGTCGTTCCGCCCCACCCCCCCCCGCCCCCTCCCCTACCCCGCCATGTTTTCGCCCTCTATTACAATTAATCTGAAGAGGGTCTTGCCCCAAAATGTCACCTATCTACTCCCTCCACAGCTGCTGCCTGAACCACCATGTCATCCATTCAAGAGTTATTCCAGCACTTTGAGTTTTGCTCGAGCATAATTCTAGCCAGAACCACTGTTGACTTCAATGTAGCTGTATCAATCTAGTATAAAGTATATTGTTCCCTGATAAGTTGTGAGTGTAATTAAAACCATAATATTTGCAACTCAGAACATCAGTTTAGTTTAGTTTAGTTTAGTTTAGTTTAGTTTAGTTTAGAGATACCGCTCGGAAACAGACCCTTTGGCCCACCGGGTCCACGCCGACCAGCGACCCCCGCACATTAACACTATCCTACACACACTAGGGACTATTTTTACATTTACCAAGACAATTTACCTACAAACCTGTATGTCTTTGGAGTGCGGGAGGAAACCGAAGATCTCAGAGAAAACCCACGCGGTCACGGGGAGAATGTACAAACTCCACACAGACAGCATCCATAGTTGGGATGGAACCCGGGTCTCCGGCGCTGCAAGGGCTGTAAGGCAGCTACTCTACGGCTGCGCCACCGTGCCACACCGTGCCATCCATTCAAGAGGAGCTTGTTTATTGTTGGTAAGGAAACTTCACAGATTGCAAAATAATTCCCAGTCAGATTCTGAACAAAGAAGCATAAAATGATTTTTTATATTTTACTAACATTTCTGAAAGATGATTTATGTAGTAGAAACAATATTTGTGGATGTAAACAAGCGCATAACTTAATAAAAATCTGTAGTAATATAATCCACGTGGTCTCCTTGAAAAAGGATCTATCCAACTGTGATGTATTATTGAGAAACATCTGATATCCACAATGACAAGCAACGGATATTTATTAAAGGTAATATTAACTCTCAAATATTTGACGCTTGTTTCTATTGCAATAACCAGACTGTTTTAACACAATAAAACGTGACTGATATGAATCATTTACTTTGTGCCTTTGTACTTAACAAAAAAATGGAAGGAAATTAAATTCTTTCTGGATGCCTTATCCTTCTGTGGATCATCCAAGGATGAAAATTGACTCTGATAGTAGGATAAATCAAGCAAAAGTGAATCGGCCCTCCCAATTTATCTACATTATTCCTTTCAATACTAAGTACAACAATACCTAACGATTCACCAAGTCCCATCTTATGATTATATTCCTCTAGTGATCAATGGCTTAAATATTATATAAAATGTTGCTGATTCTATCACTTAAATTAAATCGTTAATTGTATTCTTCAGTGCAAGACCTTGTCTCTGTGTAGTATTAACTCAGATACACAAAAAAAGTTTCGCGATTTTTATTTTTGATAATTATATGAGAAGATTGGATCCACCTTTTCAAAGGAGAGACTGTAGATTGGAGGTAGACTCAAAATGCTGAAGCCATCCATTCCTTCTCTCCAGAGATGCTGCCTGTCCCGTTGAGTTACTTCAGCATTTGGTGTCTATCTGGAAGTAAACAAGCAAATAATTTAAGAAATGTCTGTCGTAATATACTCCAAGTGGTCTCCTTGAAAAATAATCTATCCAACTGTGATGTGTTATTGACAAACATCTAATATCCCCAATGACAATCATCTGCAGTTAAAACCAGCATCTGCAGTTCCTTCCTACACTATGTAGATTGGTTTGTCTTCAGTTGGTGGTAAAGGAGATATCAATATTGAATTACACTACTGAGCACTTGGAAAAAGAATAATGTTAGGACCATTAAATATGCTTTCCTAAAGGTGAAATTAATTCAAGCAATAAAAGATGTACCTGATGATTTATTTGATGATCTCCAGTTGCATCTTCAAGTCTGGCTGATTAGGCTCCAACTGAGCATAAACAAGCTAATTAATTCACTAAAAATGGTAACAGAACCCTCATTCCAAAATTAATTAAATGTATAATTAATTCAGTGTTACAAATTGAGCAATGCTTTCAGAATGCGCCAATGACACACATTGGGAGGGTATGACAAATTAAGCAAAGGATTATGCAAGATTTCAGAAGGAGATCAATACATTAGAAGAATAAGATGAAAACCAGAGAGTGAATAGAAAACCACAGCTGAATATGTTTGTTGTTAAATGCATCGTAAATGACAAGATTTCAATAGAGCAGTTTTGCAGAGATCATATATATAACTTATTAAAACTGGCAGTGCAAGATGTGGAATTCCTGATTTCATTTTGTGAAGCATAAAGTGCAAACAAAACATCATAATTAGTACACAATGCAGTTCTGTGTGAAGTTGTGCACCATTAATGTACGGAGAAAAGCAATGGAAACGTGCAAAATAGATTGACGTTGATGCCATCCTGAATATAGGTTTACATTTGCAAATAATAATTTCGTATGTAATTGCTTTTGCTTAAAGGAGTTGCAAAGCCGCTTGGCAGACAGTCAGAAATCTGAACAATTATGATATGTAAAAAACAAAGTGCTGGAGGAACTCAGTGGAAAAGGCAACATCTGTGGGAGGAACTTGTCAGTCAACATTTTGGGTCACTAGATAGTATGAGGAAAATAGCGGGTGGGGTCTTCTAAGCAAATTATCAATGGTAACAAGAAGTGTATGTGTTGTATACATCAGAGACCTCAGTTGGTGGGATGAGGTGCAACTTTTCATCTTATTTGGAATGAGTGGAAATGTCCTTGAGGACAAAGCAAAGTGGTTAACACAAGTGAAATAATAAGAAGGGCCTGTTTCCACATTGTATTACTCTATGAGTCTATGACTCTATACGTGCAACCAAAGGTTGAATATATGACCAGACAAACAAAAGGGTATATTTTCCAGACATTTGTAATTGTCCATTGTAGGTGTTTAGGCTAATGAATCAGATAATTTTGGATAAACTAGTTATAACAGTGAATCGAATGATCCAAGGAGCATGTAAGATGGCCATTAGTTTGGAAATAATTAGATTAGATTAGATTAGATTAGATAACCTTTATTGTCATTCAGACCGAAGTCTGAACGAAATTGCAGCAGTCATACATACAATACAATACAATAAAAAACAACAATAAACACATATTAAAATCCACCACAGTGAGTCCACCCAGCATCTCCTCACTGTGATGGAGGCAAAAATCTTAGGGCTGCAGTCTCTTCCCTCCTCTTCTCCCTCTGCGCTGAGGCAATACCCCACCGGGCGATGTTAAAAACTGTCCCGCGGCTCAATCACCGCACCCCGGGGTGGTCGAAGCTGCCGCCCACCAGTCCTGCAGACGCAGCCGCTGGCCCGCGGCCGAACCCCGGACTCAGGCCACCACCGCCAGAACACCGTCCCAGCCACCCTCACGTGAGTATCGTGCCGTCTTCAGCCTCGGGCTGGGCCGCCCCCGACATGGGCGCCGTACCTCCCTCGGGCTGGGCCGCCCCGACATGGGCGCCGTACCTCCCTTGGGCTGGGCCGCCCCCGACATTGGCGCCGTACCTCCCTCGGGCTGGGCCGCCGCGACATGGGCGCCGTACCTCCCTCGGGCTGGGCCGCCCCGACATGGGCGTCGCTACTTCCCCGGGCCAGGCCGCCCCGACATGGGCGCTGCTCCTCCCTCGGGCTGGGCCGCCCCGACATGGGCGCCATACCTCCCTCGGGCTGGGCCGCCCCGACATGGGCGCCGTACCTCCCTCGGGCTGGGCCGCCCCGACATGGGCGTCGCTACTTCCCCGGGCCGGGCCGCCCCGACATGGGCGCCGCTCCTCCCTCGGGCTGGGCCGCCCCGACATGGGCGTCGCTACTTCCCCGGGCCGGGCCGCCCTGACATGGGCGCCGCTCCTCCCTCGGGCTGGGCCGCCCCGACATGGGCGCCGCTCCTCCCTCGGGCTGGGCCGCCCCGACATGGGCGCCGTACCTCCCTTGGGCTGGGCCGCCCCCGACATTGGCGCCGTACCTCCCTCGGGCTGGGCCGCCCCGACATGGGCGCCGTACCTCCCTCGGGCTGGGCCGCCCCGACATGGGCGTCGCTACTTCCCCGGGCCGGGCCGCCCCGACATGGGCGCCGCTCCTCCCTCGGGCTGGGCCGCCCCGACATGGGCGTCGCTACTTCCCCGGGCCGGGCCGCCCTGACATGGGCGCCGCTCCTCCCTCGGGCTGGGCCGCCCCGACATGGGCGCCGATCCTCCCTCGGGCTGGGAACGGCGTACCTCCCCGAGCTCGGCCACTCCGACGGAAGCACTGTTCCAGCCCCGAGCCGGGCCGCCCTCACGGGAGCGAGCTCAGGGCGAGTCCTGGCGGGCTCTGCCTCCTGAGCCTCGAGGTCGCCAGCTCCGCCATTAGGCCTCAGCGCAGACGGAGGCAGAGAAGGGGAATACGACAAAAAAGTCGCATTCCCCCCGCAGGGAGAGACAGCAAGCCCTGTTTCAACCCCCCCCCCCCAAACACAAACTAAAAACCAAAACTAGACTAACCAAAACGAAATCAACAACACAAAAAAACACAAAACAAACAGGACTGCCGGTGAGCCGCTGCAGCCAGAGCCGCGCCGCCACTCCGATTATAATTATAATTAAGAAAGTGTGGAAGGTTTGCAAAATGCATGATTTCAAGATATAAACAAGGAACAAACTAGCAGACGTAAGAATGATATGGTCTTTTCCACAGTAGTGTCACATACATGTGTTTAGCTGGAAACATGGAGGTCAAAAGATGGGAGACCTTTTTGTGTTTACTAATGGAATCACCAGGCCTCAAATGCACATTCAAGATATTTCCTTGCTTTTGTTGAGACTGGATAGGATATTTTAATGAGAGTGCAAATCACTTATTTAATAGTTAAATAGTTAATAATAGTTAATCTCCGGAAGTGGCGGCGCTGCCTTACAGCTGCGGCTCGCCTGCAGTCCGTTTGTCTTTTCTGTTTTTTGTTTTCTCTTGTCCCGTTTTTACAGTTTATTTCGGTTTATTTAGTTGTGTATGTGTGGGGGGGTGGGTGTAACATGTTTTTTGACTCTTCCTTCGGGGGGGGATGCGACCTTTCCTGCCGTATCCTCCGTCTCCGTCACCGTCTGTGCTGAGGCCTATCGCGGAGCAGGCGGCCTCCAACTGCGACCGACCTCGAGGCTGCGGAGGCAGAACCAGCCAGGACTTACCAACGCGAGACTGGCCGACTTCGGGACTGTGGTTGCGGTGCGACCCAACTTCCGACCCGACTTTGGAGCCTCGGAGGCTCGGCCGCGGGCCAGTGGACGACATCATCGGTAGCTCGCAGGTCACAGGTGGTGACCCGTTTTCCGGAGTTCCCGCACCTACAGCTGCGTCCGCTGGACTGGAGGGCGGCAGCTTCGGCAGCTTCGACCGCCCCGGGCCGCGGAGTTTGAACCGGACCGTTTGCGGAGCACGGATTCAGCCGCGGGACTTACCTACCATCACCCAGCGGGGTCACAACATCGGAGGCTTGGATTGCCTCAGCGCAGAGGGAGAGCAAGGAGGGAAGAGACAATGACTTTGGGACTTTAAACTGTGTTGAGTGTTTGTTATTTATTCTGTGTTATGACTGCAGGCTAAACCATTTTGTTGCACAGAAAAGTGCAATGACAATAAATTGAATCAAATCAAATCAAATCAATAAACTTGGTAGTCTCAGCATGACTATAGCAGTGTGTAGGAGGGAACTGCAGATGTTGGTTCAAACTGGATAGACATTAAATGTCAGAGTAACTCAGCAGGACAGGCAAGCATTTTTGGAGAGAAGTAATGGGTGACGTTTCAGGTTGAGCTTTCTTCAGTCTGAAGCAGCATCTGTGAAGGTTATTTCAGATTGAAACCCTGCTTGAGGAGCGTGGAGGGAAGATGATCAATACAAAGAGGTGAGAGGGAGGGATGAATCAGGAGCTAGGAGATGATGGGTGGAACCAAGTGAGGTGGGAGATGATAAGCAGATAGAGCTAAAATTGGGGAGGGGATGTTAGAACAGGGGCTGGTGAATGGTAGGTAGAAATAGATAAAGGAAAAAAAATAGGCTGTTGGAATCAGGTGGGAAGAGGGAAGGAGAAGGTAGAGACAGAGACAAGAAGGTTAGGGTGGATAAGGTTAGGATAAGTGGAATCGGATGAGAGAAGGAAAATGGGTGGCACTAGATGGAAAAGGGAATGTCCAATCCGTTAGTTTGCCTGAGGAGAGTGATGGGGACAGTACATTTACGGCCATCAAATGCATTTCCATCAAACCAATTCACCATGGGAAATTATAGATCATTGTCTGCTTGACAACTACTTGGACGGGTGAAAGAAAGTACAACTTGTGATAATTGTCAGGCAACTCTATCAATGAGACCAAGTGTCATGACCAAGGTACAAGTTATGATTCACCAGCAACATCGTGACAATCCATTCCATGCAGAGAATTCAAAGACTGGGCTGAAAGGAAAGGTAACCATTGAACACAAAACCTTGACCAAACAATAAAATCTGGAGAAACTCAGTAGGCCAAGCAGCATCTATTGGGGAAGAAACTTAGCTATATGTTTAGGTTTGTTGTCACAGAGAAAGGTTTGTTGTCATGCTATGCAATCAAATCAGATAATACTGAACATAACTACAATCAAGCCAAACTCCAGTACCATAGGTGGAGCAGTGGGAAAGATACAATGTGCAGAATATAGTTCTCAGCATTGTGGTACAACAGTTCCATAGACAAACTCTAATGTCCACAATATGGTACAAGAGAATCGCACTGTACCCTAGCTTATGGCGGGACTGTTCAGAAGCCTGTTAACAGAAGGGAAGAAGCTATCTCTGGGTCTGTTAGTGCGCACTTTCAAGCTTCTGTATCATCTGCCCAATGTGAGCAGGGAGAAGAAGGAATGAAGGAGGTGGGAAAGGTCTTTGATTGTGTTGGCTGCATCCCGATGCAGTGTAAAGAGTAGATTGAGTCAATGCTGACGTATCTGGTCTGTATCTACAACTCTGTAATTTTTTGTAGTCTTCGGCAGAGCTGTTCTGAAACCGAACTATGATGCAGCCCCACGATATGCTTTCTCTGGTGTGACAGGCGGAAGAGGTTTTTATCCTGACAGCATGTTACTAAGTTCTCTTTCTCTTTCCAGTACTCTGTCTTCCCATTGTTCATGATCCAGTCGATCACTGTGGTATCATCTGAAAACTTGTAGAAGGGGTCATAACCAAATTTGGTTGCACAGTCGATACTACAGGGAGTTTAATAGAGTTTGCAGGGCAATGGTTCTGAGAACTATTGTGGAGGGGGTATTGTCACCTATCCCCACCTGTGGTCTCTAGATCAGAAAGTCAAATATCTAGTGGCAGAGAGGGGTCCACTCCTAGGCCCAGGAGTTTGGAGATACGTTTGGATGGGATCATGGTGTTATAAATGTCAATGCCTATCCATCTCAGGCAGTACAGTGGTGCCACGGTGGAAATGCTGCCAAACAGTGCCAGAGATCTGGACTATGGGTGCTGCCTGTATGGTGTACAGATGATGTAGCCTCCTGCACTTCCTGATATACAGGAGGCTACATCCTCTCTCTCTCTCTCTCTCTCTCTCTCTCTCTCTCTCTCTCTCTCTCTCTCTCTCTCTCTCTCTCTCTCTCTCTCTCTCTCTCTCTCTCCATCTCTCCCTCTCCCTCTCTCCTTCTCCCTCTCTCCCCCTCTCTCACTCTCCCCCTCTCTCCCTCTCTCCCTCTCTCCCTCCCTCCCTCCCTCTCTCCCCCTCTCTCTCCCTCTCTCCCTCTGACCATCTCTCCATCTCCCCCTTTCCCACTCTCCCTCCCTCTCTCTCCCTCTCTCCATCTCTCCCTCTCTCCCTCTCTCCCTCTCATAATTGTCCTCTTTCCCCAAATCCCTTTCCCGCTCCCTCATTACCCCGACCTCTCCTGACTCCATCCACCTGTAACCTATACATTTCACCCACTAGATTGCTCCCTGATTTGGTTCCATATTGTCTTCACCTCCCCCCCCACCTATGGTTCACATTATCACCTTTTTTCTGATCACATTTCTGCACCAGCAGCCTTTGTGTCCCGGCATATCACCCTTGGGCAGCTAGATCCACTCACCTTCCTCTCACCCGACCTTGCTCCATCTGCCCATCTTTTTCTTTGTCTCTGCCTCCATTCATCATCCACTTGCCTCTGTCTCACAACTTCACACCTACCGCTCCCCCACCTGGGAAATGGCTCCATCTACCCCTCAGCCTTCACCCCTTCTTGGCTGAATTGTGTTGTTCTGTGTTGTACAACTCTTATGATTATCTAATGGGCATGTCCCACTTAGGCAATTTTTTCGGAGACTTCCAGCGACCATCATAGTCGTAGCAGGTCAACGAAAAACTGGCGACTGGACCCCCACCTATGACAATGTCTACGACAAGGTCTACAACAACCTACCACCTAGTCAACGTTAAGCTACGGCAAGCTACCGACAACCGGCGACCCATTAGGACGTCCACCTACGACCACACCTACGACAACCTATGTCCACCCGCAACAAGCTACGACAAGATTTACGGGGAAAGTGTGGAGAGAGTGTCCAGCTTTAAGTTTCTGGGCACTCACATTTCAGAGGACCTCACATGGTCCACCAACACCACTGCGCTGGTCAAGAAGGCACAGCAACGACTGTTCTTCCTGAGGACATTAAAAAAGACTGGTCTGCCCCAACAGCTGCTGACAATGTTCTACCGCTGCACCACAGAGAGCTTATTAACGTATGGCATCTCTGTGTGGTATCTCAGCTGCACGGAGGCGGAGAGGAGAGCTCTTCAGCGTGTCGTCCACAGAGCGCAGAGGATTATTGGGACACAGCTACCAGCCTTGGAGGGCATCTACCACACACGGTGCCTCAGGAAGGCCGTCAGCATCCATAAAGACTCCTCACACCCTTGTAATGGACTGTTCGAACTACTTCCCTCCGGCAGACGTTACAAAGGCTCTGAACCGGCCCTGCTGAGTGCCTCCCATCCCCCCTGGACTATCTCCCTCGGATGGTCACGTCACACAGCTTATTTATTTATTTTACTTTTCTTTTACATCGGTTGGAAGCTGCATACTAAATCTCGTTGCACTGATGTGCAATGACAATAAAATATATTATTATTATTATTATTATTAAGATACGACTCTGTCGGCGAGAACAGAAGACAACTTAAGACAATTCAGTCGCCGGTACCTGTCACCGGTTGACGTAGGTTGACGTAGGTAGTCGCCAATGGAATTCACCGAAGTCAGCACCGGCGACAGCCTATGTCATCCTGGCGACAACCTACAACAGCACCTACATCAGAAAAAGTCAAGCTACGCTCATTGGCGTCAAGCCAACTGTCACCGACTGTCGCCGAAAGGTTTTGAACATTTCAAATTCCAGCGGCAACCAGATAAACTCTACGATTCTTTGGGCGACTGAGGAGACTACTCACGACCATACAGGCGACACCCCCCAGCGACCATGTGGCGACAGCCTAGTCACCTGTAGTCGCCTAAAAAATTACCTAAGTGCGACAGGGCCATAACTCTGTTCAAAGTGCCTATGCCTTTGTTAAAATACTGGTAAGGTACAAATCACTTGGTACTCTTTGTGGAGTGCCATTTAATACCTTCTGTTTCTGACAGAAAGTATTTGCATTATTGGTCTGTACATAACTTTCAAGCCCAATTACAAGTTTGAAATGTAACATTGAACAAGGTCAATTGACATAGAATTTGTGCAAACGTTTCAAAGGTCAAAGGTCTTATATTGTCACATATACCAATCTAGGGGCGCCGCATGATGGCAGCCTCTGCCTACAGTCTGTCTGTTTTTCCATCTTTTTTTATTTTTATTCTGGTTAAAAAGTATGTTTTTGGAGGTTTCTTTAGTATTTGTATGTGGGGGAGGTAGGGAGGGTAAGGGGGAAACCGCTTCTGAGTCACTTCCTGGCAAGGATGCGACTATTCTCCGAGTCACATCCTCCCCCCCTCGCGGCCTACCATCTGGATTGGCGTGGCCTTTCCTGCCACACCAGAGCTTCAGCGGCAGCGCAGCACTGGATTCACCGCGGAGCGGGCGATGCCTTACCTGTGATCGCCATTTGAAGCTCTGGAGTGTTGGACCTGCTGCCTCAACATCATGGAGCTGTGGTTTGGGGAGCTCCCTTCAACACTGGCGCTGGCGCTGACTTCAACATCGTGGAGCCCTGGGATCCCTTTGCCGAGGGCTGCCAGTGTGAATCTCCGCCCAGCTTGGCCTGTGGACTTCGGGTCCAGTAAGAAGTGGCCAATTCGGAAGTCTAAGTCGCTGAGGGTGTTCGTCTGCTCCGACGTCGGAGATCCATCATCCCGGAGAGAGGGCCTGAACATCGAGCCACCGTTGCGGCGACTGTGGGGAGCTCGGGAGGCCACGATCATGGGTGAACATCAAAGAACATCAAAGAGAAGGAAGAGAACTTTGGTGCCTTCCCTCACAGTGGGAAACTTTGATTCCGCTGTGTGGGGATGTTTATGTTAAAGACGATCGTGTTCGTTTATTATTTGTATGGCTGTATGGTGACCCCAAATTTCACTGTACCAATTGGTGCATGTGACAATAAATGTGGGTTTAAACTAAATAGTGGGATTGACAAATTGGGAGTATAAAGAGGGAGTTAAAGGGGAAGTGACTACAGGAAAAATTACAAAAGATTCTCGAATTAATGGGAAAGAAAGTTCGAGAATGGACAACAGAGCAAGGTCAGGGCCAATTGCGAGCGGTGCCAGGGGGGAAGTGAATACGGAGGTCAACGTACTGTATATAAATGCGCGAAGTATAAGGAATAAAGTGGATGAGCTTGAGGCTCAGTTAGAAATTGGCAAGTATGATGTTGTGGGAATTACAAAGACATGGCTGCAAGAGGGCCAGGACTGGGAACTGAATATTCAAGGGTATACCTCCTATCGAAAAGACAGACAGGTGGGCAGAGGGGGTGGGGTTGCCCTGTTGGTGAGGAATGAAATTCAGTCCCTTGCAAGGGATGACATTGAAACAGGAGATGTAGAGTCAGTATGGATTGAACTGAGGAATTGTACGGGTAAAAAGACCCTAATGGGACTAATCTACAGGCCCGCAAACAGCAGCCTGGACAAGGGAGCAAGTTGAATCAGGAGTTAAAATTGGCATGTAGCAAAAGTAATGCTGTGGTTGTTATGGGAGATTTCAACATGCAGGTAGACTGGGAAAATCAGGTTGGTACTGGACCCCAAGAAAGGGACTTTGTAGAGTGCATTTGTGATGGGTTCTTAGAACAGCTTGTATTGGAGTCTACCAGGGAGAAGGCAATTCTGGATTTAGTGATATGTAATGAACCGGATTTGATAAAGGGCATCGAGGTTAATGAGCCATTAGGAGGCAGTGACCATAACATGGTCAGGTTTAATCTACAATTGGAGAGGGAGAAGGGTAGATCAGAGGTGTCAGTGTTGCAGTTGAATAAAGGGGACTATGGGGCCATGAGGGAGGAGTTGGCCAAAGTTGACTGGAAAGATACACTAGCAGGGATGACAGTGGAACAAAAATGGCAGGTGTTTCTAGGAATAATACAGAAGGTGCAGGATCAGTTCATTCCTAGGAGGAAGAAATATTCCAAGGGAAGAAAGGGACTACCATAGCTGAAAAGGGACGTCAGGGACAGTATAAAAATTAAGTGAAGAAGTACAACGTAGCAAAGATGAGCGGGAAGCAAGAGGATTAGGTAATGTTTAAAGAACAACAGAAGATAACCAAAAAGACAATACGGGAAGAAAGGATAAGGTACGAAGATAAGCTAGCCCAGAATATAAAGCAGGATTATTCACTTTGGTAGCAAAAACAGGAAGGCAGATTACTATCTAAATGGCGTCAAGTTGGGAAAAGGGGAAGTACAACGGGATCTGGGGGTCCTTGTACATCAGTCTATGAAAGTAAGCATGCAAGTACAGCAGGCAGTGAAGAAAGCGAATGGCATGTTGACCTTTATAACAAGAGGAATCGAATATAGGAGCAAAGAGGTCCTTCTGCAGTTGTACAGAGCCCTAGTGAGACCACACCTGGAGTACTGTGTGCAGTTTTGGTCCCCTAATTTGAGGAAGGACGTTCTTGCTATTGAGGGAGTGCAGCGTAGGTTTGGCGGGATGGCGGGACTGTCCTAAAAGGGGAAATCTTTTAGAACTGAGATGAGAAAAACATTTTTTACACAGAGAGTGGTGAATTTCTGGAATTCTCTGCCACAGAATGTAGTTGAGGCCAGTTCATTGGCGATATTTAAGAGGGAGTTAGATGTGGCCCTTGTGGCTAAAGGGATCAGGGGGTATGGAGAGAAAGCAAGTACAGGATACTGAGTTGGGTGATCAGCCATGATCATATTGAATGGCGGTGCAGGCTCGAAGGGCCAAAAGGCCTACTCCTGCACCTATTTTCTATGTTTCTATGTTTCTGTCATATGCTGAGAGAATGGAGCAGCTGGGCCTGTACACTCTGGAGTTTAGAAGGATGAGAGAGTATCTCATTGAAACATATAAGATTGTTAAGGTATTGGACACGCTAGAGGCAGGAAACATGTTCCCGATGTTGGGGGAGTCCAGAACCAGGGGCCACAGTTTAAGAATAAGGAGTAAGCCATTTAGAACGGAGACGAGGAAACACTTTTTCTCACAGAGAGTCGTGAGTCTGTGGAATTCTCTGCCTCAGAGGGCAGTGGAGGCAGGTTCTCTGGATGCTTTCAAGAGAGAGCTAGATAGGGCTCTTAAAAATAGCGGAGTCAGGGGATATGGGGAGAAGGCAGGAACAGGGTACTGATTGGGGATGATCAGCCATGATCACATTGAATGGAGGTGCTGGCTCGAAGGCCTACTCCTGCCCCTATTGTCTATTGTAACAATCTTGAATCTTGAGATACAGTTATAAGCGGATTATCATATTCTCCCTTGGTCTGAGCAGTCGAACCATCTGTCGGGGAGATCAAAGCTCCCACAGCTGGCAGTCGAAGGTCCCACATCGGGGCAAATGAAACTCCTGTGTCGGGGGGGTCAAAATTCCCGTGGCTTCGTGTTCCAAAGTCGTTCTCTAACTGGAGACCGCGGACTCTGTGATGTTAAAGTCCGCAAGCACCCACAGTTAGAGCTCCGAGGTCGATTACTGGCAAAGGGATCGCAGGCTCCACAATGGTAAGTCCACAGGCAATGTTGGAGCTCCAAAGTTGGTCTCCGGCAAAGGCCGCCAACTGCTCGATGTTAGGCCACAGGGCGGTCGGATCTCCATCGAGGTAAGAGATTAGAAAAAGTTTCCCCCAACCCCCACCCCCCACATAAAACAAACTAATGGGCCTGTCCCACTTAGGTGACTATTTAGGCGACTGCAGGAGAGTATGCAATCGCCACATGGCCGCCACATGTTGGGGGGTAGTTGCCGGGGAGTCGCCTTCATGGTCGCGAGGAGTTCCTGCATTCTGGGAACTAGTCGCGGCCTCATTATGGTCGCCGCAAATTTTTGAACATGTTGAAAAATTAGCTGCGGCTAGAATGAAGCCGCCATGGAGATTAGTGAGAATACCCGCCAGGAGGTCCTAGTGGGTTGCCAGGAGGTGGAAGGTTCTCGGAGGATCTCGTAGGTTGTAGCCGGTGCTGATTGGTGAATTTCATTGGCTCATTGGGAAACTAAAAGGTAAGCAGTAGTATTCAGAACCAAGGATAACCGACCGGTTAAATGTCCGCTGAGCTTCACAGCCGTGTATCTCTGGTTTATTAAAAGGTGTCTCCACTCCTTCTCCCCCTTTCTCCCCCCTCTCCTCCCCTCTCCCCCCCCCCCCCCTCCCTTTTTAAAGGACTTACGGTACTTTAGCCGTCTTAATTAAAGCGCCAACTTCCCTGTTCATCGCAGTGTGTGTCTGTATCACCTTGGCTTTACACCGTGTGAATTTTTTAGACAGCGCTACCCCCGCTTGCCCTGTCCCCCGCCTGCATAATGGGCTGGTGAAGGAAGCGATGTGTTTGTGTGTGTGTTCCACTCTTTTTTTTAAATTAGAAGCAAATGTACAAAAATAGAACCAACGGCATATAAAATTATACAGTTATTGCACAGCTTCAATTTTAACCTTTTAGCTTTAGTTGGAAAAGAAGAAAGGAGAAAAAGCAAGAAAGAGAAAAAGTGAGATGTGCAAAGATAGAACCCCTAGACTACCAAAGTAGTGTAGCCAAAGAGTGAATAAATGAAAGAAAGAAGAGATGAACAGAAAGAAAATAAAAGGACAAAAAGAAAAAGAGAGAAAAAAGTGGTGATATACCTGCCTCACATCCCTGTCTACCCACCTCACCCAACCCATAATTAGATTTAAATCCAAAGTTGTGTTGTGCCATGCTATCCTTGTAATAAATCAATGAATGGTGTCCATGTCTTCGAAAAATGATTTGGTTTGTGTATGTTCCACTCTGACAGTCGCCGTTCCAGTGGCCGGTTTTTCAGACGACTGCCGCCAACTTGACAGGCGCCAGCAGTCTGCTGAAAAATCGCCAAATGGGACAGGCCCATAATGAAAACTAAAAACATTAAAAACTTTAACACATACTATTAAAAGACAAAGAAGGGAACGACAGACAGGCTGTTGGCAAGGCAGCCATTGCTGGTCCAAGTATAGTCACTTCATAGATATATCTGCATCTATCTTTATTGAAGGTCCACAGTATGGGAACTTACATTAGACATCTTGTCCTTCAGAAATGTAACAATGATGTTATATTAGTCGATATGTGATGTCATATTTGCTGAATTAATACAATTGACCTTTTTAACCTTTTGGATCAATTAAGCTCTACGTGACAAAATTAAAGTCTGTTGGGTGAAATTAAGTACTGTTTTATGCTATCATTGCATAGCTGAAAATAGGTTTTTTGGTACCATTACCGTTGAATTACATTTTGCATTGTGAAATAATTGCAAGCATTATGCGTTAGCAACCAAGCAGACAATCACCAATTAAACTGGCAATTAAGAAGCAGCAAAGACTAAACTAAAGGCAGTAATGATTTATATCTATTTAGTGCAAAACGTTTCTTGAATTAAAGCATATCTGGAGTTCTATACTTCTCGCTATAAGAAAAGCCTTTGGCAGAAATCTACCATTTACATATAATTTTATGAATTGTTGAGATTTATGAAGCTCTTGCGATATGTATACATTAACCATAGTGATGGAACATAATTGCATTTAAATAGTGCCTTTAACATAAAGACATATCCCAAAACACTTGACGAAGAAAGAAATACAGGGGTGGGAAACTAAAGCTGTCATAAAGTTAGTTTTAAGAAATAGTTTAGAGGTGAAATCCACAAAGAAGTAAAGAAGTTTAAAAATAAGCCGTGGACAGAATAATAAGCAGTTTTTGGCTGAAGGTAATAGCAGAGGTGTGTGATAAGAGTTAGGAATATAGAACTCCTGGAAGATTACAGAGCTGGAGGAGGTTGCAGAGAAAGAGAAGGGTGAAGCAACAGAGAGATTTGAACATACCTATGAGATTCTTTAAATCAATTATTGATTTGCTTATAAATTTAACTCCACATTCACTCTAACCCATAGTAATCTTTTACCCTCTCGCTAAGTAAGAACCTATCCACCTTTGCCAAAGAAATATTCAAAGACTCTGCTTCAGCCACCCTTTGAAGACGGGAAATCCAATAAGCCTTTGAAAAAAAAAATTTGAAATAACTTATAAGTTTCAAATAGTGATCCCTAATCCTATATTCTTCATTTCCACCCTGTCAACATCCCTCAGGTGGCTGTATTTTAAAGCCAAATGGGACAAGATGGCAGCGAAGACAATTGCTGAGGAAAGGCATGTGGATGTATATTAAAGCCACGTGCGAGTCTGAAGAAGGAACTCAATCCGAAACATCACCTATCCATTGCAGCCACAGATGCTACCTGACCTGTTGAGTTCCTGTTTGTTTTGATCAAAATCACTCAGGTGTTAGATAACTGAGAAGGAGAGGCCGGGCAGTCAGCACAGGTGATCGAGATTCTATACAAGAACAAATACAAGCAGCAGTTTTAGATGATCTCAAGCTTCTGGAGGGTGAATAATGCAAGGAACGGATTGGAATAGCTCAAGCAGGTCAAGGCAATGGCATAGATGAAGGGTTTAGCAGATAAGTCAAGGCAGGGACAGAGACAAACAATATAATGGAAGTCATGTCTTTACCATAGGCTACTTGGATTAACTACCATGCAGATGTGAACTTAAGCATTGACATCTATATAACTAAAAGTCTCATCTTGACCACTTCCCGTCTGTGCTGCATATTGATTTTAGAAAAGACGCTACCCTATATTGCTGCAATATTTGGCCATCGCACTCACAGTCCTCCTCCGCTGAGGCAGCCCCGAGGATTTTTCCGATCGATGAAAAATAAAAAAGTTATGAGTGTTTAAAAAATCTTGAGATCAGCTGATTGGTCCTCTCGCCTGTCAATCACCATGATGAAGGTAACGCCCCTTCCTGGGATGGCAGGACTGTAAAACCCTAGATGCCTGGACATGAGTGCCAGCCCATGAATCCATTCCGCCCAAAATGTCCATACTAGCCCTCTGGAAACCAGTTCCTTCGGCCCACAACACCCATACTGGTGCTCCAGAAAGCTCCCCCCCACCCCCACTCCAACTGGCCACTAATATTGGAATTGGTGAAGAGGTGGAATATTGTGCTGGGGTCCCAATTAGTCTAGTTTATGGTTAAATGCTTGCATTTAAAAATAATTCACTGTCCCCTATTATTTAATCCTAAACAGAGTCACAAAGCTGATTTTTCAGCTGCCACAGTTGGTGATCCCATTACAGCACTTGATACATGCCTACTGACTACTAGAACACGGAGATTCAGCCATTGAAAGCGGACATCACTGTAAAATGTTCCAGCAAATGTTAAGATGTTTTAACAGATGATTGGATGTATTACAACACAATCTTAGCAAACTCACCAGCAACATTATCGTCTGCTGCTTGGTGCAAAGTTTTGCCATATAATTAAGCATCTCCACGGAGCATCCAAAGGAGGAATGCAACAGAAAAATAGCAGGAGCCAAAAATTCCTTTGATAGTAAACGCAATAATTTGACATATATTAGTTAGATTCTCTCCTAATTCACTTCCTACCACTGCTGAAACAGTCTCCTTTATTTCTTCAAAAAACCTTCAACATCAGTGTCTTCAAATATTCTTTTTCTACAAACAAATTCCTGTCACCGACTAATACAATATCCAAAATCAGTTGGCACTCTGCTCATGAATGTTGATGTTTGCTGTTGAAGGCTCCGCATGGATTGTTATGTGTTTTTTATGCTTCCCTGTTGCACAGTGATAATATAAAATCTCATCATTCAGAATGCAGGATGCTCTTGGCTTGAATTCTGAAATGTTTACAATAGAGGCAGCTAAGTTTTCAAGAGGGAAAGCATGTTGAGAAACATGGGAATGTAAACAAAGGGGCAAAAATAGCTTTGTTGATCGTGGAAACATCATAGCTCAGTGGAAAGCAACCTGCCTTAATTGCTTAAGAAAGAACTGCAGATGCTGGAAAATCGAAGGTACACAAAAATGCTGGAGAAACTCAGCGGGTGCAGCAGCATCTATGGAGCGAAGGAAATAGACAACGTTTCGGGCCAAAACCCTTCTTCAGCCAGTCTGAAGAAGGGTTTCGGCCCAAAACGTTGTCTATTTCCGTCGCTCCATAGATGCTGCTGCACCCGCTGAGTTTCTCCAGCATTTTTGTGTACTTGCCTTAATAGTAAGATTAAACGAGAACTTACCAGTTCGAAGTTTGATCGTTATTTTATGAGGAGTACGTTGAGGGAATACGTGAAGAACCCCGCCAGGACGCATGCGTGTCATTCTTCAAAGCAGTGGTGTGAAATCACAGATAACTGTAATGACTGAACATAGTAAGATTAGAGAAGAAATACCAGTTGAGTATATGATCATGGGTGGGAGCGGAGGGCACGTATTCCCTCAACGTACTCCTCATAAAATAACGATCAAACTTCGAACTGGCAAGTTCTCGTTTAATCTTACTATTTTACTTCGGAGTCACGTGAGTGACTACGTGAAGATTTCAAAGCTCTGTGATTTCATGCCATGGAAACGAGTCCATGCATCACATCTGCCTTAATGACTGTGGGAGGAATTGTGTCAACATAATTTAGACATGAATCCGACATTGAAATACATGAAAAATTTATTAACACCAAATTATAGCCCCTATTTATGGGGTAAATTAAATTACAGAACTTAAAATTGTTTCTGCAAACGTTCCAGGTTTAATGACTGGTTTATGATAAAATAGTTGGAATGTGTTTTTTTTCCCCTGACCATCCTGCTGTCTTGAGGATTTGGTCCATTGGTACATCCAACCGCATAGCTGCCGATGTAGCTGCAGCCCTGGTGGAATGAGATTTAAAAATATTAGTATCCACCCCAGCCTGTGTTAGAACCTGTTTCAGCCATCTTGAGATGGTCTGGACCGTCACTTTTTTGTGTGGTTGCTTGTGGCTGATTAAAAGTGCCTTCTCATTGCCTCTGATGATTTTTGTGTTCTCCATGTATAACAACAAATGTCTTACTATACAGAGACGATCATCTGTTGGGTAAGACCTAAATTCTATATTGAGGCCTGCTGATCCCTGTCGGTTCTGCTTAACTAATTCATAAATATGAAACGTAATATTTCCAGATGAAGAAGTCATGTTGTCCAGTCTTAATTTATGTAACGACTGTACCCTTTGTGCCGTGACCAAAGCCATTAGCATGACTGTTTTCAGTGTCAGTCTATGTAGGGACAGAGCTGTTGCTGGAGACCACTTCTTTAGCATCGTCAGGACAATATTCACATCCCATATTTGAGAGTACCTGGTTCTTGGGGGATTGGTATTAAAAATTCCCCTCATAAGTTTTGTTACCAGGGGGTGAGTCCCAACCGACTGACGCTCTGTTCCTTGCCATAGATAAGTTGATAGGGCACTTCTGGCGCAGTTGATGGCACTATAACTGAGCCCCTCATCATAATGGAGGCCTGCCAGGAATTCCAGAACAGACGGGATGTTCATTGATCTGTAGGTGATGCTGTTTCTGTGACAATACATCTCCCATTTCCTGATATAGACCAGATACTGTTTTTTGGTGCACTGTCTGTGGGCTGCCGAAAATATGTTCACTGTTCGGTCCGTCAGTCCCAGCTGTAGTAGACTGCTTTGGTGCCACCTCCTGCACCCACACACAACTGACTGACTTCATCCACTTCACCACCAACTTCCATCCGGCACTCCAATACACCTGGACGATTTCCGACACTTCCCTACCATTCCTTGACCTCACCATCTCCATCGCAGGGGACAGACTCCTGACCGACATACATTATAAACCCACTGACTCACATGGCTATCTGGACTACACGTCTTCCCACCCTGCCCCCTGTAAAGACTCCATCCCCTACTCCCAATTCCTCCACCTACGCCGCATCTGTTCCCAGGATGAGACATTTCATACCAGGGCATCGGAAATGTCCTCGTTCTTCAGGGAACGGGGATTCCCCTCCGCCACCATAGATGAGGCTCACACCAGGGTCTCATCCATACCCCGCAACACTGCTCTCTCTCCCCATCCCCGCACACGCAACAAGGGCAGAGTCCCCCTGGTCCTCACCTTTCACCCCACCAGCCGGCAAATACAGCACATAATCCTCCGCCATTTCCGCCACCTCCAACGTGACCCCACCACTCGCCACATCTTCCCATCTCCCCCCATGTCTGCCTTCCGCAAAGACCGCTCCCTCCGCAACTCCCTCGTCAATTCTTCCCTTCCCTCCCGCACCACCCCCTCCCCGGGCACTTTCCGTTGCAACCGCAAGAAATGCAACACCTGTCCCTTCACCTCCCCCCTCGACTCCATTCAAGGTCCCAAGCAGTCGTTCCAGGTGCGACAAAGGTTCACCTGTATCTCCTCCAACCTCATCTACTGCATCCGCTGCTCTAGATGTCAGCTAATTTACATCGGTGAGACCAAGCGTAGGTTGGGCGACCGTTTCGCCGAACACCTCCGCTCAGTCCGCCTTAACCTACCTGACCTCCCGGTGGCTCAGCACTTCAACTCCCCCTCCCATTCCCAATCCGACCTCTCTGTCCTGGGTCTCCTCCATTGCCAGAGTGAGCAACAGCGGAAATTGGAGGAACAGCACCTCATATTCCGTCTGGGGTCCTTGCGCCCTTATGGCATCAACATTGATTTCCCCCAATTTGGTTAGCCTGTGCTGTCCCCTCCCCTTCCTTCACCCTCTAGCTGTCTCCTCCCACCCTCCCATCCGCCCGCCCTCGGGCTCCTCCTCCTCCCCTTTTTCCTTCTTTCTTTCCCCACCCCCCATCAGTCTGAAGAAGGGTTTCGGCCCGAAACGTCGCCTATTTCCTTCGCTCCATAGATGCTGCTGCACCCGCTGAGTTCCTCCAGCAATTTTGTGTACCCCAGCTGTAGTAGAGGTATTTTTAGACTCTACAAATTAATAAATTCATATAGTTATGACATGGGTGGCTATCCCTTGTTACGGGATGAACCAATAAATCTGGTCTATTCGGGATGGCGATACATGGTTCTAATACCATGTTGAGTATCACAGGGAACCATGGTTGAGTAGGCCAATCGGGTACTACCAAAATACCAGACGCAGAGTCTTGCTGTATTTTCCTTAATACCCGACTGATGAGGCAGAAAGGAGGGAATGCATAAATAAACAATTTCCCCCAATGCAGCGAAAATGCATCTGTCGCCGCTGCCCCAGGGTCCGGTTCCCACGAAAAACATAGTTTGCTAACTGATGATTAAGTCTGGATGCGAATAGATCGATATCTGGTGTTCCATACCGTGCTGTAATATCAGCAAATACTTTTTTATTCAACATTCATTCGGTGTTTTCATTAAATTTGCGTGCCCTGGTGTCTGCCACTGAATTTAGTTTACCTGGTAGGTAAGTAGCTGATATCCAAATATTTCTCTGGATACACCATTGCCAAATTGTATTAGCCAGATTGTCACATGATGTCGATTTGTTTCCACCCATGTGGTTGATATATGCTACCACGGTGGTATTGTCAATCTGCAGTCTAACATGCTGGTGATATAACCCAGAACAATATGACTTTAGGCCATGGAATGCACCCAACATTTCCAGGTAGTTTATGCCCAGTGTTTGTAATAATGATGCCTCCTGTGCAGTCCATCTACCTCCACAGCTGGAGATGGAATTGGTGGCACCCCAACCAAGTGCACTGGCATCAGTTTGTAGCACCATAGAAGGGTTGCTGATAATGATTGGATTGAAACAAAGCCGAATGTTATCTTTCCACCATTTTAGTTCCATTATAGCTTTGATTGGTAGCTTCATTGGTCTGTCAAAATGACCAGCATTAATTTTGAGTGCTCGTATTTTTGCTCTCTGTAAATTTTGGTAATGTAAAGGTCCGAATTGTGTGGCTGGAAAAGCAGCCACCATTTTGCCAATTACTTTTGCTACCAATCTGATGGACGGTTTACTGATGTCAATTAGGTTATTGCAAGCCTCTATTAAGTCTATAGCCTTTCCCTTTGGCAAAGTCCCCGACATGTGAACTGAGTCAATGGTGAAACTCAAATAGTCCATAGTAGTGGAAGGCGTTAATTTAGATTTAACTGGATGGATAATAAACCCCAGTTTTTCAAATAACTGTTTTGTGGCTGTTACGGTTTGTTTGGCCAATTCCAAAGTTTTGCCCACAATAAGTATGTCATCTAGATATGCCATGACCATGTGTTTTCGTTTCCGTAGAAACGCTAGGGCTGGTTTCAAATTTTTTGTGAACAGCCTGATGTTAAACCATTTGGCAGCACTCTATACTGCTATAACTGTCCCATCCAGTTGAATTTTAAGTAACATCTGTGGTCACCTCGTACAGACACTGAATAGTAAGCATCTTTTAAATCGATGCTAGCCATGAAGTAACCTTTGGAAATCAATTTTTTTGCAGTAACAAAGGTTTCCATTTTAAAATGAATATATTGTACAAATGTATTCAATTTGGTCAAATCTATGATGATGCGACAACCACCATCTTTTTTGTTTTTGGTAAAGATATTGGACACGAATTCTAGTGACTCATGTTGGGATTTTTCAATTACCCCTTTTGCTTAAAATATAAGTGTCGGTAGTTAACATACTCCATGCATTCAGAAAGAAGTGTAATCTCCCCCCAACCTCCATGCTCCCTGCAATTTGTAGGGAACCAGACCCACCTACCTCCATAGTTACCAGTGGCAGGTTTACTTATTTTTGTAAATCCTTCGTTGATGTTGAGGCGCCGGTGTCTGGGTTTGTGGTTGGGTTGGTGTTGGAGGTTTGCGTATCTTCCAAAAAGGCCGGCCTGGGCCATGGCCTAAAAAAGACTCATGTTCGGTGTACCGGACCTTTGAGCTTTCACCAGTTTGTCTTGTTCTACTGGTGGGTGCGTAAGGGTGCTGTTTATGGCCGTAGTAGGTTTTTGATGGAGTCGCTTTTATGAGCCCCAGGGTTTTTGCCTCCTCATCGAGCTCCTTGACTTGCTTCGATAGGTTACCTCCAAATAGTAAAATTGGTGATTTTACGTTTCCAGGTTTGCACAGACCTGCGAATTTTGGGTTTAGAGCAGGTCAGATGGCACTCTTCCTGATGCTGTTTATTTCATATTGTGTGTTGCAAAGCAGTGCCAGTGCATCCTGTTGGTCCTGCGACATGTCCTTCTCATCTACTGTGCGGGCGAAAGCTGTTATTCCCGCTGTTAGGAGCTTTAGTACCTTTTGGAGTTTGACATCCATGCCTCTAACTCCAGCTCCGATATGTTTCCATATGCAATTATTTACAACAGGAACATTCAGGGATATACAGTTATAGTGTCTTGCCGTGGTGTCCAATACAGCCTGTTCCTGTAGCTGGTTAAAGGACATATAATCTATACTGGCAGCTAGTTTTTGTTCAAGGTTTTGGCCAGTCTGGTCTGGCTGTATGAAGTTGGACACCATGTCCAGTAGATTTTCACGTTCCTGCACCCCTTGCACACTTGATTTCTCTTCTGCAAACCCCTCTTCAGGATCAGCCCAGAACTGACCCCCAGTACTCCCCTCTGACGAGGGAGATGCACTGTGCAGCCCTACAAGAGGTGCTGCTGTGGGTTTAACATAGTGCCCACAGTGACTAGACTCCATCTCCCGGAGCCTGTCATGTTGGAGCAACTGCTCCACACACCGCTCCATCCGGCTCCAGCGCTCACGGTCGCTGGCCGCTCGCGGCTGCTCTAAGTCGGACTCATCTGAGTCAACGACTTTGTTGGTTTTTTGTTTTGCCTTACCGCCCGGCCACGGAGTGGATCTGGCTGGTGCGGAGGCGAAGTCGGGCACAGCTGTTCCCATTACGGGTGATTCATGTGCCGCTGGTCGCTGCTGGTTGCCCGCAACTCCGCGGTCCTCCCCCGCAAGCTTTGTTGCAGCCCTCGTTGTTTTCTTGGACTTGTCCATTGACTGCCCACCTGTAAATCAGTATGGGAACAACACAAAAGACCGCAGAGTATCTCTTACCTGCAGGTTCCGGCTTTTAAAACTGCCGCTGCGGGGGAACGTCGTTCCACCCCGCCTGACTGTTTCGCAATGCGTTTAGCGATATGACACGCATGCGTCCTGGCAGGGTTCTTCACGTAGTCACTCACGTGACTCCGAAGTAAAATTGTTGACCTGTAGTAAGAAAGAAACTACATTCTGGCCTAGCTAGCATCATACTGGTCTTGCCAGCCTTCATGATGCGGAATACCAAGGACTGAAAACAGCAGCAAGGTCTTGCATTATGTCGTGTCATAAGTAAAGTAATTTAAACTCAGAAGACGTACAGGTATATAGGTTAATTGGCTTCGGTAAAATTGTAAATTGTCCCTTGTGTGTGTGGGAGTGTGTTAATGTGAGGGGATTTCTGGTCAGCATGGACTCGGTGGGCTGAAGGGCTGGTGTCCGCGGTGTGTCTCAAACCTAAACTAAAGTAGGTGTCAAAGAACAGAACAGGTCCAGTCACAAAAAGATTTTAAAATAATTATGCCGCCATGTTTTGCTGGCTGTCAAAACAATTATACTTCTGAATGTTCCTGCAAAACATTCACTTCAAACAATTAAAACCCTTTTTAGCAAACTCACGGAATTAAAAAGAAATACTCCTAATTATTACTGTTTCTTCCAGCTGTTTCTCTCCATTCAAATGTTTACTCTTCCTGTGCTGGGTCTCACTATCAGCAGAAAGTTTCTCCATGGACTTCTGCTAGAATGTTTATTTCTTCTATGTTAAGTACCTCTCACTTATAGAAGCAAATCCTAGTAGTCTGCCATTTGAAATAAAACGTGCTGCAAATGATTTTCCACCCATGTGTGAAAGCTCCTAATATAAGTGCTGTCAATGTCAGATCTCGCAAATATTGTGAATAAGGGTCGGAAGAAGGGTCTCGACCTGAAACATCACCCATTCCTTCTCTCCAGAGATGCTGCCTGTACTGCTGAGTTACTCCAGCACTTTGTGTCTACCTTGTGAATTAGGTTGTTCCCAGAAATAGATGCAGAGCCAGTGCACAAACAATTGGGGGGCATGCAACTTGAACAAAACTTTTTTTTAAAGTGTTAAACTGATAAAACTATCAATTCTTTAGGTCAGCTTACTTCATTGAAGCAAAACAGATCTGCCTTGTGTTAATCATTTTTTGAATGACAGTGTAATCTATCCACAGAGCTGCGTAAGGTCTCTATGACTGTGATTATTTGCTTAATAATATACAAACTAGACTAAGTGACACCCGTCGGGTCCCATGTTCACACGGGAGGGCTGGTCCCCCAACGCAATATTCCACCTCTCCATCAATTCCAATATTGGCGGCCAGTTGGGGGGGGGGGGGTTTCTGGAGCGCTAGTATGGCTTATTGGGCTGGCAGCTCAGTCACTCAGGCCTGGTGGGCTGGCAGCTCAGTCACTCAGGCCTGATGGGCTGGCAGCTCAGTCACTCAGGCCTGGTGGGCTGGCAGCTCAGTCACTCAGGCCTGATGGGCTGGCAGCTCAGTCACTCAGGCCTGGTGGGCTAGCAGCTCAGTCACTCAGGCCTGGTGGGCTGGCAGCTCAGTCACTCAGGCCTGATGGGCTGGCAGCTCAGTCACTCAGGGATGGTGGGCTGGCAGGTCAGAAATTGCCAGAAATTCTGCCCAAAACAGGTGGGAGACTCTGTGAGAGAGAAGGGGGAGAGGGTGAAGAATCAATTTTACACAATATTATACTTTTTCTGCAGATCACAGCAATGAAGGAGGAAAGTCTATCCTGGCCTGGATCTCACAGGGAGCCAATGAAGGGAGGGAGAAAAATACCGGGGTGAGGTTTAATACTTGCAGGGGGAATACTTACTGATGGGCCAAAGGCCAAACAAATCATTGCATTTTCATTTCATTTCCATTGCAGTTTCTAGCACAGGGCAGGCCAAACAACTAATTTCATTTTCATTGAGGGCTAATCAATTATTTATTGCAAGTAGATTGCAGACTCTCAGTTCAGTTGATTCACAGCTTAGAATCATAGTCGTGGCCTCTCCCTCGCGGTCATCCACAGTGACTGACTCACGTCAAGGCATCCGGGGTTTTATAGTCCTGCCCCCCTTAGGAAGGGGCGTTACCTTCATTGTGGTGATTGACAGGCGAGAGGACCAATCAGCTGATCTCAAGATTTGTTTAAACACTCATAACTTTTTTATTTTTCATCGATCGGAAAAATCCTCAGGGCTGCGTCAGCGGAGGAGGACTGCAAGTAAGATGGCCAAAAATGATAGCGATATAGGGTAGCATTTTTTCTAAAAGCAGCGCAGACAGGAAGAGGTCAAGTTGATACTTTCAGTTATATAGATGTCATCAATCCAATACATATGTTGGATGGCACAGCTATTGAATTGCTGCATCAGAGCTGCAGCAATCCAGGTTCATTTCTGACCTCGATCCATTTATTGTTTGTGTAGTATGTATGAAGGAACTGCAGATGCTGGTTTAAACCAAAGATAGACACAAAATGCTGGAGTAACTCAACGGGACAGGCAGCATCTCTGGAGAGAAGGAATGGGTGACGTTTCGGGTCCAGACCTTTCTTCAGGCTGAAGGGTCTCGACCCGAAATTTCACCTATTCTTTCTCTCCAGATTTGCTGCCTGTCCCGTTGAGTTACTCCAACATTTTGTGACTATCTTTTGTTGTCTGTGTAGAATTGGTATGTTCTTCCTACGACGCATGGGTTTCCTCATGGTTCTCTGGTTTCCTTCCGCATACAAAAAATGTGTTGGTTGATAGGTTAATTAGCTATTGTAAATCATTTTGGGGTGTAGGTGAGTGGGTGCAGCAGAGGAAGTGTAATCAGGATTGTGTAGAGAATGAAACTAGTTGAAAGAAGGATATTTGATGATCAGGATACACATGGTGGACCAAATGTGTCTCTCTATGAATCTATGTCTCTCAAACATACACATGCCTTAAGAGAAAATCTCAGGTGAGTTGCTTCGCATTTGTCTGCAATGGATCACTATTTTATTTTATGAATGCATAGACAATAGACACAAAAGCTGCTGTAACTCAGCGGCTCAGACAGCATCTCTTGAGAAAAGGAATAGGTGACATTTCGGATCCTATGTTCAGTTTAAACCAACAGTTCCTTTCTAAACATAAGTGGCAAGGGATATGGGGAGAGGGAAGGAGCATGGGGTTGAGAGGGAAAGATGGATTAGCCATGATTAAATGGCGGAGTAGATATGATGGGCCAAATGAACTAATTCTGCTCACATAACTTGTGAACTGTCTGAAGAAGGGTCTCGACCCAAAACGCACCAATGTCTTTTTGCCAGAGTTGCTGTCTGACCCATTGAGTTATGCTAGCTTTTTTGTATCTATCTTTCCTTGACATCTATACTAATCAAAATCTGTCAATCTCTTTCGTAGATACCCTTTCAGATTTGCAATATGAGATATTGGTTCCACTTTCATTACATGATAGCCACCAACTCCCTCTCAAATTTACAGTGAAGTTAAACCAGGCCCGACCAGCTAGGAACACATTCCTTCAAGCTCGGAGGCGGCAGGAAGGAGTTCGGTGATTGGCTATAAGGTAAGCAATTCGCAAATAGGTTTATTGGTTAAGTGGCAAATTGGACAATTTATCAGCTAAAAAAAGCAAGGTTTGCTGTTGGGGAGCGACCAGTTGGGGAGCGCCTTGTTGAGGGAAGTGCCTTGTGAGAAAGGTGCGAGTCTTTGGCTCAAGAGTCTTCTGCGGCTGAGGAGAGGAGAGGAGACTGTGCAAAAAGCTGGAAAGGACAGGACGCGGTGAACACATGATGGGTAAGATGAGGCAGTGTGATACTTACAGGATGTGGGAGGCCAGGGACACGGATGGAGCCTCTGGCTGCTACAACTGTGGTAAGTGTGTCCAGCTTTAGCTCCTGAAGGACCGTGTTGGGGCACTGGAGAAGCAGCTGGATGACCTCAGGGCCATCCGGGTAAACAAGAGTTTCCTGGACAGAACCTACAGTGAGGTAGTCATGCTGAGGATATGGGAAGAACGAAGATGTGTGACTGAGAGAAAGGGTGGTAACCATGGAGTGCAGGAGACCCAGTTGGCTGTGCCTAATGTAAACTGGTACGCCCTCTTGAGAACTGTCAGGCGAGACGTCACTTCCAGTCTGAGCGGCGGACACGTCGGTGGCTCCAACCTTAGAGAGGGGACTCGACCGGCGAGACCGACGTTGGGCAGATACCACATAGTGGTGGGTGACTCCATTGTCCAAGTTGCGGACTGGAGATTCTGTGGCGGCAGGCGAGATGCGAGGATGGTCTGTTGCCTCCCTGGTGCCAGGGTTCAAGATGTCATGAACTAAATTCAGAACATCCTCGAGAGGGAAGGTGAACAGCCGGCAGTAGTTGTGCACGTCGGCACAAACAGCATCCCTTGACCCTCTGTGTAACAAAACTTGCCCTGCACATCTCCATTAAACTTTCCCCCTTTCCCCTTACAGCTATGACCTCTAATATTGGAATTTCCACTTTGGGAAAAAGGTTCTGACTGTCTACCCTATCTACGCCTCTCATAAATGTATATACTTATATTAAGTCCCTCCTCAACCTCCACAGTTCCAGAGAAAACAATACAACCTCTCCATGTAGCTGAAAATCTCTAATCCAGGCAGTATTCAGATAAAGCTCCTTTGCACCCTCTCCAAAGCTTCCACATCGTTGCTGTAATGGGATGACCAAAACTGCACACAATACTCCAAAAATGCAGCCTAACCAAAGTCCTATTGAGCAGCATCATGACTTCCTGACTCTTATATTCAATGCCCCTATCAATGAAGGCAAGCATACCATATCCCTGGATAAATGAAGACATACCAGGAGACTTTAGAGACTCAGGAAAGGTGATTGATCTGACTGCGGAAACTATCGTGGAATTTCCCTGTTAGCAACAGCAGGCAAGGTCCTCGCCCGCATCATGAACAACTGACTCAAGCCCATAGCCGAGAAGATCCTTCTGGAGACGCAAGCCAGTTTTAGACCATTACATGGAACAACCGACATGATCTGCACAATGCGTCAACTACAAGAAAAATATCGTGAACAACTTCAACCTTTGTACATGGCATTCATCGACCTAACTCCGTATCAAGGGAACTCTTATGGGACATCCTATCCATCTATAGATGTCCTGAAAAGTACATTTGAATCCTGAGATTCCTCCACGGTGACATACTTGCCACAGTCATGGCCAGCAACAGCAACTGTGAGCTGTTTCACGTCAGATCAGGAGTGAAACATGGATGTGTGTTTGCCCCAACACTGTTCACCATCTTCATTGTGACAACCATCCACATCATCAAGGATGACCTACCCCCAAGAATCGAAAACTTCTACAGAACAGATGGCGGAATTTTCAATCTTGCCCGTCTCAAGTCCAAAACAAAGACATCTATGAGCTCCCTCATCGAATTCCAATACGCAGACGGCAACTCTGTTGCAGCTCTCTCAGAAAATCATCTGCAATGGGTCCTGACTGCCTTCAACAGTGCATACACTTGTAAGTTATTGGGGCAAATCCTCCAAAATAATGGAAGAACTCGGATAAGGACATGGATATTTTAAAAAGACAGATTTGCTGGCTGCAACGGAAAACCCCCCAATCCACAAAGAAAGAATCAGTTTCAAGTTTCAAACCTGTCTGGCCTGTGGACTTGGGCATCACACAACTATGCGAATGGTATGGGCAGGAAAGGCTGAGACGGAGATAACGAGATTATCTTGGATACACAAAGGAAGGAACCAAGCCTCAGCAGACGGTGGTAAACAGGCCAGCACAAGCACAATCACCATCTTGGATGACCCATCCATCGAGACAATAGGAGCCCATCCAGGCGATGGGATAACGATCAGGCTGAGGGATCATGACATCAGCAAACCCCTTATCATCGGAAGCCTATTGTTCATGCCAGATCGAAACTGGGAATCATCAAAAGAACCCTTTTATCCAGAGGACCACCTGGGGGTTTCTAAGGAAGCTCAGGTATAAAAACAGGAGTCAAGCCAGAACTCGCTCTCTTTCTGTTCTGCTGGACAGCTCATGGGCCTGCATCGACCTAGCTGTGAGTATCCCTGGTGAAATTCCCGAAATAGGATAGTGGTTGAGAAGGGGAAAGAGGTCAAAGGGTGGGTAAAATTGTGTAAAGTAAGTTTTACGACGTGCCCGATAGTTTTCCGTCCATAGTCTTAGTTTAAAGCATAAGTTTAGCCACGTATTATGTAGTGTTGGTGAGATTCGATTTCTCATTGTTTAATAAAGCCTGTAAATTTTAGACTTGCTTTGAGTCCATCTTGGTTTCTGTTTTCTCTCATCAGCACACTCTGGTCAATTCAACCTTTTTATCATATCCCACCATAATTCCGAGGTCTAGAACCTAGGGGAATCCCTTTTGTTGTATTCTCTCTCTTGGAAACCGCTCGAGTGGAGTGGTGGCCGTTTGACCCTCCGACAAGGGAGAGAATAACTCGGGCAGTTGGGCCCGAAGTGGAGTAAAGGGAAACGCAAAACCCCTACAGACAAAACTTTGACTTACCATCGACTCCAAGGAGACTCAGGTTATCTACCAATCATCACCAACTGAGACAAATCGGAAATAATCATCAATTCAACTTGGTGAAACAACCCTGGAAAATGTGGATCACTTTCCGTACCTTGAAAGTTACCCCCCCCCTCCAATGTCGACCTTGATTACAAGATCCAACATCGTCTTAAGTGTGCTGGAACAGCTTTTGGACGTCTTCGAACGAGAGTCTTTCAAAATCCGAGAAGACACCAAAATGTTAGTGTACAAAGCAGTGGTGTTTCCAACGCTCCTGGATGCATCAGAAATCTGGACAACATACCGATGCCATCTGAAAACACTTGAAGAGTTCCATCAACGATGTCTTCGAAGCAGCTTAAATATCAGCTGAGAGGACAGAAGAACCAACGTCAGCTTGTTGAATGAAGCAAAAACATCTTGCATCAAAGCCTTCGTCCTAAAGAACCAACTAAGTTCGGTCGGTCATGTTGTTCGGATGGAAGGGAAGTGTCTACCAAAGCAAACCTTCTACTCCCAGCTTAAAGAAGGCAAACGTTGTAGTGGCCATTTGGCTTTATTTTGTGTGTCATTAATTATGGCATTTGCCTTAAAATTTTAGTCTGCCCGTAATTATGTGGGTGGGATTTATTACGTAGCCAGGCGTGTTTGCTGCTGTGTTCTCTTGTGCAGAAGCTGTTAGCTAGTTAGTTTAGTTTTAGAGCTCAACATGGCTAGAAGGAATATCCTTCGACCATTCGGAGTTTTGCCAAGACATGAGGTGTTTTCTAACGTTTAAAAGCGATATGATGGAGTTTGACGAAGATTAAAGCGTACGAATCACAGAATAAGGTTGGATGAATAACTTACTGTTTTGTTCAACAATAAAGAAACCATTAATCAAAAGACTGTGTTATGAAGATTTATCTTTCGAGAAGCTCTGAAAGTCTCATGGAGAGCTCACATGTGTAATACGACATTCTCCTAACCCTATGTTGTCTCCTAAGTGGCTAGAGGGAGCAATCTCTTGAACAATATAATAATCTCTATAGTCACTACACGTAAAAGAGGCTGACAAAAGAAGAGATTCAGACACCTTAAAAGCCAGCATAAAAATCAACATCGACAATTGGGAAACCAATGCCAAGGACAGGGAACTCAGGCGAACCATCATCAAAGAAGGAACAGCGACCTTCGAAGCCAACAGATGCGCAGAATTAGAAGAAAAAGAAGAAAACAGAAAGAGAGGCAGCAACACCAAAGCCTGATCTGCCATCTGGAACTAATGGTCATGAATGCCGAAGAACTTTCAAAGCCAGGATTGGACTCATAAGCCACCTGAGAGTCCATAAAAACAACGGAACGTAGATCATCAGCCTCGACCTCGAGGGATAGCCATGACAACGAGGATGATCTACTTATGCTGCCACCTTTTATAAGCTATGAACTTGGACTTCAAGATTTGTCTGCACACCAATGCTGTTGAGGGTCTTATAAGTACATTTTCTGTGATGCAGTATTTCCAATTTTAATATGTAGATTTGTAATCAGTGTATTATTGATAATATAACAAGTCTAAGTATCAAAATTCCATGGGGAATGTTATGGTTAATTGTTCTGGTTATTTTTTGGCGACATTTGCTGAAACCTACCCTTTTTTTTTTTTTTTTTTTTTTTTTTTTTTAATTATTTTTATTAGAAGTACGGTAAATTACAATAATACACAACACATATATCTTAATACATTTTTGTACCGCTTCATTTTTTTGAGCTTTAAGAAAAAGATAGAAGTAAGGAAAGTAAAGAAAGTAAAGAAAGTGCGCAAGAGTCGTGAAGTGCAAGAGAGTGTTGGGAAAAGAAAGCCCCTTAGAAAAGAAGTTAGAGAAGGAAGTAAAGTAAGAAAGTAGACCCTAGAAAAGAAAGAAAAAGAAAGTAGGAACAATCGCTCTATTATAACATTAAACTCCGCAGAAAGGTGACTACCAACCAAGTCTGTTTTTGTTGTTTTACCTCCCATTGCCAGGTCCTGATACCATTTATTTATTTATTTATTTTTTAAATTACTATTGCACCTCATGCTTGTAATAGGTCCAGAAACGTAGACCACGTCTTTTGGAATTGGTCTGCTTTACCTGCTAAGAGGAATCTCATCTCTTCCAGATGTAATGTTTCAAACATATTTGATGTCCACATTTTTATTGTTGGTGTGGGCGCCTTTTTCCAGAATTTAAGTATGAGCTTTTTTCCCATTATTAGCCCGTAATTGAATAAATTCTTCTGATACACGTTTAATTCAGGGGTACCTTCCGATATTCCAAAAATGATCCATTCTGGTTTTGGTACCAGTTTTATTTTAATTAATTTTGAAAAAACATCAAATATTTCATACCAGAATTTTTGGATTTTTGTACAAAAAACAAAAGAATGCGCTATGGTAGCTTCTTGACACAGACATTTATCACAGATTGGTGAAACATTAGGAAAGATTTTATTTAATTTAGTTTTTGAATAATATAGTCTATGTAATGTTTTGAATTGGATGAGCGTATGTCGTACGTTGATCGAACATTTATGCACCTGTAGTAAATGATTATCCCAGCTCTCTTTTGAAATTTTTATAGCTAATTCTTGTTCCCAGTCTCTTCTAATTCCATCTGTTGTGGGTATTTCTATGTTTAAAATGATATTATATAAGTACGATATTAGATTAGCTGATTCCGCCTTTGTCTTCATTGCTTCATCCAGTAAGTCGGAAGGCATATTATGATAGTCTTTTGTGTATTTTTTCAGATAATCACGAAGTTGAAGATATTTAAAATATTGGTTATTTTTCAAATTATATTTCAGTTGTAGTTGTTGAAATGATAGTAATTTTCCCAATTCATACAGATCTTCGAGCGTTTTGATTCCCATTCTTTCCCATTGTATAAATGATTTGTCTATGATTGATGGTTTAAACGATGGGTTATTGACTATTGGTATTGAGAGAGATAGGTTTCTTAATTTTAGATTCTGTTTTATTTGTTTCCATGTTCTAATTGTGCTATGTATAATTGGATTTTTATTATAATTTTTATTATTCAAATTTATTGGTGAGAGGATAATCGCTCCTATATTACTCGGGGAGCAGTCCCCTTTTTCCATTACAACCCAGTCCGCCTGCTGAGCAGAATTGTCCAGCAGGTGAATCATATTTTTAATATTTACTGCCCAATTATAATACATAAAGTTAGGGAGCGCTAGACCCCCCAACTCTTTTCGTTTATTAAGGTGTGCTCTTTGTATTCTATGGGATTTATAATCCCATATAAAATTTGTAATGTATGAGTCCAATTTTTTGAAAAACTTTTTTGGGAGATGTATAGGTATTGATTGAAATAGGTATAGGATTTGTGGTAAGAAAATTATTTTTATAGCATTTATTCTGCCTATTAAGGACATCGGAAGTGTTTTCCAGAATTTAATCAAATTATTTAATTTCTTAAGTAAGGGATTATAATTGGCTTTAAACATATCCTGGTAATTTCTAGTAATTTCAATTCCCAAATATTTGAATTTTTCTGTAGCTATTTTAAAGGGGATGCTGAAACCTACTCAATCACAAATTGCATTACTAAACCCGATCATTATTTTCCATTTAAACTTCTGCCTGTTTCCATGAGGTACTTTGTGCATCGGATGTTTGGCACATTGGACGTATAGCATATTCATTATAGATAGTGATTATGCAACATGAGTCGGAAGTAACTGCAAATGCTTGTTTACACCGAATATAGACACAAAATGCCAGAGTAATGCAGCAGGTCAGGCAGCATCTCTGGAGAAAATAAATAATTTACATTTCAGGTTGAGACCCTTTTTCAGACCCTTCTTCAGAGAAACTAGCCTCTCCTCTTCCCTGACTCTCAATCTGAAGAAGGGTCTCAACATGAAACATCACCTATTCCTTTTCTCCAGAGATGCCGCCTGGCCTGCTGAATTACTCCAGCATTTTGTGTCTATCTAACATGCAAGATGATTTCTTATATTAATAGCATTAATTTAATTGGGTTATTAACTATTTAATTAAGTAGGCATGCAGGTGCAGCAGGCAGTGAAGAAAGCGAATGGTATGTTAGCATTCATAGCAAAAGGATTTGAGTATAGGAGCAGGGAGGTTCTACTGCAGTTGTACAGGGTCTTGGTGAGACCACACCTGGAGTATTGCGTACAGTTTCGGTCTCCTAATCTGAGGAAGGACATTTTTGCCATAGAGGGAGTACAGAGAAGGTTCACCAGACTGATTCCTGGGATGTCAGGACTTTCATATGAAGAAAGACTGGATAGACTCGGCTTGTACTCGCTAGAATTTAGAAGATTGAGGGGGGATCTTATAGAAACTTACAAAATTCTTAAGGGTGAAGAAGGGTTAAGTCTGAAGAAGGGTTTTGGCTCGAAACGTTGCCTATTTCCTTCGCTCCATAGATGCTGCTGCACCCGCTGAGTTTCTCCAGCTTTTTTGTGTACCTTCGATTTTCCAGCATCTGCAGTTCCTTCTTAAACAAAATTCTTAAGGGGTTGGACAGGCTAGATGCAGGAAGATTGTTCCCGGTGTTGGGGAAGTCCAGAACAAGGGGTCACAGTTTAAGGATAAAGGGGAAATCTTTTAGGACTGAGATGAGAAAAACATTTTTCACACAGAGAGTGGTGAATCTCTGGAATTCTCTGCCACAGAATATAGTTGAGGCCAGTTCATTGGCTATATTTAAGAGGAAGTTAAATGTGGCCCTTGTGGCTAAAGGGATCAGGGGGTATGGAGAGAAGGCAGGTACAGGATACTGAGTTGGATGATCAGCCATGATCATATTGAATGGCGGTGCAGGCTGGAAGGGCCAAATGGCCTACTCCTGCACCTATTTTCTATGTTTCTATGTTTCTATGTTATTTTTGCGAGCTATGATTCCTGACTGAAATTTGGCTGTAAAGTTTTAAAGATTCATTTAAATATCTGTGTCTATGTATATGTTTTTGGACATTATAATCCATTTCAGTTAGTTTACTTATTCCAATATCTTTATTGGAATATATCATTAGTTATGTGGCAAGATCATAATTTAGTTGGATTAATCCCATTTCAGAATGAGATCATTACATTCAATGGCAAACAAGTTTGTCTGTTTATCCAGAATATTCAGAATTTCTTAGAAGGGTTATAAAGGAGCTATTAAAGGCACCATTGGGATGTGTAAAAAGTTTAATGCCCTATTTGGGTGTCCGCTCCCTTACGTGCAAATACTCAGAAACAAAATTGGTATCTTACATTTTTCACCAGACTTTAGAATGATAGGTTTGCATTCATACAGTATTTTCCATGGCTTCTTAGCATGCTGCACTGCGAATGAAGTGCAGGTAGTCATCTTTTTAATTAGGAGATGTGTAAGCCAATTTCCATAATGATTCCCCACAAATAGCAATTTGATAGCGACATAATTACCTGCTTCAGGTAAGTTGAATGAGGCATAATATATCAGAGCAGAGCCTTGACTTAACACCTCATCTGAAAGATATCAACTCCAACGTCACAGTTCCCACTTAGTACTGCACTTGCAGGTCTCTGTGGATTTTTGTACTCGAGTCTTCAGACCTGAGTCTCAGACTTCTGACTTCTGATGCAAGAAATTGACTGTCACCACTGAATCACAGCTGAAACATTGAGCATCTTGGCATAATTCTGAAACGTTGTATTGTAAAGGATAATGCATGGGAACTACATAACATGTTTTAAGGGAAAAGACCAGCAGGGCAGTTCCGTTATCTGAGGTATGCCCGCAGACACACAAATACACACCAGATTGAACTAAACAAAATGTTCAAACTTCTTGCCCTCTCACATCATTATTGTTGGAGTGCAGCAGTGGATGTGATCCTGAAAAAATGATCACCTTTTGTATTTTAGAACCAATGCCTTTTCTACAGAATATCAATTTTAATGGCCAAATAAATTGCAATTTAGAGAAAATAATTTTAAGCTAACTATCCCGCTAACATCATTGTTGAGCTAATTGATTTACTTTAAAGGACAATGAATAATCTTTGATGGATGTACGTTGGCAGCTGCAGTAACAGGCACCTTCTTTACAATCCAGTCAATACAACGAGACAGGAGTTAGAGCCTCTCTCCCTCTCTCCCCCCCCCCCCCCCGCCTCCCAGATTATTACAATGACTGAAGGCGTGAAATGTAGTTTGTCATGAGGCTTGTCAACTTGTATCTTCTACAATAAACAATGCCTGTAAATAATTGAAGATGTTACAGTGCAAGAGAGCAAAATATTTATTTTGACTCAAATCTCCCTTTTAACTTCTCACTGACTGAAACCTGTGGAGACTGGTTTATATTTATTAATATGGAGGTGAAGGAAGCTCCAGAGAAGTTTCATTGTCACTTCTAGTCAAAAATGAATGTTTTTCAATCTGGAATGTTCTGAAATGGGAATAAAGTTAAAATAGAAAATTAGGCTGAGGACAAATTAAATAAAGCATTGTGTCGATTTTAATAAGTACCCAATTTATTGGAAGCGTCATTGAAGAGACTTTAATACTGTTAAATGTAACACAGAGACAGAGGTTTATTCTCCTGCTCCCAGTAGGTTCTCTTGTCATATTTGTTTGTTTGTTTATTTATTACTCTTGTGTACTGAGATACAGTGAAAAGCTTTTGTTTGTGTGATATCCAGTTAAAAAAAGACTATGTAAGAATACAATCAAGCCATCCACAGTGCAAAGATAAAGAATAAAGGGTACAACATTTAGTGCAATAATATATATAATATTGCAGTCCAATAAAGGCAGATTAAAAAAATTCAAAGATCTCCAATGAGGTAGATGGTAGGTCAGGCCTGCGTTCTAGCAGATGAGAGGACCGTTCAGTTACCTGATAACAGCCGGGAGGAAACTGTCCCTGAATCTGGAGGTATACAGTGCAGTCAGAAAGTATTCAGACCCCTTCAATTTTCCACATTTAGTTACGTTACAGCCTTATTCTAAAATGGATTAAATTATTTTTTTTAATCATCAATCTACACAAAACACCCCATAATAAAAAAGCGAAAACAGGTGTTTAGAAATTTTTGCGAAGTAATTAAAAAGAAATAACTGAAATATCACATTTACACAAGTATTCAGACCCTTTACTCAGTACTGGAGGAGGAGGAGTCACTGGAGGAGGAGGAGCCATCTTGGGGAACCAGCAGCCGTCCGTTTAATTCACTTTTTTTTGTAGTTCTAGTGAGTCCTGTGTTTTGTTTGTGGGAGAAATAGACTTTTTAATGTGGGGGGAAGGGGGTAACTATATTTCTAGGTCCCTACCTGGTTGGTGAGGCAGCTTTTTCTCCGGGCTGCCCCGTCGACCCATCCTCGTGGCCTACCAGCGGGCGTGGAGTGCCGTTTCCTGGCGGGGACCGCCCAGCACCTCGGCCTCGGTGGCGGCACAGCGCTGGAGCGCTATTGCAGACCAGAGCGGACGATGCCTTGCCTGGGTCGCCGCGCTGAATCAACGCCCTGTGCTCCGGTGAGCTGTGACCGCCGAGTTCAACACCTCTGGGCTGCGGGTCTGCGGAGCGGAGCGGGCGGCGCCGACTTCAACATCGGGAGCCTGGGAGCTCCAAACCGGCGCGGCCTTGTCGGCTTCGGAAGCCGCGGTCTCCGGTAGGGAATCGGCCGTTCCAGGTGGCCCAGCCGCTGAGAGGACTCTCCCGACGCCGGGGCAACACCACCCGGCGAGAACGGCCAGGAACATCGGAAGGGAAGGCGAGTTTGTGTGATGCTCTGGGCTACACCCACAACTCTGCAATTTCTTGTATTGGCTTGTATACTCTGGAATTTAGAAAGATGAGAGGGAAACATATAAGATTATTAAGGGTTTGGACATGCTAGAGGCAGGAAACATGTTCCCACTGTTGGGGGAGTCCAGAACCAGGGGCCACAGTTTAAGAATAAGGGGTAAGCTATTTAGAACAGAGATGAGGAAACACTTTTCTCTGCCTCAGAGGGCGGTGGAGGCCGGTTCTCTGTACACTTTCAAGAGAGAGCTAGATAGGGTTCTTAAAGATAGCGTAGTCAGGGGATATGGGGAGAAGGCAGGAATGTGGTACTGATTGTGGATGATCAGCCATGATCACATTGAATGGCGGTGCTGGCTCGAAGGGCCGAATGGACTACTCCTGCACCTATTGTCTATTGTCTATTGTCTATTATCTATTCTTGCAGTCTGGGACGGAGCTGTTCCCAAATCTGTCCATGATGCTTCCTGATAAGATGCTTTCTACAGCACATCTGTAAAAGTTGGTGAGAGTTCTTGGAGACATGCCGAACTTCCTAAGACTTCTAAGAAAGTAGAGGCATTGGTGTTATTTCTTGTCCATAGCTTCGATGAGACTGGTCCAGAACGAATTGCTGGTGATATTAATTTCTAGGAACTTGAAGCTTTCAACCATCTCCATTTCGGCGCCGTCAATGTAGACTGGGGTGTATGTACTGCTTCACTTTCTGATGGCAACCACCATCTCCTTTGTCTTGCTGACATTGAGGAAGAGGTTTGTTTAGTTTTAGTTTAGTTGAGAGATACAGCCGTGGAAACGGGCCCTTTGGCTCACCAAGTCTGCGCTGACCAGCGATCATCCCATACACTATTACTATCCTCCAAATTTTCTACAATTTACAATTATTACCAATGCATATTAGCCTACAAACCTCTATGCCTTTGGAGTGTGGGAGGCAATTGGAGCACCTGGAGAAATCACATTCACATCCAAAACGCTGACGACTGCCGAGAAAAACTACAGCCAAGTTGAGAAAGAACAGCATACAGATAAAGCAAATACTGATATCTCTTCAAAAGAGAACATTGTGGAAAACTCTGTTGATTCTGAGCCTTGTGTGCCCTAAGCAGCCTCTTGGAGAACTTCATTATGGTGGATGTCAAGGCTACTGGACCTTTGGCATTGAGGCATGAAATCTCATTTTCCTTTGCAACCGGGATGAGAGAGGTCTTCTTAAAGCAATGGAATAGAGTGGCCAACCGATGTTAACCGATGTGCCCAGAAAGTCTTGGGTGTAACTATTAGCTGAAGAACTAAATGTCCGCATATTAGGAGCACTTAACATATTCATTAAACAAAATTTATACCTGCAAATTTCATTGCATGGCTGTGCTTCTTGTTAGTAGATGTGATTGAAAATTTTAGTCCATCTTTTATTGTCAATCCTTAATTGCCTCAGTTCATGGTGATGATGAACAGCCTTCTTTTCTTTTAATGTGTAAGTAGGAACATGATTATCTGGCATCCAAGTTTTCCATTGCTATTGAAAGAAAGTGGTTTGGCTTGGCTCCTGGACCAGTTTCCAAAGCCTGAATTTTGAATTGAAATCCTACTACCATAGTTGAAGAAAATAAAATTCCAGATTTAAATTAAATAAATCTGGAATTTAAAAAAATAAGTATAATTCACGGTGGCATAAAACAACAGGCCCTAATCACCCATTTAGTTCACCAGTCTCATCAGGGAAGGAAATTGGTTATGTTACCCTTACCAGATTTGTGATACCGGATATCCCAATATGGCTGATTTAAGTCACCCGCAGGAACATTACCAAATTCAGCCGGGCAATCAAAGATGGACAATAAATATCAGTTTCAACATTTTTTTTAATACTATGAATAAGTAAATTAAAATGCAGACATTTGATCTATATTATTTACTCAACTGGCAAAAATGGAAACTGGCACATTTTAAGACATTATACATTAGTTCTCATAAACCAATGTTTCCACTGCTATTGCAGGAATGCAATGCAGCAACATTCCCTTCCTTTGCTTATGGTGGGATCTTGGCTGTTTTTTTCTACAGATAATGAATACAACCAGCCTCTGCGGTTAGAAAAGAGCCAAATAGCTAGATGATCAAGTTGTTCTACAACCAGATGCTCTACATAGGCTTGGCCAAGAAATTTTGGATCTACGCGAGATTCACCATTTCTGCCTACATTACTGCTTTTACTTCTCTGTAAGACTGATTACATTGTGTTCTAAGTTCAGCTAAAATAACATTACCAAGTTATTAATGAAGATTGGGTATATATTTATCAAAATAATCATGTTGTGCTCTCAAGGTGTGCTCTCACTTTATTTTCATAATTTTAGAATCTAGGCAGTGTTATTTTAATGTCTTTTGTGTTTATCCAAGAAACCCAAATTGCCAAGTTGCTAGTACAAACTGAAAATATCTAGTATTGATCAAAGCCACCATGTTAACATTGGTTTTGAGTCTGTTAACGATGGTGGAAATCATTCTGCAGCTATCTAAACCTTGCAGAAGCAATGAAAGACCAGGAACCTTAATAATCAAGTGAGGATCTAGTTACCTTGGCAGAGAGAGGAAGAGGGTTATTCTGTCTTCAAGGGCTTAGGATGCCCTTCTGGTCCATAGCCAAATTGCAGTGAGAGAAGGTCACACTCAATGTTGACACCAGAACTGAAGTCCCAGAGTCATGGATACAATATCATCAAATGTTAGTTATATCACACCATCAAGTGTTTCTTGATAACAACAGCACCACTGGCCTCACCAATGGATGCAGCATCCAGACCTAACAACACAATAATCAGAACTCCTGCTTGAAATTCCTGATCCCTGCAATGGGAGCTCTCTCATTTATTAAGCCATTATGTCTCTTAGGAGTTTCACGGGATTCCAAAAATATAATTTGTAACTCAACCACGAGGATGTTTAGGTGATGCCTTGGAGGAGTGGTTCCTTGCAAAATAAATAAAATGTACTTTCTCTGGATGACATTGTGTTAGGTCTTGTCACCATGTCAATCCCTTGTATGTTGTTGTCTATTAGCTTGCTGTTCATAGCAAAGCAATGTGGCCCAAAACAATCAATTTTTACAGAAGCTAGAATGTCAGAATGGTGCCAATAATCTGTTTTGGTATAATAACATTTAAATATTAAAAATAGAGTTATCCAGAAATGTGGTAGGAAATTGATGACATCCTAACCTGTACCTTAATTGAGTTTAGATTGATTTTTTGCTCTGGGATAGATCCAGGACATTAGTAGGAATGTTACAAAATTTTGAGATGTTGAAAATCTAGCCTGTAATTTATCCCATCAGATAAAGCATAAACAAACCTTTAATTTGATACCTAATTCACTTTCATATCTTCAGCATTAAACATGTTATGGACATTTTCATACTTGGAAATTAGCACCTTGTTCCCTATTGCTTTTCCATTAACTTAACACAAAAGCTGTGATCGAGGACAGTCAATTGACATAAAAGCCCATAACTTTCTTGAAAATTAAGAGAACTGAATGAAATTTGCAGTTATTATAGATTGAAGCATTCTGAAACAAATATGATACATCTTACTTGGATGACCCGAAATTAAAGTATATAATTAGTTAATTACCTAATTCGACACCAACACCATCGTGAAGTTTGCAGACGACACAACATTGGGCTGATCACCAACGGTGATGAAACAAACTACAGAGCGGAGGTGCAGAACCTGGCGGACTGGTGCGCCAATAACAACTTGGCACTAAACACCTCCAAGACCAAGGAGCTGATTATTGACTTCAGGAGGTCCCATTCTGGAGAATACGCCCCAATCTCCATTTACGGGGAAAGTGTGGAGAGAGTGTCCAGCTTTAAGTTTCTGGGCACTCACTTTTCAGAAGACCTCACATGGTCCACGAACACCGCCGCGCTGGTCAAGAAGGCACAGCAATGACTGTTCTTCCTGAGGACATTAAAAAAGACTGGTCTGCCCCAACAGCTGCTGACAACGTTCTACCGCTGCACCACAGAGAGCATACTAACGTATGGCATCTCTGTGTGGTATCTCAGCTGCACGGAGGCGGAGAGGAGAGCTCTTCAGCGCGTCGTCAACAGAGCGCAGCGGATCATCGGGACAGAGCTACCAGCCTTGGAGGGCATCTACCACACGCGGTGCCTCAGGAAGGCCCTCAGCATCCATAAGGACTCATCACACCCCTGCCACGGTCTGTTTCAACTACTTCCCTCCGGCAGACGATACAAGGCCTTCTACGCCCGAACCTCCAGACTCAGGAACAGTTTTATCCCAAGAGCTATAGCCGCTCTGAACCGGCCCTAATGAGTGCCCCCCCCACCCACCCCCTTTGGACAGTCTCCCTCAGATGGTCACGTCAATGAATTCAGCTTGCTTATTTATGTATTGTATTTATTTACCTTTCTTGTACATCAGTGGAGCTGCACACTAAATCTCGTTGCACTGACGTGCAATGACAATAAAATATATTATTATTATTATTATTATTATTATTATTATTAAGTACCTAATTACAAAATTGACTATTGTGACGGAAATAGTAATAAACACCCAGACTGCCTTGAAAAATTCAAAAATGTGATATTCTCAAGATCAGAACTTTAATATTATTGTAACGTTAAAACAAATAGTAAATACCCAACAAAAAATTAATCTTCATCAGTGTCATCAAATCAATCTAAATTCATCAAATTCGTCTAAATACAATTACTAGATCTAAACATCTATCCCATTCTTATGAAAAGGCTAAAAATATTTTTTTTAATAGCCAAATTATCCAAATAACAAACTGATCCCATTCACACAATAATTCACAATATAACATGATTTTAAAATCTCATTTTGTCATGAATTTCTATGTCAAATCAAAGGAATTGAATGTTTAATTTCCATACATTTTACTCTGTTGGTTTATAACACTGCAACAGGCAAGGGTCGTTATGCACAGACATGTGTTCAAAATCCACAAACATCCACTCTCACGATAATCAAAATCATTATTTTTTGCACAATCACGTCATAAGAACATCTAAATTATCTATATTTTGTGTAATTTTCTATCCATGGTCAATATTTTCATACTAAATATCTGACTAAAAACTAGGTACTGTGGAAGTTTTTAGTCAGATATTTAGTATGAACATATTGATCATGGATAGACAATAACACAAAATATAGATAATTTAGTTCTTCTGACATGATTGTGCAAACAATAATGAATTTAATTATCTTGAGAGTGGATGTTTGTGGATTACGATACAGTGATCGGATTGAGGCCGCCGCCATGATTTTGCTCACAGCCGGCAGGCAGGACACAGCCGATATCGGGGCCTAAATAACATATTTTGCAACATCAGATTAAAATGATATTACACCAAAAACTAGATAAGATGTTAAATGAACCCCCTCCAGTACATACCTTTTCTTTTGTCCTGAACTTGTGATCTGTGATTTTGAAGCCGTTGAGGGGGCCGATTTTCTTCCAGCGATTCAATAGTTAAACAACTTTTTTTTAAATATCGCAAACGGGATGACAGAACAAAATGTCCTCATAAGCTTGTTTTACGAGGAAATCCCTCCCTGGCAACCAATAAAAATCTACATTTTACTAACCCGCCCCCCCCCCCCCCCCCCTCCCCCACAGCCTCTCGAGTCGCACAGACAGGCAGTGGGCAGATCAAGAACGCCACTGATGGCAGGAATTTGTAACAATGCTAACATTAGTGAAGGAATTCAGTGAAAGATGAATATCAATGGCTTTTGTTGGAGAATGTCACCTGCTCCCTTGACTGGTCTAAATATTGCTTGTCACATATTTCTGAATATTCTCCAGGTCTTGTTGCATAGGGACAGATGTGTCATAACCTGAGGAATAGTGGTTCCATTCAACCATTTCTTCACTGTATCTGAATGTCTTCCTTCTTTCCTTCCTCCTCTTTCTCCTCTTCTTCCCTATCTTCCTCTTCTCCCCACATCTTCCTCTTACACCTCCTCCTCTTCTATCCCTTTGGTGCACCATGTCCTCCTCGACAACAGCTGGTTAGGACTAAGGCCATATAAAAGCCAGACTTTGGAAGACAAAATAACAATTATAAACTGGAACATCTGCTTTCGAATGTTTGGCACATTCTGGGCTGCTCCGCAACTAGAGGTATTGCTTAATAATGTAAATTCCTTGCTCAAAGATGATAGCATGTCCTTCATTATATACTTTTCTCCCATTTGTGGAAAGATTGTAAATTAATTTGAAGCACCAATTGTTGGGTGAATATCCTTCATTCTCAAGGAGCCATCTTTGGTTTGACACCATGGCTGGACAATAAAATTGAACAGTCACGTTACTAAACAATTTTCCAGGCTGCATATATCAAGCAAAACAAAATGCAGTCATTATTATTCCCACAATAATTTATAATCAAAATGATACACGTGGTATTAAAACAAAATAATTACCTTAAGCAGCCCACCTTTGCTTCCCTAATTATTATATTTCCCACGACCTAACTCAGCACCTCTACAGTAAGTACCAGTAACATAGCCTGATGCTCGTCTAAAAAGTTATTTTTCTCTTACTACATGGAACACTTTCAATCGTTGTTTTAATAGTTGTACTTTATGACTTCTAGTGATATGAACAGATTCAGCAGCAGCAGAAGCAACATGAAACATGAAAGCAGATTTGCTGAAGTGATTCATTGCTTTTTGTTTCTTCTTAATGAATCTGGTAGAATTGCAGTTTAATAGTAAGATTAAACGAGAACTTACCAGTTTGAAGTTTGATCTTTATTTTATGAGGAGTAACGTTGAGGGATTACGTGAAGACCCCGCCAGTACGCATGCGTATCAATCTTCAAAGCAGCGATGTGAAATCACAGACAACAGTAAATGAACTGAACATAGTAAGATTAGAGAAATAGGATACCAGTTGAACTTTATGATCGAGGGTGGGCGTGGAGGGCACGTAATCCCTCAACGTTACTCCTCATAAAATAAAGATCAAACTTCAAACTGGTAAGTTCTCGTTTAATCTTACTATTTTACTTCGGAGTCACGTGAGTGACTACGTGAAGATTTTAAAGCTCTGTGATTTCATGCCGTGGAAACGAGTCCAGGCGTCATACACTGCATCAGTAGGCCAATGATGAGTGAACATTAAGAATGCATTCAGACATGACATAGATATAGACATGTTGATGCTATTAATGAATAATAGTGGCAATAGTAACCTCCCTCAACCTGGAGGAAGTATGAATCATACCTAACATAGAGTTGGCAATACCCCTGATCTGGCAATAGGTTTATTCTGAATATTTGGACAGATCAATAGTTTGACCATCCTGCAACCGCTAGGATGTGGTTCATCCCTGCTGCTGAGGTATAGCCGTCCTGGTGGAATGAGACTCAATGTCAATGTACACTCCTGTATATGCCAGACCCATATAATCATCTGGAGAAGGTTCGTAGTGATTCCTTCTAACAAGATTTTATGTAACAAACAATATTGCTGTCAGAGTCTATAAGGCTCTTGGGAAGCTTGACATACTGATGTAGATGCGTGATCACACACAACCCAAGGTCCATGGGATATGCAACATCTAGTTTGGTCTTGTGTCCCTGTCTAATCTGCTTGACTAATCATAAACAAAACATGTTATTATAGCCCGCAGATATGATCATCCTATCCAGTGTAGCAATGACTGGACCCGTAGCGCTGTACTCAGCGCCATGGCATAATCACTAGTACATGAGTATGACCATGGACAGGGATGTTGCTGGTGCCCATCGGTGAAGTGACGTAGTACAATGTTAACAACCCATATCTCTGCGTCCCTAGGCCTGGGAAGTTTTAAGTTGACGATACCTTCATATTCTAGATGTCAGAGGGTGAGACCGGACAGAATGGTTTATGTTCTCAGCAGCCAAATGATTAGGAGGTACTTCAGGCACAGTAATGGAATATTAACTTAATGTTATAATCCCATAAAACTGAATTTTAATGTGTCAGTCATCCGTGCCGAGTTAAACGTAAGGAAGCATAAACAATGCTTCCCATCTCCTATGCAGATTGCTGCTATTTGGTGCTATCCCTGCAATCTGTAGTGAGCACTCCTAATGGTTATGGTTTGACAACCCGAGCCGCAGGAACGATCTCTCAGAGCCAGTAAGTCTATGAATTGATTATATCATGCAGAGGATGGTTTCAACATCACAACTGAACCAGCATCTTTTTTATCCGGAAATAACTATGTAAGGTTTTATGCTCATTCTTCGCCTCAGCAGGAGCCATAGGTATATAACCCAGGCAGGCACTATGGAAACCTGGAAGCGGGAATCTTGCTGAATTTTGCAAGACCCGTCTATTGAGGCCAAATGGAGGAAGACATAAAAGAACATTCCTCCCTAGTGTAGCGAGAATGCACCCTTCGCCACTAATATGCCTCGTTCACTGTTGATTGAGCCTGGATGCAAGCATCTCAATAGTTAGTGTTCCATCGATCCACAATGTCATTAAATACTTTGTGATCACACATTCATTCTGTGTTGTCATTGATTTTGCATAATAATACACCAGTGCTAAATGCGGTTTGGTAAAACTATCACCGGATACTTTGATTTGATTGTACCTTTGTGATTAACATATACCACCACCAAGTGTATCACCTTGGACTTGTGCATGCAGTGTATGCATATCCACACACCCTTTAATGCACAGAATGCACCTGGTGTCCATTGGCAGTTGATACCATAACTGAACACTTGATAACTCATGCTAATCCCATCTGCCTCCGTAACTAGAGATGGTATTAGTAAATTACCCATCTTTGGGCAATAGCATCAGTTTGGAAACGACTGAAGATTTACGGATAAGAGGTTTTAGTGGAGCAACTTTAGTGACTTTGATAGTTTCAGCTAAAAATAGCAGAGGTCTAATTTTTTGTCTTAGAGCTGATCCCAGACAAATAAATGGACGATTGTACCCCAATAATAAATAGTTTCAGTTGGTATCAACTTAATTTAAATTTAACTGGACGGGTGAGAACCAATTTCTCAAATATAGCTTTGTTGCTGATAAGGCTAATTTTGTAAAATACAGTATGTTCAATATCATCCAGATTGGCCATGCCACTTATTTGTTAGCTCTGTGCAGTTGAAGCACTGACAGTAGTGATTTGGTAAATAATCTGGAAACTGGAGTTAGCCCATTTTGCAACGCTGCTGAGTGTATCGTTGCCTCATCCAGTTAAATTTCAAATATCTTCAACCCTGTGAGCGGAAATGATCACATGGAAGTTATTCAGAAAAGTCTATACTGCACATGCGGGTTGAGGCTGTTGACAATGATCAGTCCACATCCCATTCTTGTGAGCCTGCCTTGAAAGGCAAATCCAACCATACCTGTGTGCAGTATAAACTAATCGTATGTTATCACAAACCAGTGTAAATATTCAAACCATATTACCAACTTGTATCCGTGACACGAGACATCATCGATGTGGTTCCATACCATTATCCGAATGGGAGGACTTATGCAACCCGACCCAGGAGCTGCCTCAAACATGTGTGCATGATTTTGCACCTGCTCCTGGGAGGTAGAGGAGCTCGAGTATGGGGTTGGCACATCTTCCAGGAAGGCCGTTCAGGGCTGTGGCCTAAAAAGACCTTTGTCCTGGTTGTACGGCCTTCAAGCTTTCACCAGCTTCAGTTCATCGTGGTTTGCTGGTGGGTGCGTAGGGGTGCTGCCGTCGAAGATGTGAGGTCTTGCGTGATGAAGTGGCCTTCCTGAACCCGACGGCCACTTGTCGAGCTCCTGCTGCTGGCAGTGTTGTTCCTGCACCCCCTGCACACTTGTTGTATCTTCAGCCAAACCCCTGTCTTCAGAGTCAGCCCAGAAGTGACTCCTAATGCTCCCCTCTGTCGAGGGAGATGCATTATGCAGCCCTCAATAAGGTGCTGCCATGGGCGTCCTGGGATCCCATGGTGACTAGACTCCATATACCGGAGCATGTCACATTGGAGCTTCTGCTCCATCAACCGCACCATGCGGGATATGCGATCACAGTTGCTCCCGCCGGCGGTGAGTCTTCACAGCCTGACTCGTCCGAGTCTTCGGCCTGTCCGACTTCTGCTTGGCCTTTCCACCAGTCTGTTGTCGATTCCGACTGTGCAGGTGCCAGGTTGGAGACTGCTGATCAATAGCGATCCAGGTGCAGTCTACCGCTGCTGACTACCCTGGCTGCCCGCAATTCCGCGGTCCTCCGCAGTCAGTCTGGATGCGGTCCATTCCTGTAACATATTCTCACTAAATATCACAAAACGACCTTCGAGTAAGGAATTTACCTGCATGTCCTTTTTAAAACCTTCTGCTGCGGGGCAACGCTCCTCCCGAGCCTGGTCTCCTGGTCATAGTTTGTTACAGCTGGGGTTCTCTCTGTGGTCCATGTAGAAAGGCTTCCATTGCGGGTTATTTCTCCCCCGAGCTTTTTCTCCGCGGTCTCTTATAGCAGGGCTTCTCCGTGATGTTCTCCAGTCAGGGCTACCCCCCCCCCCCCCTCCTCCTCCTTCCCCCTCTCCTCCTCCTCCCCCCCCTCCTCCTCCTCCCCCCCCCCCCCCCCCTCCTCCCCCCCCCGCGCCCCCTCCTCCCTCCCCTCCCCCTCCTCCTCCCCCGCCCCTCCTCCTCCTCCTCCCCCGCCCCTCCTTTACCCCTCCTCCTCCCTCCTCCTCCCCCCACCCCCCTCCCCACCCCCCTCCCCACCGATCTGGGTATCCCCGCAGTAACTGCAGCCGGTATATCCCCGCGGTCCCTATAAACGGGATAGCCGCGATTTACAAAGTCGCGGGGGGGGGGAGGGGGGTATCCTGCTTCGGGGGGTTGGGGGGATGTATATGATGCCGCTGGTTTTACTGCCAGCGGCTCAGTAGGCGACTTACCGCCGTCCGCTCCTCGCATCCCGCAGCTCCACCGCCAGCGGCTCGAAGGCGAATCCACCGCCGCCCGCTCCCCGTGTTCCGCGGTCTCCGGAGCGGTTGTCCAGGTGCCCCCGGCACCAATATGAAGCCGCTGGTTTTACTGCCAGCGGCTCGAAGGCGAATCCAGCTCCGTCCGCTCCCCGTATTCCACGGTCTCCCGAGCAGGTTCTCCACCAATATGAAGCCGCTGGTTCTACCGCCAGCGGCTCAAAGGTGAATTCACCGTCGATCGCTACCCGCATTCCGCGGTCTTCCGAGCGCCTAGGTCCGTGGGCGGGATTCCCCGTGACCGAGGTTCCCTGATGTTCGTGACTGGGGTCTCCCCTCCGTCCCGACTACGCCCCGGACTTTTAGCAGGACCTCTAAGTAGAGGTTCCTGCAAGAAGATTTAAGCCTGAAAAGTTTTTTAAAAACTTACCTCAGGTCTGTTGCTGGCAGGAGAATCACGTCCACCCTGCCAGTCGTAACGCAATGCGATAGACGATATATGTAACGCATGCGTACTGGCGGGGTCTTCACGTAGTCACTCACGTGACTCCGAAGTAAAATAAAGCTATTTAAATTATAATAAATAATCTGCCACTAGTTATACAGTGGATTTACAAACTTTGATATATTTACCAAGAGAAACCACTATTTGTAGTCAACTATTTTTTGTCCTTTAAATCTGCCACTCAGACAAGACACCACCAGTCATAAGGACCACCTGAAGCAAAGGAGGATAGCAAAGAGTGCAGGTAATCTCATCCTCTAGTGGCGCATAATGTAAGGTCATAGAGTCATAGAATGATACAGTGTGGAAACAGGCCCTTCAGCCGAACTTGCCCACACCGGCCAACAATGTCCCAGCTACACTAATCCCACCTGCCCGTGTCCATATCCCGTCAATCCTGTCCTATCCACATACCCGCCTAACTGTTTCTTAAACGTTGGGATAGTTCCTGCCTCAACTACCTCCTCTGGCAGCTTGGTCCATACATCCACCACCCTTCGTGTGAAAAAGTTACCCCTCAGATTCATATTAAAAGTTTTTCCCTTCATCTTAAACCTATGTCCTCAGGTTCTCGATTCACCTACTCTGGGCAAGAGACTCTGTGCATCTACCCAAACTATTCCTCTCATAATTTTATGCACCTCTATAAGATCACCCCTCATTCTCCTGCACTCCAATAAATAGAGTCCCAGCCTACTCAATCTCTCCCTATAGCTCACACCCTCTAAACCTGGCAACATCCTCATAAATCTCCTCTGCACCCTTTCCTCCTTGACAACATCTTTCCTATAGCATGGTGCCCAGAAATGAACACAGTACACTAAATGTTGCCTCACCAACGTCTTATACAACTGCAACATGACCTCCCAACTTCTATACACGATACTCTGACTGATGAAGGCCAATGTGCCAGAAGCCTTTTTGTCCACCCGATCTACCTGTGACTCGACCTTCAAGGAACCATGCACCTGCACTCATAGATCCCTCCGCTCCACAACACTCCCCAGAGCCCTACCATTCACTGTTTAGGTCCTGCCCATGTTAGACTTCCCAAAATGCAAGATCTCACACTTTTCTGTCATCCATTCCGTCATCCATTCCTCAGCCCAGCTGCCCAATTGATCCAGATCCTAGTGTAATTTTTCACAACCATCTTCATTATCTGCAAAACCACCCACTTTTGTATCATCTGCAAAGTTGCTAACCTTGCCGTGTATGTTCTCATCCAAATCATTGGCATAGATGACAAAAAGTAACGGGCCCAGCACCACAGCACTAGTCACAGGCCTCCAGTCTGAAAAACAACCTTCAACCATCACACTCTGCTTCCTTCTATGAATCCAATTTTCTATCCATTGAGCTCATGCAATCTAACCTCCCAGAGCAGCTTACCATGCAGAACCTTGCTGAATGTTTGGCTGAAGTCCATGTACACAACACCTACAGCCCTGCCTTCATCAAACTTTTTGGTCAGGTCTTCAAAATCAGAGACACGACCTCCCACGTACAAAACTATGCCGACTTTCCCTAATCAGTCCTTTTCCGTCTAAAGGCCTGTATATCCTATCTCTCAGAATAGTCTAGTAACTTTCCAACCACAGATGTTAAGCTCACTGGCTTATAGTTCCCAGCATTTTCCCTGCATCCCTTCTTGAATAGAGGCACAACATTTGCCATCCTCCAATCTTTTGGTACTTCTCCTGCTTTTAAAGATGACTCGTAAATCTCAACCAGTGCTCCTGCAATTTCCTCTCTGTTTTCCCACAATGCCCTTAGACATATCTGATCAGGCCCTGGAGACTAGTGTAACCATACACGATAGTACCTTCATAGCTAGTGGGTTTTAATGACTTCCAAACCTAATGGCTTCTAAACCTAATGGCTTCTAAACCTTCCTTCCGAGACCAAATATTTGCCATTTTCATTATCGAGCTAAGATAGACTGATGAGATCTGCTGGATAAAAAACAAGATAGTTTAAGACGTAGAAAAGCAGCTTATCAGTCAGTGTGCTCAAGCCAGATATCATTTAAAGCAGTAACAGCCTCGAGTCGTTAAAAAGGTATAGAAGGAAGCTGTCTGACAACATTGAACTATGTACAATCATTATCAATGCATTGCTTACTCGCTAGAATTTAGAAGATAGAGGGTGGATCTTATAGAAACTTACAAAATTCTTAAGGGGTTGGACAGGCTAGATGCAGGAAGATTGTTCCCGATGTTGGGGAAGTCCAGGACAAGGGGTCACAGTTTAAGGATAAAGGGGAAATCCTTTAGGACCGAGATGAGAAAATCATTTTTCACACAGAGAGTGGTGAATCTCTGGAACTCTCTGCCACAGAAGGTAGTTGAGGCCAGTTCATTGGCTATATTTAAGAGGGAGTTAGATGTGGCCCTTGTGACTAAAGGGATCAGGGGGTATGGAAGCAGGCAAGTACAGGATACTGAGTTGGATGATCAGCCATGATCATATTGAATGGCGGTGCAGGCTCGAAGGGCCGAATGGCCTACTCCTGCACCTATTTTCTATGTTTCTATTTTTCATTTTTTTTACTTGGTATCGGCATGAGGGTTATTTATTAAGTTTAGATAATAGTTATCTCTTGCAAATTCTTCCCAGCAATGCAAAGGATATGGTCATTTTTGTGTTTTAAACGACTGAACTAATGTTGAATGTTACTGGTCTGGGAAAACAATGAGGAATCCATTGGATTACAACTACGTTGCACAGCAATTGTAGATAATTCTGACTTTATATGACAGTCTAAAATAAGTAAGCAGTAAATTGGCAGACTCCTAAGCATTATTTCTTTTTTTTACATTGACATCAACAGAAATAATAAATGAAGAACACTCTTCTATCACACAAAATCAAAATAAACCTGACCGATTAGGCAGACTATAGACAAAGAGATAGAGTCAGAGAGTCAAAGAGTGATACAGTGTGGAAACAGGCCCTTCGGCCCAATTTTCCCACACCGGCCAACATGTCCCAGCTACACTAGTTCCATCAGCCTGCGTTTGATTCATATCCCTCCAAACTTGTCCTATCCCTGTACCTGTCTATCTGCTTCTTAAACATTGGGATAGTCCCAGCCTCAACTACCTCCTCTGGCAGCTTGTTCCATACACCCACCACAATTTGTGTGAAAAAGTTACCCCTCATATTTCTATTACTGTAAATCCTTTCCCCTTCACCTTGAACCTATGTCCTCTGGTCCTCGATTCCCCCACTCTGGGCAAGAGATTCTGCGCATCTAACCGATTTATTCCTCTCATGATGTTGTACACTTCTATAAGATCACCCCTCATCCTCCTGCACTCCAAGGAATAGAGACCCAGCCTACTCAACCTGTCCCTATAGCTCAGACCCTCTAGTCCTGGCAACATCCTCGTAGATCTTCTCTGAACCCTTTCAAGCTTGACAATATCTTTCCTAATACGATGGTGCCCAGAACTGAACACAATACACTAATTGCGGTCTCAGCAACATCTTATACAACTGCAACATGACCTCTCAATTTCAATACTCAATACTCTGACTGATGAAGGCCGACATGCCCAAAGCCTTTTGGACCACCTTATCTACATGCAAGGAACCATGCTCCTGTACTCCTAGATCCCTCTGCTCTACAACACCACCCAGAGCCCTACCATTCACTGTGAATAAGGATGGTAGTTCAAATTGTTTTATTAAAAGGTGATGATGTAACACTTCTATTCAGAATTTTTCTGGGAATGTTTCACCAAAGTAATGAAGTAGTCACAAAGAACTGCAGATGCCTGTTTAAACCAATGATAGACACAAACTGCTGGAGTAACTGAGCGGGTCAGGCAGCGTCTCTGAGAACATGGATAGATGATGCCTTGGGTGGAACCCTTCTTCAGAGTAATGAAGTATGTTTGCTCTGCTATCTTGGCATGATGCTTATTGTAAAATAACAATTTGCTCAGAGTTATAGACAATAGAAAATAGGTGCATGAGTAGGCCATTCGACCCTTCAAGCCAGCACCGCCATTCAATGTGATCATGGCTGATCATCCCCAATCAGTACCTCGTTCCTGCCTGCTCCCCATATCCCCTGACTCCACTATTTTTAAGAGCCCTATCTAGCTCTCTCTTGAAAGCATCCAGGGAACCTGCCTCCACCGCCCTCTGAGGCATAGAATTCCACAGACTCACCTCTCTCTGTGAGAAAAAGTGTTTCCTCGTCTCCGTTCTAAATGGTTTACTCCTTATTCTTAAACTCCCCCAACATCGGGAACATGTTTCCTGCCTCTAGCGTGTCCAAACCCTTAACAATCTTCCTTAACCTCTCATCCTTCTAAGCTCCAGAGTGCACAAGCCCAGTTATTCCATTCTCTCAGCATATGACAGTCCCGCCATCCCGGGAATTAACCTTGTAAACCTTCGCTGCACTCCCTCAATAACAAGAATGTCCTTCCTCAAATTAGGGGACAAAAACTGCACACAATACTCCAGGTGTGGACTCACTAGGACTCTGTACAACTTCAGAAGGACCTCTTTGCTCCTATATTCGACTCCTCTTGTTATAAAGGCCAACATACCATTCGCTTTCTTCACTGCCTGCTGTACTTATGTGTAGTTAATTCAATATATTAAAGCATTTTAACATTTATCAAATATTTATGCACCTCCTTAGTTAAAATATAACTTTCTTCAGATAAGGGAGCAGACTTGTACACAATATTCCATGGGCTGTCCTTGCAGTGAGAGACCAAAGTAATTGCAGTGTTTTATTGAACAATGAGATAAAATAACATCCTTACTTTATTCTGCTCTAAGTTTTGTGCCATGAGCAATTGAATAAATGGTATGAAATCTACTTTCCACCCTCTCCATTGTTTAAACTAAGTACTTGGCAAGAAATCTAAGCTCCAGCAGCCTTATTTGCTCCATGGTGCACTATCTCAATTGAATCACACAGCTTGCTGTTCCACTGTGCATTGCAATGTAATCTCAATTGGTCGGTAAAGCAACCAGGGTGCAGTATTCCAATTCAGACACAAATTCAAACTTTCATAGTTGAATTAACCAACATTCCTGAACCCTACCTCAGTATCTCAATCCCCTCTAGAAGATACTGGAGGATTGCCAGTATAATACACAGGGAGCCACCATCATTTTTTTGTGTTTTGCAAACTTCACATATAAACAAACTCCTGCAACAGCACATGGATCAATGAGCAGCACGGTGGCGCAGCAATAGAGTTGTTGCCTTACAGCGGCAGAGGCACGGGTTCATTCCAGACTACAGATGCTGTCTGTTCAGAGTCTGTATGTTCCCGTTGTGACCACATGGCTTTTCTCCGGGTGCTCCGGTTTCTTCCCACATTCCAAAGACTTGCAGGTTTGTAAGTTAATTTGCTTCTGTAAATCGTCCCTAGTGTGTCGGATAGAACTAGTGCACAGTTTATCATTGGTTGATGCGGACTCGATGGGCCAAAGGGCATGTTTCATGCTGTTTCTCTAAACTAAACCAAATTAAAGTTAGTCAAATCATTCAATTCTTAATGTATGCTTTTGTGATATTAATGATGCATTCTGCTCAATTAGCTCACGGGAAGCTAATGAACTCCCTTTTTATCCATTGAGTCACATGCACCAACAGAAGATAGTTATTTTTTGATGATCATGTTTTGTACCTTCCAAATTAGTGTTTTATTTTTTTTAAGTTTTCTGTTAACTTGCTGCACAAGTTGCTTCTCCCATGTTCTGGAGGGCAAATTAAATTCTTAATCTCGGATCATTAGAAACCTTATATCTCATGCCCCTTATCTGTTTATTATCGTGAAAATGACGTTTCATTAATCATGCAACACATATTGAGGCACTATCTGAGTGCTGTAATACAAAATAAGTTATATGAAATGTGTAAAACAATAGAGAAAAATAACATTTTACCCCAGTGAATACAATTAAAACTGCCAAACTGAAGAATTATGATGTGCTGTGGCACAACTTTTAAGTTGCCTCTTACAATCCAGCAAACTGGATTCAATCCACTCTCTTTTCTGACTGTGGTGATTGCACATTCTATCTGTATCCCCCCAAAAGATGCGCAGATGAAATGTTCCCTGGAACCATTTTCACCACATTCCCATCAATTATACCATTCCAGGGACTATTTACAGTATTTAAGAAGGAACTGCAGATGCTGGAAAATCGAAGGCACTGATGGAAATCGAAACTGAAAATGGAAGGAAAATTGAACCCTGAAGAAGGGTTTCGGCCCGAAACGTTGCCTATTTCCTTCGCTCCATAGATGCTGCTGCACCCGCTGAGTTTTTCCAGCATTTTTGTGTACCGACTATTTACAGTAGCCAATTACAAAGTGGTCAATTTGATGCATGCTAGCCAGTCAGTAGAAAGGCAATACATGATTACAATCGAGCCATCTACAATGTACAATACATGATGAAGGGAATAATATTTAGTGCAAGATAAAGTCCAGTTAAATCTGATTAAAGATAGTCCGAGGTCACCAATGAGGTAGATAGTGGCTCGGGACTGCTCTCGAGTTGTTGATACAGTGGTTCATTTGCCTGATAACAGCTGGGAAGAAACTGTCCCTGAAAGCTGAGTCTCACATTGCGAGTTGACACAAGAGGTACCCCGAGTGAAAGACTCGTGGTTGTGTACGAGATTGCAAGTGTATGATCAAGAGTTTAACCGAGTTCCCACGGGTATGACAAGTTTGCCGTTTACTTGTCATTTCTGCGATGTTCCAAGTTCATCTCCCGAGTTACTCTTGAGCCAATCCTGAATGAAGGTTTGTTTTAATAAGCAACAGTGTTATGTTTTAATAAGCAACAGTGTTAAAGAAGACCTCTCCATCCTGTGGCTTTGTTTTAAATATAGAATTCAGCGCGGCTGCATCTATTGATGTGACCTACAAAGGGAAAATGCGCACCATCCAGTGCCAGAGCAGTTATACTTATGATTTGTTTGAAACACACAGGTTTGATATGTTTTAATTGAATTTACTGCCATGTCTACACACTGCGGGGAGACGGGAGATTAAATCTTTGAATGTGGACGGATGTGCACACCAGATTGTTGTGAGACGGAGCTCAGGGTTCGCCTCCTGAGTTGCTTCGGTGCCCAGGCGTGAGTTGAGGCGGAGAGAGGTTGGGGGGGGGGGGGGGGGGGGGGGCGTCATTAATCTGTCTGGGGTGACATGGCTCTTGGGTTAGGCTGAGATCATTCTCTGCGGGATGATCTTAGTGCGGGAGACAAGTGTAGGAGAGGTGTACTGACTGTGTGGGCAGACACTTTGGAAGTGATTGCCCACCAGTCTCAAAAGCCGCTGTGTCTCCCTGTCCCTGGGATAGCAGGGGGCGATCAAACAGCACAATACCCCCCTCCCCCTCCACGCCAACACGAAGGGCAATGATCCCAAGCTTTAGCGTCAGGAACAGCGGGCAGGCGACAATCCCCTGCCATAACGCGAGAGAGATCATGCACTGTTGTAGGTCTCCTTTGCACGTCGGTGTTTCTGTCTTTCTCCACTCATTGTTGGCCCTATCTGTCACCACCCCCACCTACACCCCTCTGCTTCCCGGCCATGTGTGTGACCCCTTCCCTCCCCTCTCCAGCTCCCCGCCCATTGCACCGGCGTGGGGGCTTTGCACTGTCTTCACGTCGGCGATGCCAGCAGGTCAGTGCCAGTCGCCCCGGGGCAGTCGCTCCCTTCAGTTTCCCAGGGGGTCGGGACGGGACGGGAGTTGGGAGGGAAAGGTGGGGGGGGGGGGGGGGGGGGGGGGGGGGGGTTAGGTGAGCAGGCGAGTGGGGTTGTTTGCAGTTGCAGAGGGAGGGGGCAAGGGCGGTACAGTTCCCAGTCTCAGCTCCCGTCCAGGGGGGTAGCCGGAGACGTCAGGACCAACGGGACACCGACCCCCCAGGCCCACCAGACCCACTGCAAGCACAGAGAACCCAGAGACCCACAGCCGGGGCCACTCTGGAGTTGGAGCGGGGCTGGGCTGGAGTTGCTGTTGGCTGTGGGTCTCTGGGTTCTCCCCCCCACCCCCCACCTTTCCCTCCCAACTCCAGTCCCGTCCCGACCCCCTGGGAAACTGAAGGGAGCGACTGCCCCGGGACGACTGGCACTGACCTGCTGGCATCGCCAACGTGAAGACAGTGCAAAGCCCCCGCACCGGTGCAATGGTCGGGGAGCTGGAGAGGGGAGTGAAGGGGTCACACACATGGCCGGGAAGCAGAGGGGTGTAGGTGGGGGTGGTGACAGGTAGGGCCAACAATGAGTGGAGAAAGACAGAAACACCGACGTGCAAAGGAGACCTACAACAGTGCATGATCTCTCTCGCGTTATGGCAGGTGATTGTCGCTGGGAAACTGAAGGGAGCGACAATCTGCTGCTGCCTGCCCGCTGAGTTAAAGAGTTCCCACGGTAGACCCATGATACACTAAGGTAAACGCACGGGCCACTACGTTCTTACAACAAGTTAAAATGTTTCAATTCTTAACCACAAGAGTAAAATTGACTTGTGGAAAATTTTAAACATGTTTGATTTTTTGCAAGAGTTAACAAGTTTCACGAGTACCTGCCGTTAGCGCCACGAGTCTCTAAGTTGCGTCCACGAGTTCCGTACGTTAATCGTACATTATTACCACGATTTTTAACTCGGGGTACCTCTTGTGTCAACTCGCAACGTGAGACTCAGCTATGAGCCTGGAGGTGTGTGTTTTCACACTTCTGTACTATTTGCCTGAGACTCGTTTTTGATTAATTTTTGGATTATAGTTCTTGCTCTTTTTTTTTGCAGTGCAATGTTTTATTAGGATATGAGATGTATGACTAGTTTGAAGCAGTTTAATAACACCTTTGACATCTCTGCCATTGGTAGTTTTGTATTTCCCCCTCATCTATACTTCTGTTCTCCATCTCCCCTGTTCATCAGCAGCCACTTCCCAGTTGTCAGTGCCAATGTTAAAATTTGTCATATCCCTTTTAATTGTATCTTTGTATCCTTTACTCCCATGCATTGGCAACATCCCTGCATAGCTTTGGGTATGCGTCCATTTTCCATCCTGTGTACATGTCCAAGCCAGCTCATGTCCAAACATTCCCCTCTCCAAACAGGACAACCTTAAAGCCACACCATCACAGATAGATGGATGCTAACCGTTCTTTTGTTAAATTGCACCATCACTCATTTTGTCATTTATTCTCCTTCGTTTTACACCCTGTCAAAGTCTTCCCCTTATTCCCTTGGTCCCTTGTGCTCTCATTCCCTCCACCATTCTCACTGCAATTTAAACTATTCTTATCTTCAACCATTCCCAGTTCTGATGAAGTTACCGACTTCTAATGTTAGGTAGACAAAAATGCTGGAGGAACTCAATGGGTGTGGCAACATCAAAGGGATAGTTCGAGACCATTCTTCAGACTGATGTGGGGGGGGGGTCCGGGAAAAAGAAAGGAAGAGGAAGAGACAGTAGGCTGTGGGAGAGCTGGGAAGGGGAGGGGAAGGAGGGAGAAAGCAAGGACTCCCTGAAATTGGAGAAGTCAATGTTCATGACGCTGGGGTATAAACTACCCAAGCAAAATATGAGGTGCTGCTCCTCCAATTTGCGGTGGGACTCACTCTGGCCATGGAGGAGGTCCAGGACAGAAAGGTTGGATTCGGAATGGGAGGCGGAGTTGAAATGCTGAGCCACCGGCAGATCAGGTTGGTTATTGCGAACTGAGCGGAGGTGTTGGGCGAAGCGCTTGCCAAGCCTGCGCTTGGTCTCACCGATATAGAGCAGGTGACACCTGGAACAGCGGATGCAATAGATGAGGTTGGAGGTAGGTGTGGGTGAACCTCTGCCTCACCTGGAAAGACTGCTTGGGTCCTTGGATGGAGTCGAACAGGGAGGTAAAGCGACAAGTGTAGCATTTCCTGCGGTTGCCAGGGAAAGTGCCAGGAGAGGGGGAGGTTTGGGTGGGAAGGGACGAATTGAGGGCCTGTTGTGAGATCCAGATTGGAGATGGCGAAAATGTTGGAGGATTATCTGTTGTATGTGACGGCTGGTAGGGTGGAAGGTGAGGACAAGGGGGAGTCTGTCCTCGTTATGAGTGGGGGGATGGGGAGTGAGAGCGGAGCTATGGGGTATAGAGGAGAGCCTGGTGAGAGCCTCATCTATAGTCGAAGAGGGGAACTCCCATTCCCTAAAGAATGAGGACATATCCAATGCCCTGGTTTGGAACACTTCATCCTGGGTGCAGATGCGGCGTAGATGGAGGAATTGGAGGAAGCAGGGTGGGAAGAAGTGTAGTCCAGATAGGCATGGGAGTCAGTGAGTTTGTAGTAGATGTCGGTCAGTGTTCTGTTACCTGCGATGGAGATGGTGAGGTCTAGAAACAGTAGGGAGATGTCGGAAATGGTCCAGGTGAATTTGGGTGCCGGATGGAAGTTAGTGGTGAAATGGATGAAGTCAGGGAGTTCTGCATGGTTGCAGGAGGTAGCACCAATGCAGTCGTCAATGTAGCGGAGGTAAAGTTCAGGGATAGGGCCACGGTACGCCTTGAACAAGGATTGTTCGACGTACCCTACAAAGAGGCAGGTACAGCTGGGGCCCATGCGTGTGCCCATAGCTACGCCTTGGATTTGGAGGAAATGGGAGGAGTCAAAGGAAAAGTTGTTGAGGGTAAGGACCAGCTCCACTAGGAGGAAGAGAGTATTAGTAGACGGGGATTGGTTGGTTCTGCAGTCGAGGAAGAAACGGAAGGCTTTAAGTCCCTCCTGGTGGGGAATGGAGGTGTAGAGTGACTGGACATCCATGGTGAAGATGAGGGAGTGGGGGCCTGGAAAACGGAAGTCATGAAGGAGACGAAGAGTGTGTGAGGTTTGGACAGAGGTCGGGAGGGATATGACCAGGAAAGACTTGGAATGTTAACTTTCTTTCTGTCTTCACAACCCACTTTCCAAAATTGTCTTTGTATCAATTTCCAAGGATTTGCTGTCTTTTGCATTTGCATTAAGTTTAATGTAGAGGTATGAGATTCCAATCCGAATTATATCTGGATGCACAATAGTTGAAAGCAGATTGCACTAGCTAATTGAACATATGCTATTGGTCTGACAGCTAGATAATTTGAATCATAGTATTATGCAGAATATATACAGCAATAGCATTACAATAGCAGAATGTAATGAATGAATTAACAGGCTGGTGGGATGGATGGGGATGAATTAGCCAGTTGCAGCAGTGTCACAGGGTACCTCCTGCATTTCACCCCCTTCTCTAACATTTAGCTTCTCTCACGCAGCTAGAAGAAGCTGTGGATGCAGACACACATTAAAAAAGATATAGGACATATATACTGGAAGGAACAGTTGAGAAGGATAGGGACCAAATTCAGGCAAATTAGTCTAGCAAGGCATTTATGCCAAATTGATCGGCAGGAACAAGATAGGCTGAAGGGCCTGTTTCCATAATGTATAGCTATATGACTCTGATATTTAAAAAACCCCACAACTTTCAGCATTTTGAAGGCCCCCTAGGAGTGGGGCACATAACCATCATTATGTGCCCCCAAAATACAACCATTGCTCACAATTTTCTGGCAGAAACCTTCAACACAGCATTTCTCTTGATTGGAATAGTATCCTGTGGAAGATGATGTGGGGAAGGAGTGTTGGTGGAAGGGTAGGAAGATGTAATTAGTTCAAAATCAGAGGTGTATAGGGACGGTGCAGAATTCCCAAAAGTTGAATGAATGCTTTATTGTCACATGTGACAAGTCACAGTGAAATTCTTTGCTTGCAAACCTTGCCAAGGTAAGCAATAGTCGGCCAAAGTTACAAATTCCCCCCCTCCCCCCCACCCGGCAGTTCCCCCTTTGTCCACCGACCCACGAGGCCCCAGCCGGACTCCATCTCTGGGTTCTCCGGGAGGCATCGAGACAGCACCTCGATAAAGGTCTCTGGCCACGTTCCCGCTACGCAGCCACTGCCTGGCGGGAAGCCGGTTCAGGTGGCGGAAAGAAGGCAAATTCAATGTTAGCATTCATTTCGAGAGGACTCGAATATAAAAGCTGCGTCACTGCGCATCCCCAATAGCGGCTTAGAGATTGTGTATTTTTAAAGCGGAGATTGATAGGTTCTTGATTAGTAAGGCTACAGGGAGAAGGCAGGAGAATGGGGTTGAGAGGGAAAAATAGATCAGCCATGATCAAATGGAGGAACAGACTTGATGGGCCCAATTACCTAAATCTGAACCTATGTCTTATGGTCTTATGAGTTGGGGAGCTATTGTGCTGAATAAAATAACTTCAGTCAAATAGAAGTGTATATTCTTTCTACATAATATCTTTAAAGATGCACTGCTGTCTCCTTGTTTCCATTCCTCCTCACCACATAGTGCCCACCCTGGTATTTCATTGTTCTTGCAAGATACCTTTCATGGCAAATGTTGGGTTTCCTCAGCTACACATTACTGCATCACATCTTTGTTCCAATTTTTTTAACTGTTTTTTCTGCTTGGTGCAATTCAATTATCAGACGCTATCAGACAGAGGGGGCGCCGTCCTGTGTGGTATGGCTGCCCAGCCTGCAGCTGTCTGTTTTTTATCTTTTTTAATAAATTTTTAGTTAGTTGAGTGTTTTTATTTTTTAGGAGTTCTAGCCTTTTTTATGTGGGGGGTGGGGGGGGGGGGGGGGGGGGGGGGGGGGGAGGGGGAAACTGTAAAGAAGTGTTGTAACACACGATGTCTTCACAACTGGTTTTATTACTAACATTTATATTGATACACATTCGTGCCCTAGCTGTCCGTGATCTGTCACTGGAGCTAGAGAGAGAGCTGGAGGTGGGGAGGTTACAATTATACTGAAGATAATGGGGAGTGGTTAGTAGTGGTGAGGTCACTATGTTAAAGGAACATGCACTGATCTACATCCTTCCCCTTGGAAAACAAAGCATTACAATAATGACAGTGCGACCACGACTCATACGCTAGGAACAGACAAACGCGTACACCGGCAGGAAACAGTTAAAACAGCTAAGCAAATTCCCCGTAACGTACAGGCGGCTTGGCCAACCGCCCGGACCGGGTACGCAGCCCGCCCTCCCCCTCCTCCGCAGGAACAGCAGGGACAGGAGCAGGAGCGGAGGCAGGTGAACGACCCGGAGAATGCGCAGGAGAGGGAGGATGAGGTGACCGGGGAGGGGAAACAGGGACAGCAGCGGGCAAGCGAGCGGGTAAGGCAGGCGAGGGCGGAAGAGCAACAGGAGACCGGGGCACAAAGAGCTGAGAAGGCGGAGTCCTGGGCATGCGAGGAGCGGTGGACAGCGAGGAAGAAGTCGGGGGGGCAAAAGGGGCAGCAGGAGGCGAAGCAGGCTCATTGACCAGCAGCAAATGCTGGCGGGATTGGCGGTAGATGGTACCCTCGTAGTCAACGTGGTAAGACCGCGGAGAGCCGGCAGAGCTGACGACAACAGCCAGCCGGGAGTGCCCGGAGGGGGACTGCATCCGGACCACCTGGCCAGGGAATAGACGTGGAAGGGGACGGCAGGACTTGTCATGCGAGCGCTTCTGGATATCTTGCTTTTGGGCAATGCGCTCCTGGACGGCAGGTCCTGGAGACCTCTCGGCCCCTCACTTTTCACCTGCTGCAATCTGAGAATGTCACACTGTTGGGCGCCCGTGCGTGCCAGGAACTCGGTTTGGTTTCCTTCCACCATGGTATCCACCTGGTGCAGACCCCCCTGGATCCCATGAGTGAGTACCCTGATCGTTTTGATGACGAGCTGGGCAAGCTGCCCTGCAATTACAAGATCGCTGTGGACACGGGTGTCGATCCGGTGATCCGCCCACCTCACCGTGTCTCCTTTGCCATGAAGGACAAGGTGGAGTCGACTCTGCGCCACATGGTGGCCGTGGGCATCCTCAAGGAGGTGAGTGATCCCACCCGGTGGGTCTCCACCATGGTTGTCGCTGCAAAGAAAGACAAGAGTGAGATTCGAATCTGTATAAACCCCAAGGACCTGAACCTTGCCATCAAGCGCCCGCACTATCCCATGCGAACGGTGGAGGACGTCGCTGCACAGGTTGGCCCGGGCTCTGTCTTCTCGGTCCTCGATGCCAAGAGCTCTTTCTGGCAGATTCCGCTGGATGAACGTCCCTCCTTCCTGACCACCTTCAGCACACCCTTCGGCAGGTTCCGTTTCCTTCGCATGCCATTCGGAATCAATTCTGCCAGCGAGGTTTTCCAGCGCACCATGGAGCAGCTGTTTGCCGTCTGCCGTGTGCTATCATTGTCAACGACATCCTGGTGTACGGAAGGGACGTCGCTGAGCACGACCTCCACCTCCGCCAAGTCCTGGACAGGGCTCGTGAGATCAACCTCAAACTTAACTCCAAGAAGTGCCGTTTCCGCGTCCCGGAGGTCACGTACGTAGGCCACGTCTCCACGGCTGAGGGTCTGAAGCCAGACCCGCAGAAGACAGCTGCAGTCTCTGAGATGTCCGCACCCGCCAACGTGCCCAGCCTGCAGCGCTTTCTGGGCATGGTGAACTACCTGGGGAAGTTAATTCCCGACCTCAGCGAGCTGAGTGCGCCCCTGAGGGAACTGATCGACAGAAACTACTTTTTGGGGTTCCTACCTGATCGGAGAGGCAGTTTTTCTCTGGGCTGCACCGTTGACCCGTCCTCGCAGCCTACCAGCGGGCCTAGAGCGGCGTTTCCTGCGGTGACTGGCCAGAACCTCTGCTTTGGCGGCGGCGCAGCGCTGGAGTTCTATCGCGGAGCGGTGCGGGCGATGCCTTGCCCGGGTCGCCGCGCTGGAGCTCCGGTGAGCTGAAGACCGCTGATGAACATCGCGGAGCCGCGGGTCTGTGGAGCGACCAGCCACGTGCGACGGCGCTGAACTTTTCATCGGGAGCCTGGGATCTCTCGCCGAGATCACCAGTTGTGGAGCTCCATCCAGCGCAGCCTTGTTGGCTTCGGAAGCCGCGGCCTCCAGTACGGACGCCGTGGCTTCCAGGTGTCCCAAGTCGCTGTGAGGATTCTCCCGACGCCGGAGCTACATCACCCGGCGAGAACGGCCTGGAACATCGGGCCTCCATAGAGGCAACTGCGGAGGCCTCAATAGGCCCGACTATGGGTGAACTGGGGATGGGGACTAGACATTGTGCCTTCCCCCACAGTGGGAACCATTGTGGGGGGATGTTTTTATGTTTATTGTTAAATTTCTTTAATGTTATGACTAATCTTTATCTGTGTGCTGCATGGCAAGACAAATTTCACTACACCAATTGGTGTACGTGATAATAAATGTCCTTTGTCCTTTATTGCCTTTTCTAATGATTTCTTGAATTGACCAGGGTCCGAATGTTTTATGTTTGTGCACGTATTTAATGTCCTTGTGTCAAAACCGTTCACCCTTAGTTAAACTCTAAGCTCTATCATTGCTGGCGGTTTCAATCTTACCCCTAGCTTACTTCATAAACAAGGAAAATACAGAAATAATTCAGCATATTTCCCTTGCCATGATGCAATGCCGTCTTTGAGACCTTTCAATTTCCTCTATTGTTATCTGGATCCTGCAAGAAATTAAAAAAAAATATACACCATTTCAGTGCTATACCATCTCCCTGTACTCCCAGCCCTATGCATAATAGATTCAAACATAATCCACATTTCTTCTTTGATTTTCATCAGCAGAAGTAGTCTCCAGTCAGGTTTACTAAGCTCATCCATCCCTCACCGTTCCAAATCTGCACTTTCACAGTTAAATGATTCTGGTGTACTCATTCTATTTTCCATTATAAACCTAACCTTAAACTAAATTAAATGTTGGTCAATATTGGCAAAGCCTTCTGTGATGCTGCCCTGCTATGCCATCTTCTGGTTATTCCTTAATATCATACTCATACCTTCAACTAATTACCCTGCTGTCTTGCAATATTCATGAGAAATGCAGATGGAGATCAACTAGTAATTGTTTAATCGTTTCCCCAATATCATATAAAATTGAATCTGTCTTTGAATTATTATGTACATATGTGAGCCAATTAAAATCTGCCGTGCATGCTCAAAAATGTTTCATTGCACCAAAGCAATTGTACTTATATAACCACATAACCATATAACCATATAACCATATAACAATTAAAGTACGGAAACAGGCCATCTCGGCCTTTCTAGTCCGTACCGAACACTTATTCTCTCCTAGTCCCATCTACCTGCACTCAGATAACCCTCCATTCCGATCCCATCCATATACCTATCCAATTTATTTTTTAATTATAAAATCGAACCTGCCTCCACCACTACCACTGGAAGCTCATTCCACACAGCTACCACTCTCTGAGTAAAGAAGTTCCCCCTCATGTTACCCCTAAACTTTTGTCCCTTAATTCTCAAATCATGTCCTCTTGTTTGAATCTTCCCTACTCTCAATGGAAAAAGCTTATCCACGTCAACTCTGTCTATCCCTCTCATAATTTTAAATACCTCTATCAAGTCCCCCCTTAACCTTCTGCATTCCAAAGAATAAAGATATATCTTCTTCAACCTTTCTCTGTAACTTAGGTGCTGAAACCCAGGCAACATACTAGTAAATCTCTTCTGTACTCTCTCTATTTTGTTGACATCTTTCTTATAATTTGCCGACCAAAATTGTACACCATACTCCAGAATTGGCCTCACCAATGCCTTGTACAATTTTAACATTACATCCCAACTTCTATACTCAATGCTCTGATTTATGAAGGCCAGCACACCAAAAGCTTTCTTTACCATCCTATCTACATGAGATTCCACCTTCAGGGAACTATGCACAGTTATTCCTAGATCCCTCTGTTCAACTGCATTCCTCAATTTGCTACCATTTACCATGTACGTCCTATTTTGATTTGTCCTGCCAAGATGCAGCACCTCACACTTATCAGCATTAAACTCCATCTGCCATCTTTCAGCCCATTCTTCCAAATGGCCTAAATTTCTCTGTAGACTTTGAAAATCTACTTCATTATCCACAACACCACCTATCTTAGTATCATCTGCATACTCACTAATCCAATTTACCACACCATCATCCAGATCATTTATGTATATGACAAACAACAGTGGTCCCAACACAGATCCCTGAGGCACCCAATTAGTCACCGGCCTCCAACCTGACAAACAGTTACTCTCTGGACACTTCGACGAACACCTGGAAAGGAAAGAAACCCTGAGCCCTTCGAGGTGGCTGAACTGGAGAAGGTCCTGCAGGGCCTGAAATGTGGAAAGGCAGCAGGTTATGATAACATCTCTCCAGAGTTCATGAAACACCTGGGCCCCCGAGCTCTAACCTGGCTGACCCAACTCTACACTAGGGCCATACAGACTAACTCCATCCCAAAGATATGGCGGACAGCAAAAGTCATTGCTATACCCAAACCTGGCAAAGACAAAAAACTACCAGCAAGCTACTGCCCAATCTCTCTACTCTGCGTCCCACTCAAAATCTTAGAACGCCTTATACTACAACGTATATCTCCAGGAGTAGAAGAGATTCTTAGTGTGGATCAGGCAGGTTTCCGCCAGGACCGCAGCACAGGAGAACAAGTTCTGGCCCTAACCACCTGCATTGAAAACGGCTTCGAGAACAAACTGAAGACCGGGGCAGTGTTCCTTGATCTCACCGCAGCCTATGATACTGTGTGGCACAAAGGCCTCCTCCTAAAACTCACCAAAGCACTCCCTGCCTGGGCATCAGAAACCATCAAATCTCTGCTCTCCAACCGCAGGTTCAGAGTTCACCTTGGACAGAACAAGAGCGCATGGAGAACGCAGAAGAATGGGCTCCCGCAAGGGTCAGTTTTAGCCCCAACCTTGTTCAACCTTTACACAAATGACCTACCCACCACCAAATCCCGCAAATTCATCTATGCAGATGACATCTGTTTGGCCTTCCAAGCACCAGATTTTGGTACATTGGAACAGGTGCTCAATGAAGACCTTGCTAAACTGGACGTGTACTGCAAAACCTGGCGCCTAAAACCAAGCCCAGAAAAAACGGTCTCCAGTGTGTTCCACCTCCATAATGCAGAAGCCACAAGAGAACCAAACATCTATCTGAGCAGGACCAAACTGAAGTATGCCCCCACTCCAACCTACCTCGGAGTGACCCTTGACAGGACCCTATCCTTCAAGGAACATCTCAAAAGAACAGCAGCTAAGGTGAAGTCCAGAAACAATCTCCTCAGTAAGCTTGCTGGCTCAAAGTGGGGGGGGGGGGGCAGCCCCCACACTGCGCATTTCAGCACTAGCCCTTGCATTTTCTTCCGCCGAATATTGTGCCCCTGTTTGGTCCAGGTCATCCCACACACACCATGTGGATACCCAATTGAACTCAACAATGAGGATCATCACAGGAACAATCCGCTCAACACCACTCCCCTGGCTCCCTGTCCTATCCAACATAGCCCCTCCACACATCCGGCGAGTAGTCCTCACTCAAAGGATGCTCCAAAAGACCAAAAACTCCCCTCACCTGCCAATTCACATGGACATCTTCAACCCACCCACTGCTCGACTTCCATCTAGACGACCAATTTGGAAGAACCCACCACCAGCTGATTTCACCATCCAATCAGCTTGGAAAAAGGAATGGGAGTCCAAGGACGTCCCAAATAAACATCTGGTGTCAGACCCCACCCTACCGGTCCCTGGCACCAATCTCCCAAGGAAGCAGTGGACGACGCTGAATAGATTCAGGACTGGACATGGCCCCTGCTTGGCCAGCCTTCACAAATGGGGCAGCAGTCCAACCCCACGGTGTGCTTGTGGAGAGCAGCAAACAATGCAACACATCATTGAAGCATGCCCTCAACAAAGACTCAAAGGAGGACTTGTCACCCTTCATACAGCAGATCAAGAGGCAACTGCTTGGCTAAAGGACTTTGCATTCGCTAAATAAATAAATTAATTTGCCCACCACTGACGTCAAACTAACAGGACATTAATTGCTAGGTTTACTCTTAGAACCCTTTTTAAACAATGGAACATCATGCGCAGTAGATATTTATCCTCCACCTCACTCCATTCCTACTCTCACTGTCGCGTGGCACAAGCTGAGATTGTTACTTTTGCGGTCCTTCTCCTTCTCCTTAAATCTCTTCCTAACTCCCTAAATTCTCCTTTCAGGACCTCCTCTCTTTTTCTACCTATGTCATTGGTACCTACTGTATATGTACCACGACCTCAGGCTCCTCTCCCTCCCATTTCAGGATATCTTGGACACGTTCAGACACATCCCAGACCCTGGCACCAGGGAGGCAAACTACCATCCGGGTCTCCTGACTGCGTGCACAGAATCGCCTATCTGACCCCCTAACTATAGAGTCCCCTATCACTATTGCCCTCCTCTTCTTTTCCCTACCCTTCTGAGCAACAGGGCCGGTCTCTGTGCCGGAGGCCCGGCCACTGTCGCTACCCCCAGGTAGGCTGTTACCCCCAACAGTACTCAAACAGGAGATGCCACAGAAGGTAGTTGAGGCCAGTTCATTGGCTATATTTAAGAGGGAGTTAGATGTGGCCCTTGTGGCTAAAGGGATCAGGGGTTATGGAGAGAAGGCAGGTACGGGATATTGATTTGGATGATCAGCCATGATCATATTGAATGGCGGTGCAGGCTCGAAGGGCTGAATGGCCTACATATGCACCTAATTTCTATGTTTCTATGTTTCTATGTACTTATTTCCAAGGTGTACAGCCACCGGGGTACTCTCTAGTCCCTGCCTCTGCCCCTTGCCCCTCCTAACCGTGACCCACTTGTCTGCCTCCCATGGTCTTGGAGTGACCACCTCTCTATAACTCCTCTCTATGACTTCCTCACTCTCCCTGACCAGACAGAGGTCATCGAGCTGCTGCTCCGGGTTCCTAATACAGTCCTGGCCTTTTATGCAAGACCTTGGTGATGCAATAGAAAGATGTTTAACATGATTTTTATACGCCTTACCAGAAGCAGTATTCAGTGGCTGTGTGTAGACACAAAATGCTGGAGTAACTCAGCGGGGCAGGCAGCATGTCTGGAGAGAAGGAATGGGTGATGTTTCGGGTCGAGACCCTTCTTCAGACCGGTCTCGACCCGAAACGTCACCCATTCCTTCTCTCTAGAGATGCTGCCTGGCCAGTTGAGTTACTCCAGCATTTCGTGTCTACCTTTGATTTAAACCAGCATCTGCAGTTCTTTCCTACACATTCAATGGCTGAGTTATATGCCTGAATTTGAATAATGTGCTGGGATGGAAGAATCCACCTACAGGTATCAAAGTCACTTTAATTTTGTGAATTATTTCCAGGTTTTCCAACAGATTGGATGTATCACGCGTGAAAAGATATGCACGTGGCGTTATTGCTGCTGCCCTATTTAAAGGCCTAATTCAGACACAAGAGTTGATGGATTCTAAAGTTGGCAGCACTGCGCAAGTGAGGCAGAAAACAGACTGCCAAACTCATGATTCAGAGACTCCTCACTCAATGTCATTGTGAGGGGTGCAGAGATATGTTGTTAGGAAAAATAAGTCTGCTTGCTATACGCAGGTTGCACAGCTGGATATAGCTACAAATGTCTGGGCCTCTACTCCTAGAATCAGTAATGCACACACTTTAGTAATCTCATCAAAGCAGCAACACGGAACATCTTTTCACTCTTATTTTTCACCCTAATGTAGCAGGGCTACCAACTCTCACGTATTGAGCTCCGCAGACGTCGCCAAATCTCCGAATTTCCGCTCACTCCGGATGTTGTCGCTGCTTCACTGACAGACACACTCACATACAACCTGACACACTGGAACACACAAGGTTTAAAGGGATATGGACCAAATGCAGATAAATGGGACTAGTTTTGATGGGGTATCTTGATCTGCATGGACAAGTTGGTATGAAGGGCTTGATTCCATGCTGTAAGACTATGTAGGCCCCCCTCGGTCATGACTGAGCTGGTCGGATGCAAGCCTGGGCGATGTCATATGGAGGACAGGCTGATGTCCATATGCAGCACGTCCCCCCTCTCCATGTCGCTGATCGATCCAAAGGAACAGCAGGGCCGTTACAGTTTGGCACCAGCGCCGTCGCAGGTGCTGCCAGAGCGAGGTTATAGACAACGACGAACTGCTTTAGGGACTCCGACTCCGGATTTTCTTGAGGTTTACTCCTGGAGCCTTTTCCATGACTGGATATGGCCACAAGGCAGTGGAGGTTTTAAATCAGAGTTTTCCCTCTCCTAGATGGACTGCCTTCCCAGGCTGATGAGCCCCATCTGCCTGAGACTCCTGGGGGCGGGAGCGTCTACCTTCCCATGCAGGTCCATAGCACCTGCCCACTGCCCAGGAGACTAATGACACATTGTAGAAAGGGTGCAATTTCTCTCGAGAGGATCCAGGGGCGATTTATGAAGATGTTGGCAGGGCTGGAAATTTTTTTGCACTTTCAAGAAAGATTTGATAACTGGGATTGTATTCTCTGCAGCGGAGTGAAGAAAATATTTAGTTGAGGTGAATATTATGAGAATAGGACCTGTTTTGCTTAACAAAGTGTATAGGAAGGAACTGCAAGTGCTGGTTTAAACTGAAGATAGACACAAAAAGCTGGAATAACTCAGCAGGACAGGCAGCACCTCTGGAGAGAAAGAATGGGCGATATTTCGGGTCGAGACCTTCAGACTGAAGAGGTTGAAAACCAGCCATCTAGATGTAAAACACAATAAATGGAGATTTAGATAACTAAGGGCAAAAATCCGAATCATGTGTTCATCTTTATTAACTTGACACCATAATAAATATATTACAGAAAAAATATTTTAATGGGGTGGCACGGTGGCGCAGCGGTAGATTTGCTGCCTTACAGCACCAGAGACCCAGATTTGATCCTGACTACGGGTGCAGTCTGTACAGAATTTGAACATTCTCCCAATGACCACATGGGTTTTCTCCGGATATTCCAGTTTCTCTCACATCCAAACAAAGTGCAGGTTTGTAGTTAATTGGCCTCTGTAAATTGTCCCTGGCGTGTAGGATAGAATTGGTGTATGGTAGATTGCTGGGCAGTGTGGACTTGGTGGGCCGAAGGGCCTGTTTCCATTTATTTTACATATATATCTTAATTTCATTGAACTATATACTTGGTTGAATATGTGGCATTATTTTTGTCTTGTTTCTATAGTCAAAGGATAAGGTTGATTAATTTATTTGTGCAGAACAGTGTTGGAAGTCCGACTCCTCTTGCCTTGTTTCTATGTTTATATATATATGCTTACCAGCATGAATTATAATCTGATTTCCATACATGAATATATTAATGTGCTGCACCTGTTGATCAGAGCCTGGCTCTACTGTGGAATGTAATTAGGAATGTAATTTAGCCTAACCTTATTCATACATAATCCAATTTAAAGCATAAATGTTGCATTCAAGTGTAAATTAAAGGACTCGCTACAGTATGCACCAGATTGCACAATTTCAAGCTGAAAAATGCAAAAGCTCCTCCTCTGTCCTACCTGTTAGTGTTCTCCTGCGTTGTTACAACAAAGCCCGATGCAAACTTGGGGAAGACAATGTTGCAGTTAACCTCCAATTTCAGGTAATTTACTCTCTATTTGTATCAGAAACATCAAATCCTCAAGGGCGGCACTGTGGCGCAGTGGTGGAGTAGCTGCCTTATAGCACCAGAGACCCAAATTCGATCCTGACCACAAGGCTTTCTGCACGGAATTTTTACTTTCTACCTGTGTCCTGCGTGGATTTTCTTCGGGTGCTCCAGTTCCCTTCCACTCTGCAAAGATGTGCAGGCTTGGAGGTTAATTGGCCAGTAAAATTGTAAATTGTCCCCAGTGTGCGTGTAGGATTGTGTTAGTGTGCGCAAATTGCTGGTTGGTGCAGACTCGGTGAGCCGAAGGGCCTGTTTCCGCGCTGTATCGCTAAATTCTAAAATTGACACTTTGGTGAGTGCTAGACGGCATGAAGTTGGGTTTTCACACATCAGAATGGTATCGATTTGTAGGTGGGGCAGAAATAGAAAGTGCATTGGAGTCCATAGGATGCTCTGAGCTTAATGGCTGTATACTGATCCAGAACTACCAACAGGTTACCAACATGCTTCATCAAGAGCAGCCGCAAAGGATAAATGCGGACTTTATGACTCGCAGATTTCACTGCTCCACTGTGCATGAAATTAATATTGAAACTGAAAATCTATAACATGTGCTAATGGAAGATTAGGTCACGGATTCCTACCTCAATTATGATTAGCAGGCACAGGCTTTTGCGATGATGTACTCATCATAGGACATAGAACATAGAACATGGAAGAGTACAGCACAGGAACAAGCCCTTCGGCACACAAAGTCCATGCTGAACATGATGCCAAGTTAAATTAATCTATTCTTGCACGTGATCCATATTCTTCCATTCCATGCATATCCATGCACCTATCTGAAAGCTTCTTAAATGCTTCCACCACCACCTCTCGCAGTGTGTTCCAGACACTCATCACCCTCTGTGCAAATAAAACTTGCCCCGCACATTAAACTTTGCCCCCCTCACCCTAAAGCTATGCCCTCTCGGCTTTGACATTTCCACCCTAGGAGAGAGATTCTGTCTGTCTACATCCATGGAAAGAGTGACTACCCACTTGTAGCACCAGTGTGAAGAAGGGGTGCGACCCGAAACATCTCCTGTCCATGTTCTCCCGAGATGCTGCCTGACCCGCTGAGTTACTCCAGCACTCTGCGGCAGTCTGAGCGTGCATGGCCATAAGCTGAGGCTGAATGATCAAAATGAGACTTTCATTTCAGCACCCAGATTTCAGCTGTTTCCTCACTGGACACTGAGATATGTACCTTCATGCATGGTGTGCAAATGTGCTGTTGGAATTGGTCATCACTTCAATGCAGTAAGAGATGGCCTCTACGTTTGACTCAAAGTTCAAAGTCCAAGTCTGAATTGGTCCTCTTCACATCTTGAGATTGCATACAAGCTTTCCAGCATCCAAGTATCAAACTGTACCCGCATCACTTTTCATCTACTGTCCGATCTTGAAAGGAAGAGGGAAACATTGTTTGAGTGTTATGCAGTATGAGTGATGCAGCTGTCGTAGTTGTAAAGCTGGCAATGTGTCTGTGCGAGCGGAGTGAGGCTTGAAACAGTGCTGTGTGATGATGATATGAAGTATACACCTGATTGATTGAAATTGGTGGCAGGTGAGTAATGAGCATTTGGTGAATATATCATCGGATGAGATTATTCATGCATTTTGTGTCAGAAGGTGTATTTACTGACCTTGACCACTTTTGTGAGGTTGTCAAACTTATTGCAACTGAGATCCAACCTCCGGGGGCTTTGCTCCATATGTTGACCTCCACAGCTATTTAATAATGGCTAGGTAGCAGTGAAGGTCAAAGCATGGAGTATAGCCTTTATGTGTCATGTGAGGGCTATACATGCCAGGTATGTATGGTCATGTGTGAGGGCTATACATGGCAGGGTCATGTGTGAGGGCTATATATGGCAGGTATGTATGGTCATGAGGGCTATACATGGCAAGTATGTATGTTCATATGTCAGGTAACTTATCCCATGGAGTGACAGGTCATTTATCATCTTTGTCATATCCTCCACCAAAACCTGTAGTACTTCATCCAAAAACTGCTCAACTGTTCTCTCATATGGTGATGCTTTCTTCACTCGTTGCTAAGTCAGTTTCCAAGCATGATGCCACTTCCCATTAAAACATTAAAAGACTGGCTTTAGTTTAGTTTTAGTTTAGTTTAGAGATACAGCGCGCAAACCAGCCCTTCGGCCCACCGAATCCGCACCGACCAGTGATCCCCACATACTAACACTATCCTACACACATTAGGGACAATTTACACTTCCAAGCCAATTAACCTACAAACCTGTACGTCTTTGGAGTGTGGCAGGAAAATGAAGATCTTTCACGTGGTCACAGGAGGAATGTACCAACTCCATACACACAGCACCCACAGCCGGGATTAACCCGGGTGTCAGGAGCTGCAAGCGCTGTAAGGCAGCAACTCTACCGCTGTGCCACAGTGCTGCCCTGAACGTTAATGCAGTTTTGTACTAACATTTGATTCCTGTTTATACAGGGGTCCAATGGCAATATACTGCCTAACCCGCTGAGTAACTTCAGCAACTTGTTTTTATTTTGCTTTGTCACCACACTATCTGATCCCAGTATTCAGGTTTGAGATTTAGCATCTTAGTCCCACTGATTTTAGATGTAGCCGTGGAAAACAGGTAGAAGCAGACTGGGTGCTTATCCAGTTGAGTGTCCAATTTCCTTGTTTATGCATTTGTTACTAGTGGAGTGAAACGAATGTTACTTTGAGTTCCTTTGCCTTGACAGTGAACAATAGTTTCATGCTCTATGAAGTTGCAGTTACTTCCCTGGAGTGAAGCCTAGCAATATACGTGGAAAAGCTTTTCCCACTGAGAGTAGGGAAGATTCAAACAAGGGGACATGACTTGAGAATTAAGGGACTGAAGTTTAGGGGTAACATGAGGGGGAACTTCTTTACTCAGACAGTGGTAGCTGTGTGGAATGAGCTTCCAGTGAAGGTGGTGGAGGCAGGTTCGTTTTTATCATTTAAAAATAAATTGGATAGTTATATGGATGGGAAAGGAATGGAGGGTTATGGTCTGAGCGCAGGTATATGGGACTAGGGGAGATTATGTGTTCGGCACGGACTAGAAGGGTCGAGATGGCCTGTTTCCGTGCTGTAATTGTTATATGGTTATATGGTTATATGGTTATATAGTGGTGGAATGTCAACCTGAAAGCTCCTTTGCAGTGATATCCAGATCATCAATGAATTCTGCCAGATTTAAAGTGGCCTAAGCGGCAAATTTATTCACACTGAGGATGGTGGGTCTATGCAACGTGCTATCAGAGGAAGCAGCAGGGATGAATCAACTACAGTGTTTAAAAGACATTTAGACATGTACATGGATAGGAAAGATTTTGAGGAATATGGACCAATGCAAGACAAATGCATCCAGCTCAGGAAGGCACCTTGGTCAGCAAGGACAAGATGTGCCAGACATGGTTCTGTGCTGTATAACTCTATGTCCTATCAATTGCTCTCTGGATCAACAGTAAAAATAGTAATTGGTATTCCTTAATCAACAAGTAGCCTCCACAAAAATATCAGCTAGCTTTTCAGACATAGACTTTGCTTCACAAATCCTTACCAACGATTTGATCAGTTGATAACTATCATGTAATCACTTATTTCCTTATTCGTGTATTTCCTTACAACACTGTAGCACAGGGGAAGAGTTGCTGCCTTGCAGCACCAGAGACCCAGGTTTGATCCTGTCTGTATGGAGTTTGTACATTATCGGCGTGACCTCAGTGGGTTTTCTCCGGTATCTCCATTTTCCACCCACACTACTAAGACATACAAGTTTGTAAGTTAATTGGCTTGGTATAATTGTAAATGATCCCTAGTGTGTGTAGGATAGTGTCAGTGAGCGGGGATCGCTGGCCGGCGAGGACCCAGTGGGCTAAAAGGCTGCACTCTATCTCTAAACTAAACATAGAAAGATGGCATTTGACCCAATGGGTTTATGCCCGGTTACAAAGCATTCCTATCAGTTCTATTCGCCCACCAATCTTCCTGCATCCTATTCATCCTATCTCACATGTCTATCAACTCACCCCAATTGGTTAAATTGATGGGCCTGTTATTATGTTAGAAGAAAAATGTTCACCTTGAACTCAATAGATTTAAATTGAATGACATTGTTGACAAAGCTTGTAAGTGCATGTTTAACATTTAGAACCAATAATTAATTTCTACCCCTTATCACCATCCTTCCGTTCTTGTATAAAACAATGACATTTGCAATTTCTAATTGAAAACTGTGAGTTCAGAAAATCTTGACTATGTGCAATCCATGTGCAATTTTTTTTTAATGAACTGGATGAAAAACTTTCAGTTGTTTGAGATTTGGTTACTGTGGGAGTGAGAAGGCGAATTAAATTGAAATGCAATTGGAAGTACAAGATGGCCATTGTGGAGAGAGCACAGATGCTTCACAAAGCTGTTGTCTCGTCCACGCTTAGTTTCTCCAATGTAGAGGAGGCCATGTTGTGTGCACAAATACAGTAGACCTGTTGAGAAGAGGGGCAGTGTATTCTACCTCACGTGAAAGAGCTGTCCACATCCTTCAATGGTGCCGAGGGAGGTGAAGGGAAGACTGCAGATGTTGGAATCTGGAACACAAAATAGAACACAGGAAGAACCCAACAAATTAAGCAACAGATATGGAGGAAAAAGGTGTCAAAACCCTGCATCAGGACTGGGGAAGAAGAGAAAGTTTCATGTTCATTGTTCATTGCATGTTGGTTTACTTCATTTGATTCATTCAGAGCAAACACTTAACTATATAATCAGTTTTGTCTTGTAATGGCAATAAATATTTGCTAGACATTATTTCTGCATTCAGTTAGATGGCCCTGTAGCACAGAAAGAACCCATTCAACCCATCAATGTATTTTCCTGTGATAGTGCATTCCCTGTTGTCTCAAAAAGTGCAAAACACAAGGACAAAATGTGGCAGGTGGTAGAAATCCCAATGTGGCAGGCACTAGATGTCCTACATAATCCAGGAAAGCCTGAAATATTCAAAAGAGCAAAAATTATTTGTGAAAAGATAGACATAAAAAACTGGAGTAACTCAGCGGGACAGGCAACATCTCTGGAGAAAAGGAATGGACGACGTTTTGTGTTGAGACCCTTCTTCAAACTGAATACCTTCTCTCCTTCTCTCCAAAGATGCTTCCTGTCCCGCTTAGTTACTCCTGCTTTTTGTGTCCATCTTCGGTTTAAGCTTCCATCTGCAGTTCCTTCCTACACAATAGGATTAATAAATCAGGTTGCTGATCTATCATCAGCTCTTTTCAATTTGAAAAAGCCACTTTTCATCACATTAGAGTCAGTATTGGGGTTGCTGTGCATTTCATAAACCTAATACAAATAGATCATAGAGTCATAGTGATACAGCATGGAAACAGGCTATAATAGTTCCACACTGGTCCCATCTGCCCGTGTTTGGTCCATATGCCTTCAAACCTGTCCTATCCATGTACTTGTCTGACTGTTTCTTAAATGTTGGGATAGTCCCTGCCTCAACTACCTCCTCTGGCAGCTTGGTCCATACACCCACCACCCTTTGTGTGAAGAAGTTGCCCCTCAGATTCTTATATAACCATATAACCATATAACAATTACAGCACGGAAACAGGCCATCTCGGCCCTACAGGTCCGTGCCAAACACTTATTTTCCCCTAGTCCCATCTACCTGCACTCAGACCATAACCCTCCATTCCTTTCCCATCCATATACCTATCCAATTTATTTTTAAATGATAAAATCGAACCTGCCTCCACCACTTCCACTGGAAGCTCATTCCACACAGCTACCACTCTCTGAGTAAAGAAGTTCCCCCTCATGTTACCCCTAAACTTCTGTCCCTTAATTCTGAAGTCATGTCCTTTGAATCTTCCCTACTCTCAGTGGGAAAAGCTTATCCACTAAGATTCTTATCCACTAAGAATCCAATAAGATTCTTATTAAATATATTCCCCTTCACCTTAGGTTCGATTCACCAACTGTGGGCAAGAGACTCTGTGCATCTGCTCGATCTATTCCTCTTATGACTTGATCCATCTCAATAAGATCACACCTCATCCTTCTGCATTCCAAAAAATAGAGACCCAGCCTACTCAACCTCTCCCAATAGCACAGACCCTCTAGTCCTGACAACATCCGCATTAATCTTCTCCGTACCCTTTCTAGCAAGAAAAGATAATTTACTAAATTAATCAAAATAAGTCAAAGAACAGAAACATAATTTTGTTATTTTATAGTAGGTACAAATTGTATTAAGATGTACAGTAGCATAGAATGTACTGCCGATGCTGGATTCCTAAATAAGACACAATGTGCTGGAATAACTCAGTAGGTCAGGCAGCATCTCTGGAGGACAGGGTTAGGTGACGTTTCGGTTCGAGACCCTTCTTCAGACTGATTGTGGTAGGGGGGAGAAAGCAGAAAAAAGTGGGGTGGAGCAAAGCATGGCGAGTGATAGGTGGATATAGGTGTGGGAGGGGTGGTTGATTGGCAGAAGATAGTGTTCCTGCCTCAAGGCTCCAATGATCCAGGTTTGATTCTGACCTCTCCAGATGTATCGATGGGAATTTGCATTTTCTCCCTGCAACTGCATATGTTTTCCCTGGGTGCTCACTTTTCTCCCAAATTCGGCATGTCCCTCACAACTCTCACCAACTTGGACAGATGCATCATAGAAAGCATTTTATCAGGATGCATCACAGCTTGATTTGGGAACAGCTCCATCCAAGACCTCAAGAAATTGCAGGGAATTGGGACGCAGTCCAGACCATCACACAAACCAACCTCCCATCCATTGACTCCATTTATACCTCACGCTGCCTCGGCAAGGCCAGCAGCATAATCAAGGATGAGTCACACCCTTGCCACCCTCTTCTCCCCTCTCCCATTAAACAAAAGGTATAGAAGTGTGAAAATGCATACCACCAGATTCAGGGGCAGTTTCTTCCCAGCTGTTATCAGGCAACTGAATCATACTACCACATCAGAGAGCAGTACTGGACTACTATCTACCTCTTTAGTGACCCTCGGACTATCCTTGATCGGACTTTGTTGGCTTTACCTTGTACTAAATGTTATTCCCTTTCTGCTAACTGGTTAACACTCAACCAAAGCTTTTCACTGTACCCCTCACTCCATCTATCACTGACCAGGCTTTGCTCCACGTGACAATAAATTAAACCGAAACAAAAAAAACTGAAACGATATCCGAAAGAAGTCCTAGCTGATAGGTTACATGTTACTGTAAATCATCCCTAGTGTCAATAGGGCGTAGGAAAATTAATGATCAAGTGAAAGAGCATAGGTTATAGGAAATTAAGGGAAATGAGATTGCTGTGTTGTTGTGAACCGACATAGACTCGATTCTCCAAATGGCCTCTTTCAATATCAAACGGAAATATGAATCTGTACTATAAAAACAATATATTTGAGAAATTATGAATAATTTTAAAGCAAAGTAATGCACGCTGTGGTAGTTTGAAGTAAAACTGAAAATTCTGCTTGGGCAGTTGAAAATTCCCCAGCAATTTTCTTTTGATTTTGGTTTTATAAATATTTTAGTATGTGCTCTGTCCTTAACGTACCTTATAAGCTCGCAACAGGGATAGACATAGACATAGACATAGAAATACAAGTAGGCTACCATGAAAGTACTGTGATCACACCTTTAAAATAATTCATTAGCTATGAAATGGTTTGGGATGTGGAAGAAATGTGATAAATATAGTTCTTCCATTGGAGTGCCACATTAGAGCATATGAGAGACAGAAAGAAGATAGGATGTTTTGTCCAGGAACTGAAAACTCTTCTTCAACGACAATTTCAAATAGATTTCCGATTTTTAAGTTCCTCCATATTTAGTCATATCATCAAAACTTCATTGCAGGACAGAAGGGAACAACATGGCCAATCAAGTCAATGCCAGCTCACTATAGAGTAATTCCATCCAATCCCATTCTCCATTTTATCCTCATAGGTCTGCAAATTTACTTTGCATGAGAACCCATGTAATTTCCTTGTAAAATCGTTGATCATCTGTGCTTCAAGCTTCCTTAAATGCAATGAGTTGTAGTTCATACAGACCCCGTATCTGTTGCAGAAGACCTTGATTGTGTCCGCCTAGTCTTTGCACCTTCAGTTTTGAGAAAACCTTTTCCTTTGTATACCTTATCAAAATCTATAATAATCTTATTCACCTCTATCTACCTTCAATCTCCTTAGCTCTAAAGAAAACAAACTTTCCCGTTCCATCTTAATCATAGCTAAGATTCTTTAGCCCTGGAGCCAGAGCACCCTCTTAAGGAACTTTACATTCTTTTGAAAGAACGTTGACCAGAACTAGATACATCCTCTGTTTGCTGCCAAACTATAATTTGAGAAAGATGCAGCATAACTTCCCTACTTCTGAATTCTATTCCATTATTTATAAAGCTCAATAACTCTCTCAGTATGGACTAACACTGTAAAAAATTCATGCACATTAAAGTTTCTCGACTTCCCAACATTCTTTAGAACTGTATTATTTTATCTGTTACCTCTCCTTATCTCTTCTGCCAAAATACATCAACTCATATTTCATAGTATTAAATTATATCTGCCACATGTCCGTCCATTCTGATAGCCTGTCTATCTCATGTGGCACTTGATTTGTATCATCTCATGTCTAACTCATATAGATATACCTACGTTCCTATGCTCCAAAAATAATACCTCAGCCTCTCCAATATTACTCTTTAATTCAAAACCACCAGCCCAGGTAGCATCCCAGTGAATCTCTTCTGTGCCCTTTCCAAATTAATATTATATATATAATATGTATGCATGTATAATATATATAAATTCATAGAACCAGCCAAAAAGAGCTCCATTTATCAATACATCAAGGAATAACGATTGATGGGGAATAGAATGGTCATTATATTGAAGGCCACAGGTTGCTTATTAAGGAAGAGAAGGGGTAATTTATCATGATCAGTCACAAAGAACGTATTTTGTGACTTTGCTAAGGGCTATTATATATTGTGACCAAATTATAATTGGAAAGATTATAACAAGGAATTATGCAAATGTATGCACAGGTCCGATTAGAAAATGTTCCAGGACTTCGGAGAGGTTGAAGATGATGCGATTATGTAAAGACAAAGGTATTGAAGGTGATGATAATAGATTGGATTATGGGATGTGTGGTGGAGCATTGGCCGCACCCAAAGAGGAGAAACTATTAACAACTAGACTAAGTGGGACCCGTTGGGTCCCTGTCACACAGGAGGCTTGGTCCCCCAATGCAATAGTCCACCACTCACCCATAGCCCCCAAATGCACAGGCGCAGTTCATTTCTCCTCATCCCTAGCACTTTCTCCCCCTCCTCTTCACCCTCCCTCTTCTTTCCCCTCTCCTCCTCCCCTCCCCTATCTCTCCCTCACCTCTCTCTCCCTCTACTTTCCCCTACCCTAAGTCACTCCTGTAGTAGCCATTTAGCTTAACTCAGTATGTAATAAACTATAAGCAGTTAGCTTTGAATGTTATCTGCCTGTAATTATGTGGGTGGGATTTATTACGTAGTTGGAGGCGTGTTTGCGGCTGGAATTCTTGCGCAGACGCTAGTAGTTTTTAGTTTTAGTCTTGAAAAAGCATGGGTGAGTTCACAGCTTTTGACCATGCATGAGTTTGACTATGAGTAAGATCAAAATGTACTTAAACAAGAAGTAGTTTGGATGAATATCTCACTGTTTTTACTACTACAATAAAGAATCTATTAATCAAGAGACTGTGTTTTGAATATTTATCTTTCAACGCCTGAATGTCTCGTGGAGAGCTCGTGGATGCGTAAAGAAACTATCTCCTTGCCCCTGTCTTCAATCATAGTGATTAGAGGAAAATATTCCTTGAACAATATAATAATCTGCCACTACATCTAGTCGAAAGCTACCTTACAGACAGGATGTAGAAGAATTGGTCCCATAGAAGAGGGACAGAATATTGGGCTGGATCTCTGGAGAGAGATTACTACCAGAAGAATTAGTTCCAGAAGAGGAACTGAAGACTTGTTCCGAGGAAGAGGAACTGAAGAAGATAGATCTCAGCCAGAGATTGGCTCAGAGATTTATCGACAGACTTATCTGGAGATTGAAAACTTCACCACGAAATCGTGAGTAGAACAGCTATGTATTGATGTTGTAAATTTGAAAGCTGGAACGCTTTAATTTAGAACAACTTCTTAAAGAGATAGACAATAGGTGCAGGAGTAGGCCATTCGGCCCTTCGAGCCAGCACCATCAAGATGCTGCGACAGGTCGACAGATGTCGTGTTTTTAAAAAAAATTACAGTCTCTGATAAAAGAGTCTGGAGAAGCAAGTTCTGCTAAGTTTTGGAAGGCAGCCAAGGGCAAGTGAGTGACTGGAGATCAAGGTGCTGGCCTTGGTTTGTTTTGAAGTTGAGATAAGACACATTCTTTCTGAACTGAAGTCACTTCTATACTTTGAAAATATTTGGATGTTTTCTGGAAGTCCAGTTTGTTTTGTTTCTTATCTGATGTATACAGAACACTCCGCAGAATGTTTATCAATACTGACTGAAGCAAACTGAAGAGGCCCTGTTTGTCTAATTAGCAGCTTTGGCAATCTGCCAAGACCTGTTTAAATCCATGGAGCAAGATAAAGTAGGTGAGTTTAAGGAGACACAAGGTGGGGGAGAAGAGCCAAAATATCAGATGAGACAAACGAAGCTCACTGAAAAGGCCCAAGTTGCATTTCTGGAGAAATGCCAGAATGAGAAAAACAAGCTATGGAAGCGGGTTATCGATTTAATAGGGTTAGAGGAGGAACTCATGTGCCTTGAAGAGAATGTTGATGAAGTAAAATAGTAAGATTAAACGAGAACTTACCAGTTTGAAGTTTGATCTGTATTTTATGAGGAGTTGCGATGAGGGTATTACGTGAAGAACCCGCTCAGTGCGCAGGCGCGGCATACTTCCAAGCAGCGGTGTGGAATCACAGATAGACACAGTTATTTTGAAGTAAACATAGTAAAGATAAGGAGACATCAATTTATTAGTTTGATCCATATAATGAGGGTGGGAGCGGAGGGCACGTAATACCCTCATCGCAACTCCTCATAAAATACAGATCAAACTTCAAACTGGTAAGTTCTCGTTTAATCTTACTATTTTACTTCGGAGTCACGTGAGTGACTACGTGAAGATTTCAAAGCTCTGTGATTTCAAACCGTGTAACAGTTTCATTTCACTCACTGCCGAAGTTCTTGAGGGAGGAAGTGTTATCGTAATTAACCAATGAGTCTATTTGTAGAAAAACACAATGGTATTTTTTAAACAATAACAACAAAGAATTAAGTTGCTCCCCTGGGCTTAAATTAAATATTTGCAGTTCGTAAATCTTTACTGCAAATAAACCAGGTTTTGCCAACGGCTTATTATAAAATTTCTGAACGGTCTTTTCCCTTCCCACCATCCTGCTGTAGCCAGGATGTGGTCTATAGGCATGTCCATTCTTTAGCCGTCGACATGGATGCTGCCCTGGTGGAATAAAATTTGTACGTGTTAGTGTTTATCCCAGCAGTTTCTAGCACCTGCTTGAGCCATCTCGCAATGGTTTGGCTCGTACCCCACCATAAGGTTTTTGTGACTGACCCACAAGGCTTTTCATCTCCCTCGAATATTCTGGTTGTGTCTATGTAGGATAGTAGGTGGGTCATGGCACATAACCGTGGTTCTGGTGGGTAAGCCACGACTGGATTAGGTGTTCCTGGTCTGCTCTGTTTGACCAGTCGCTGGATAACGACAGATCTGGTCTGGAGCTGTGATCATGTTGTCCAGTCGCAATAGGTGTAGTGACTGGACCCTCTGAGCGGATACAAGTGCCATCAACATGAGCGTCTTTAGTGTAGCTTGCTCAAGGCCGGGGGATCTGGCTGGTGGCGATTCCCTGAGATACGTCAGGACCACACTGATATCCCAAATATGGGTATACCTGGGCTTAGGGCTTGATATTATAAATGCCCTTCATCAGTTTTACCACCAGTGGATGGGATCCCATCGCCTGTTGTCCTGGCGCTGGTTTGAGATAAGCGGAAAGAGCACTCTGCGCTGTGTTGATGGCACTGTAGCTGATCCCTACATCGTGGTGTAGATAGGCCACGAACTCCAGTATGTTGGTGGCTGTAGCTGTTGCGTATGTTGTCCATGTTTCCTGGCAGTACTTCTCCCTTTTTTGATGCTGGTTAAGTACTGCCTCTTGGTGGATGTTCGAAGGGATTCCGACATGGTGGTGATGGTTTGTTTGGACAATCCCAGTTCCAGGTAAGGTCTGTTCAAACTTGCAACCCAGACGTTTAATTTTCTCATGGCATGGGTGTTTAGCTTACCTGATAGGTAAGTAGCTGATAGCCAAATATGTCTTTCGACACACCATTGCCAAATCATGTTGACCAATTTGTCGCATGATAATGATTTTATGCCACCCATATGGTTAATATAAGCCATCACCGTAGTATTTATCAATTTGTAACCGAACATGCAAGTGCTGCATATTAGATACCTATGCTTTTAAACCATAAAAGGCGCCCAACATCTCTAGATAGTTAATGCCCAGTGTAAGTAGTAATGATGACTCTAGGTTAGTCCATCTACCACTTGTGCTGGATATGGAGTTAGTCGCTCCCCAGCCTTGAGCACTGGCATCTGTTTGAATAACTAAAGTAGGGTTAGTGATAAAGATAGGGCTGAAACTATGCCAAACGTTTTCTGCCCACCACTGTAGCTCTGATATTGCTTCAGTGGGTAAGTTCATGACACGATCATAGTGACCTGTATGTCGTTTTATTGCCCGTACCTTTGCTCTCTGTAAATGTTTTGATAGTGCAAAGGTCCGAATTGTGTAGCCGGAAATGCTGCTACCATTTCCCCAATTACTCTTGCTACTTGTCGAATAGTTGGTCGCTCGTTGACCATTAATTTGTTGCATGATTGTGCTAATTCAACCATTTTTGCCTTTGGCAAGGTAACAGTCATATGGACTGAGTTAATTGTGAAGCCCAGGTAGTCCATGATAGTGGATGGCTTGAACTTAGATTTATCTGGATGTAGGACGAACCCCAGAGTTTCGAGGAGCTGTTTTGTAGCTGATACTGCTGCCACAGCCAATTCCATCGTTTTCCCTACTATCAGAATATCCTCCAGATATGCCATGACAATATGTTTTTGTTTTCTTAGTATTGCCATGGCTGGGTTCAATATTTTGGTGAATAATCTTGGGCTGAAGTTAGCCCATAGGGCAATGCTTTGTACCATCCAGATAAATTTTAGGTATCTGCGATGATCCTTGTATATGGGTACTAGATAGTAAGCATCTTTAAGATAAATGCTTGCCATGAAGTGTCCTTTGGAATTCAGTTGTTTGGCAGTAACATATGTCTCCATTTTGAAATGTATATACTTAACAAATTTGTTTAGTGATGTTAAGTCAATGATGATGCGACAGCCACCATTTTTTTTGGTTTTAGTGAATATATTCGATACAAATTCCAAAGGTTCATGTTTGGTCTTTTCGATGACCCCCTTTGGTTAAGTCTCACCAGTTCAGCTTGTCCCTCATGTTTCTCTTTGACGGAGGGAGAAATACCCTTTGGGGCCATTGTTGAACTGGCGGCGTTTTTTCTGACATGAATTGTATTTTATATCCACTAATGCTGTTGAGTATATACTTGTCACTCGTGACCATACCCCATGCTTCTTTAAACAAGTGTAATCTCCCCCCTGTTAATAAAGCACCCTTATTCTCTATATGCTGGTAGGGACCAGACCCACCTACCTCCATGGTTATTGCCGATTCTGTTTCTTCATTTTCCTGAAGATTTTGTTCTGACGTGCTGGCGATGTTGGGGGGGGAGGCGCATTTTCCAGAGGGTCCGCTGCGGGCCCTGATCTAAAAGATCTTTGGGGATAATGTGCGGACCACAAGCGTTCACCAGTCCCATATTGCGGACGTCGACTGGTGGATGACGTGGGGTGCTGCCGCTTGGGTATCGGAGGTCTTGGTTTGCTCGTCCCGGGGCCTGCCCTCATTAGGCCGAAAGTTTTTGATGCTTCCTGCATCTCCTTCAGTTTTTTATTGAAATCTTTCCCAAATAGCAGCGCGTCCGTCTCCGCAGCTGGGGCTTTACACAAGCCAGCAAATTTGGGATTGAGGGCAGGTCTTATGTTTCCCTCCGGAGATTGTTGATCTCAAATTGTGTGGTACACATTAATGCCAGCACATCCTGCTGGCAGGTATCCATCTCCGTGGTCTCCACGGAACGAGCAAATGCTGTGATGGCCGACGTCAGGAGCCTTAGGATCCGCTGTAGCTTGAGTTCTTGGGTCCGGATGTGTGGCCCACATGCCCCCAGATTTGGCTGTGGACACTTTTTACTTTGAGGGCCTCACAGTTTTCTGGTGCTGTGTGTTGTTTCAGCACCTCAGCGAGCACCTTTTCCAGTAATGGTTGATGCTGGCTGCCATTCTTGGTTCCAGCGGTGCTCCAGCCCGTGGGGTTGCTACGAGCGGCCCATCACACCCAACAGCTCTTCATGTTCCTGCACCCCTGGCATACTCCCGAATTCGTCTGCCTGCCCCTGTTCCAGACCAGCCCAGCCCTGGTCACCAATGCTAGCCTCCAGTAATGAGGGAGCAGAGGGCAGTGTACAGAACACTGTGGAGGGGGTGCCTGACCTCCCTCCGCGAGAGCGCTCTTTCTGCGCATCTCACTGGAGCTGCTCCAATTGCTGTTGGATGCAGCTCAGGCGGCTGTCTCTCCTCCATTTAGGTGGAGACATGTCCCCGTCCGACAAATCGGACGCCACCGGCCGGATGCCTGTTTGGATGGCTAGACATCCAGCCCGCAGTTCAGGCACTAGCGGGACTGGGCTCGGCGCGGTGATGGGGATAGCGGAGCGCCCGGTAATTGTTCCTACCGCCTTCTTCTGGAGCTTTTGTGCCTTGTAGTAGCGAGAGCGCCCCTCAAGCAGCGCGTCTCGCAGGCACCTGCTCCGTGAGCCGCTCCAGCGGCTCAGGCGGCTCTCTCTCCCCCCATGCGGGTGGAGAGACGTCCCGTCTGACATGGGGAACACCTGCCGGATGCCTCTCAAGTGGCTATGCATCCAACCCGCTGCTCAGGTACTAGCGGGCTGGCCTCGGCACAGTGTCGGGGAATTACGGAACACCGGGTAACGCTCCTACCGCCTGTTGCTGCCCCCCTCCCCGACGGGAATACGTTCCTCCTTGAACGGGGGACAGTTTTGTTCCAGAGCCTTTTTCTCTGCCTGTAAAAAACACAAGCAGAAAAAGGCTCACCTGTAAAAGAAAACCCGACCTCAGGGTACTCACCTGATGGTCCGGTTCATTCTGTAGCGGGAGAGCCTAACTCCCGTGGCAGCCGCTGTTGCACTGCTGGCGTAATGCCGCGCCTGCGCACTGAGCGGGTTCTTCACGTAATACCCTCATCGTGACTCCGAAGTAAAATCTAATCATGGACGACTGGCCAGCCTCTGCCTTGAGTTTGCACAAAACCACAAATTATTACTGAGCCTATCACAGCCCGATGAGGAAGGCGAAGAGCGTAATCAGTGGTTTCAAAAAACGATTGGATATCTTAACAGCATCTTAGCTGAAGTTGATCAAAGGACCGCGTGTGCTAGAGCAGGAGATGCTATGCAACAAGGTGTCGAAATCACTGCCTGCCATTTTGAAAGGGACCCATTAATCCCTACTCTTTATTTCCTGTCTGCCAACCAATTTTCTATCCATGTCAGTACCCTACTCCCAATACCATATGCTCTAATTTTGCCCGCTAATCTCCTTTGTGGGAAACTTCTCAAAGGCTTTCTGAAAGTCCTGGTACACTACATCCACTGGCTCTCCCTTGTCCATTTTCTAGTTACATCCTCAAAAATTCCAGAAGATTAATCAAGCATGATTTCCCCTTCGTAAATCTATGCTGATTCGGACCGATCCTGTTACTGCTATCCAAATGTGCCACTATTTCATCTTTTATAATTGACTCCAGCATCTTCCCCACCACCAATGTCAGGCTATGGTCTATAATTCCCTGTTTTCTCTCTCCCTCCTTTCTTAAAAAGTGGGATAACGTTAGCTACCCTCCAATCCACAGGAACTGATCCTGAATCTATAGAACATTGGGAAATGATCACCAATGCGTCCACGATTTCTAGAGCCACTTCCTTAAGTACCCTGGGATGCAGATCATCAGGCCCTGGGGATTTATCAGCCTTTAGTCCCATCAGTCTATCCAACACCATTTCCTGCCTAATGTGGATTTCCTTCAGTTCCTCCATCACCCTTGGTCCTCTGGCCACTAGTACATCTGAGAGATTGATTGTGTCTTCCTTAGTGAAGACAGATCGAAAGTACCTGTTCAACTCGTCTGCCATTTCCTTGTTCCCCATAATAAATTCACCTGTTTCTGTCTTCATGGGTCCAACTTTGGTGTTAACTAATTTTTTCTTCTTCACATGTAGAAGCTTTATTATCCTCCTTTATATTCTTGGCTAGCTTACCTTCGTACCTCATCTATTCTCCCCGTATTGCCTTTTTAGTTATCTTCTGTTGCTCTTTTAAAGTTTCCCAATCCTCTGGCCTCCTGCTCATCTTTGCTATGTTATACTTCTTCTCTTTTATTTTTATATTGTCCTTGACTTCCATTGTCAGCCACGGACGCCTCTTACCCCTCTTAGAATCTTTCTTCCTCTTTGGAAAGAACTGATCCTGCTCCTTCTGTATTATTCCCAGAAATACCTGTCATTGTTGTTCCACTGTCATCCCTGCTAGGGTTGTTTTCCAGTCAACTTTGGCCAGCTCCTCCCTAATGTCTCCATAGTCTCCTTTGCTCAACTGTAATACTGATAGTTCTGATTCTCCCTCTCAAATTGTAGATTAAAACAAAAGATTATGGCCACTACCTAATGGCTCCTTTACCTTGAGTTCCCTTATCAAATCTGGTTCATTACACAACACTAAATTCAGAATTACCTTCTCCCTGGTAGGCTCCAGTACAAGCTGCACCAAGAATTCATCTCAGAGGCACTCCACAAACTCCCTTTGCATCTCCTGATTCTATGTCACCTCTCGCAAGGGACTGAATTCCATTTCTTACCAACAGAGCTACCCCACCCCCTCTGCCCACCTGTCTGTCTTTTTGATAGGATGTATACCCCTGAATATTCCGTTCCCAGCCCTGATCCTCTTGCAGCCATATCTCTGTAATTCCCACATCATACTTGCCAATTCTAACTGAGCCTCAAGCTCATTCACTTTATTTCTTATACAATTGAATGTTGCCAACCTGCAATATGCAAGCTTTTGTGGAATCGACCTTTAGCTGCAAATGGAATATTTCCCTTCAGTGGTTGTAGTAACATTGGAATGAACGCAACATGAGAATATGACAGGAATTTGCATTGAGGTTGTCATTCCACAGGGAAGCAAGACAGCAACATGATAACACTAGGTTGCGTTAGGTCAAAGCAGAAGGCAGAGGAGGAAAGGGCATAAATTGTGTATTTTCTGATACATAATATTAAACTGAAGCACAATATAAATGAAGGCTCGGCAACCACAGGCAGACAGTTAAGGGCCTGTCCCACGAGCATGCGGCTCCATGCGACAAGCACGACCTAAGCGACTCCATGCGGCAAGCGCGACCTAACTTGGTCGCTTGAGCCGTACGGCCTCGCGGGGCCGGTCCCACTTCGATCGCTGGAGCCGTATGGAGTTGTGCGGTGCTGGTCCCGACATCGTTCCGTAAAACTGACTGTGTTTATAAATTCCGCGCGGCAACGGCCTGCCAGCCCGCAGCCGCCTCGACGACGTACGTCACGCGCGAACTACCCGCGGACTTCGCTCGAACTTCATGTCACTCACTCGACCTCCGCGAGGCCCCCGCTTCTGGTTTGATCGCGCTTGCCGCATGCAGGCGCATGCTGGTGAGACCGGCCCTTTAGGTCGTGCTTGCTGCATGCAGGTCGCATGCTTGTGGGACAGGCCCTTTACTGTCATACAACGTGAAACTGAAGGCATAGATAGGATAAACGGACAATTACCTCTTTCCCAGGGTGGAATGTCAATAGGCAATAGACAATAGGTGCAGGGGTAGGTAATTTGGCCCTTCGAGCCAGCACCGCCATTCAATGTGATCATGGCTGATCATCCCCAATCAGTACCCCGTTCCTGCCTCCTCCCCATATCCCCTGACTCCGCTATTTTTAATCATCGCGCGGGGTTCCGAAAAACTGACCGTGGTTAGTTAGAGGGCATAACTTTCAGGTGAGAGGGGTAAAGTTTAAAGGAGATTGTAAGGAGCAAGTCTTTTCCACAGAGGGTGATGGGTGCCCAGAACACACTGCCAGGGGTGATAATGGAAGCAGTTACGAAAGGGTAATTTAAGAGGATTTTAAATAAGCACAGTGTCATACTGGGAATGGAGGGATGTGAATCACTTGCAGGCAGAGGATATTAGTTGAACTTGACATCATGTTCGACACAGACATTGTGGGACCATAGGCCATACTATTCTAGATTCTATGTTTTACGATGAAAGCCTTGAAGGTAACTGTAGCCCCAGTTGTTATACAGCTGGCAGTTTCCTGGCAGTTGCCATTATGTATCATACCACACCAGTTATCCATTATCCATTACCTTTCATCTAGACCAGCAAGTTAGAGGAGAGCTTTTGTGAAATAAGGGGTGTACCTGCTGGATGACTCATGCCAAGAACCAAGCACTGCTGTATGGGAGTCACCCTGGAGTTAAAGTTTTCATTAAACAAATCACAGCATACGTTAAGAAAGGAGCAGCCCTGGAGACAGTCTTATGTATGTACCCAGCTTTGTTATAGATGTTCAGTATGTGCCACAATTATCCCAATCAATTGTGGCGGCACGGTGGCGCAGCGGTAGATTTGCTGCCTTACAGTGCTTGCAGCGCCGGAGTCCCAGATTCGATCCCGACTATGGGTGCTGTCTGTACGGAGATTGTACGTTCTCCCCGTGACCTGTGTGGGTTTTCTTGGAGATCTTCGGTTTCCTCCCACACTCTAAAGACGTACAGGTTTGTAGATTAATTGGCTTGGTATAAGTGTAAATTGTCCCAAGTGTGTATAGGATAATGTTAATGTGGGGGATCGCCGGTCAGCACGGACTCGATGGGCTGAAGGGCCTGTTTCCTCACTCTATCTCTAAACTAAATCAGAATAATAACGGCTTGAAGCTGTGACAGAAGGGAGAGCAAAGTAACCTGAGGCATGTTACGTAACACCAGTAGACAGTAGTCACTGGTTAATCCACATTGTTGCTGGTGACTAGGTAAAAAGCTTCCAATAATCCACAAAAGACATTTGAAATAACGATGATGAGCTGGAGGGCATTGTTGCTGACTGCTATAGCTCACTGTCAACAATAACAGTCTTAGCCAACTAACCAAATGGCAAGCAGGATATTTAGTATACTGTCAACAGGATAAAAGTCAGCAAGAGTCAATAGTCAATAGTGCTTTTTATTGCCGTGTATCTTAATTGTTTACACAGTAAAGTTATTGTCCATACAATCGGTCCAGTAGAGGATCATCATATTTTGTCTACTCATCATACCTCCGATTAGTAATAATCTACTGAGCCGCATGCAGAAGGCGCCTTGTTTTGGTGCCATGTTCAAAGCCCACGCTCTAGTTTTTACGAGCAATGCCCGTCCTAGGCAAGTCCCAGGCTGATGCTGGCCTCCAACCATCTCCTTCCTTGGACGCCACTTCCCTCTCCTCACCCGTCCTAATGGAATCAAGGGATATGGGGAGAAAGCGGGATCGGGTATGTCATGATCATATTGAGTGGCAGTGCTGGCTCGAAGGGCAGAATGGCCTATTCCTGCACCTATTTTCTATGTTCCAATGTTTCTTCTCTGAGGCTGAACAAAGTGAAAGAATATTTCAATATTCTGCAAGGCCATTCACTTGTTGATACTGGGAAAGGGTTAAGGAAGAGCTTCTTGCTGCCTATTAAGAAGAATCCCTGAGCTCATTCTTTCCATTACCACTTTCAACATTCTGCCAGAGCAGCAGAGGCCACCTACACATTGTCCTCTCCTTGCAATTGTTGCAACATTAAATTCAATGTAAATTGCAACCAGCAATGAAACACCAATTCTTTCAGAAGTATAGGCCAAAATGTTCTGCAGCCTTGGAATGCATAAAAAAAACTCTGATTTAGAAAGTTGGGTATAATTATTTGTTTGGATTTTTGAAGCAAAACATAACATAAAATAAATAATTGCATAAAATAATAGTTTCCAGACTTCACTCAGAGAAATGCAGTCAACATACAGTATGTTTGTATGTTGATAACTATATTTGTCTCGAAATTGGATCCATCTGTGCACAACGTTATGCACATATTACATATACAATCTGGTGTATGCATGTTAGATTACACATGGTTATTCTGGGTTGATTATTGGGAAAATGGTCCAGGTAATTCTGGGGATGATTCAACTCTGAATGGACATGTGACATCGGATCAACAGCTAATAATGTCATAGATCTTGCGCAACAGATTCCTCTACTAACAGCGGCAAAGCCAACTTTTGGGGGGAAACCTTTGATCTGCAGTATTAAAAGTACAACAGGTAGTTTAGTTTTAGTTTTAGTTACAGCGCGGAAACAGGCACTTCGGCCCACCGAGACCGTGCCGACCAGCGATCCCCACACACAAACACCATCCCACAAACACTAGGGACAATTTACACTGATACCAAGCCAGTTAGCCTACAAACCTGTACGCCTTTGGGGTGTGGGAGGAAACCGGTGCCATTCCTGAGAAAACCCATGCAGGTCACCGAGAGAACATACAAACTCAGTACAGGCAACCACCCATAGTCAGAATGGAACCCAAGTCTCTGGCGCTGCAAGGCAGCAACTCTATCGCCGTGCCATCATGCCACCCAAGTAGTATTCAGGAATAATAGAGTGATTAAATGATCTGCAAAAAAAAAAAAAAAAGTGTTCGGCACGGACTTGAAGGGGCGAGATGGCTTGTTTTCCATGCTGTAATTGTTATATGGTTATATGGTTATTGTCTATATTTTGCACACAGCATCTACACTTTTTAATAATCAATATTGTGTTACATAATTCCATGGATTTCCCTTCATTGATCACAACCTTTATTAAGAAAAATCCATAGTGAGGTGAATAGAACAATTGCTCACCCTCCATCAGCCCACACAACATTGTCTTGGGGCAATTAGATGATTACAATAGAGAGTAGAAGCCCAGACACAATGGGAAGCAACATTTACCTCCTCCCTTGAGCTTCCCTTCGCCTTTCCGGCAGTCTTTTCCATTACCATTCTATAAACGACAGGACAATACTGATTAAATGGTGACCCCCTTTACGGGAGTACACACAACAATGGCACAGCAGCTGTGAACTCCATGCAGAGATCCCTGTGGGTATCACAGAGGCCCTGTTTATAGCGATGTTACGAAACTTACCTTCAGTGGAGCTGTAGTTCTGCCACTGGCCGTGTGCTCGAATTTGGAGCCTTTGCGGGGGTGGTGGGGGGGGGGGGGGGATTAAAATGCCTTTTCTCCTGCTTATTGGAGGCGGCTTTCCTCGGGCTGCAAAAGAACAATCGATCGGATCCCGATTTTTTAATTTATTTAATCGCAAGACAATTTAATAATGACATTAAAATAAAAAGCGACTTCTAATGCCCTCAATGCTACAACGTGACGGATCGCATGAAGGGGACAAAACATAATGTAAGTTGTTTATTTTACATATAAACGTGTTTCTCGGGATTGCTTTAATCTAATTTTCCTTTGTGAAAATGTGATTTGGGCCCCATACGAACCGGCAGTGTTTTTCCTGCCGATATGGGGTTCAAATTCACCGTAAATGCAACGTTCCAATCGATCGCGTTCCAGAAGCAAGATTAAACATTAAATTCCTTCCATCTGGGATAAAAATTCATGACAATGAGATTTAAATTCATGTTATATTGTGAATTCTTATGTGAATGGAACTAGTTTGTTATTTGGATACTTAGGCTATTTAAAAAAAATATCCTTTTCTTAAAAAATGGAATCTACAGGATATTGTTAATGGGAAAGTAGTGGGCAGAAAGGCATGCCATGTGCAGTTTGAAGAGCAAAAACTTGTAGTTTACAATGCTAAAATTGAAAAAGTGAGAAAAAACAAGGTGTACAGAGTTGCTTATTGGTTACAATCTGAGGAGTATGATGATGCTACTGATTATGATATGCCTATGTACCAGCTAGCAACTGATCTTCTTCATAAAGACTTGGTCTATTGCTAGAAATTGTAATTTATTTACCTATCTGTTATGGACAGAGCATATTTATACAATAATATTAAAGTTCTGATCTTGAGAATATCACATTTTTGAATTTTCAAGGCAGTCTGGGTGTTTATTACTATTTCCGTCACAACGATCAATTTTGTAATTAACTACAATTAGGTAATTAACTAATTATATGCTTTAATTTCAGGTCATCCAAGTAAGATGTTTTATATTTGTTTCAGAATGCTTCAATCTATAATAACTGAACATTTCATTGTTCTCTTAATTTTTAAGAAAGTTATGGGCTTTTGACTGTCCTCGATCACAGCTTTTGTGTTAAGTCAATGGAAAAGCAATAGGGAACAAGATGCTAATTTCCAAGTATGAAAATGGCCATAACCTTTTTAATACTGAAGATATGAAAGTGAATTAGGTGTCAAATTAAACTTCTTTTTATGCTTTATCTGATGAGATAAATTGCAGACTTGATTTTTTAAATCTCAAAATGTTGTAACATTGCTACTGTTTAACACATGTATCTGCATGCTAGTACTAGAATGCAACACTTAGCATGATGCCCAACATGACAAACATTTTTCAGATTAGGGCGGGCATTAGTACTACAATTTAAGTGGGTGGATTCCAATTTATAAGCAATTTTGTTTCATTTTTCTTTAATGTTCATACCTTAATTGAAAAATGATAATGATATTTTCATTGACATTTTTTGTTAAAAAACAAAGCCATAATAGTAAGTAACACATCAGGTTCTTGTATTGTTTATCAATTTTTTTAATGAAGCTAGAACAGAATGTACATTAAACTTATGGAGTAATAGATGTAAGAAATTAATTTTAGCTGCAGTTGATAAAACATAACAGGTGTAGAAAAAACAATCTGCAGTTCCGTAATTCCATCATGAATTTCATTATGTCCATTAAGAATGAATAGTAGCCCAAACATAAAAAAATATGTAAAACAGAGTGCTGACAAACAACTGGAAGTAATAAGATAAAATTAATATGTTATAAATGTCCAGAAACTTGATACTCATGAGCATTTATGTTATGCTTCTTCCTCTTGATTTCTAAGTAGCTTTTAAGAAGAAAAAAGTAATGCAACATCAAGGTTGTATCCCATGATTGCCAAATGTAGTGATTGTTTTTTCACTAGCTTTGATCTTCTACTCTTGATTTAAATTGCTAACAGCGTTGAAATAAACAGTTAATTCTTTTTATCATTTTGTAAAGTATTGGATTTCAAATATTGACAACACTTGTCAATGCAAATTGCCATTGTCAGCATCTGAAATTCTTTAATCATGGAATTGATTATGGCATGAGCTTTGTGTCGATGTGTTTTACAGTAACAGCTTGAGTAAAATAGGTTAGCATTTCAAGATGGCTCACTTCGCTGATGTAGTTTTGTACTTGAAAAGAAATCCAGGAAGTGAGTAGCTGCTGTAATTCAGGTGGTCATATCGAGTTTTGCAGAAACTAAGAAATGGAAAACAGGGCAGTGTGCATGTGGCAGAACAGAGGTGAGATAGACATAAAGTGCTGGTGTAACTCACCAGGTCAGGCAGTATCTCTGGAGCAAAAGTATAGGTGACGTTTCAGGTCTGGACCCTTCTTCAGACTGTAAGATAGCGGCTAAAACCTATTGATTCTCAGTAGAGATAGGGGCAATATGATGGCTCAGGAGCACTTTGAACTGCAACCAAGAGCAACTATGTGGTTTTAATAATGATCATTTTCACCTATCACATAACCAATTAAACACCAATAATATTATGATCTAATCGGAGGCAAATACTGAAATACGACTGAAATCATTACTCACCTGCACGTTGTCCAGGATGGATGAAATGGTAAGTACACCAGACCTATATATTCTCCTTGTATGGGTACAATTCCTCACTTACTATTGCAATTTCATATTGACGAAGATATAAGAGGGTTGCTGTACTGAACCATCTATGAAAACATCCACAAGGGAATATTTGCAATCATCTGAGTTAAATGTCTAAATCTTTCTGTATTCATCAAAAGAGAAATATGCATACAGACATATTCAAGGTCTGTTATGGATGAGTGTGGCATATAATTGAACACAGTTAAGAGAATTGAAGAAAAACCTTTGGGGCTCTTCTAGACATATCAGCTTTTCTGTAGGGAATGTTAAAGGTAGAAACACAGCTATCACAATCTGATTTGTAGTTGAATGGAACTATTCATAACAACAAACATCTTTTTATAACTGGAATGAGTTCCAAAACATACACTGTCTTAAAAGGTCATCTAGTGGTAATATGGGGCAAATGTCTTCACCAAGCCTACAAGGCATTCCATTTGCTGGAATCTTGGGGAAAAGTCCTGGAGTAACTCAGTTTGAAGTTTGGGTTCAGTTTGAAGGAGGGTCCCAATTCAAAATCTCACCTATCTATTCCCTCCACAGATCCCGACTGACCCACTGAGTTACTCCAACAGTTTGATTTTTATAATTGTCAGGGATTAAATTACTTTCAGTTACACCCACGTCTGAGCCAGGAATTTAATAAATATCAACAGATAAAAGGTGATAGTCAACCTCTACTTGAGTTGTAAGATTAAATATGTTAATACAATGGTTGATTCAACAATCTCTGATGCTTTCTCTACATTATAACATTATACCACATTAAACTCAAAAAACATATTCACCCAGAGAGTTGTGAATCTTTGGAATTTGCTGCCACAGAAGACAGTGGGGGCCAATTCACTGGATGATTTCAAGAGAGAGTTCCAGAGAGAGTTTTCCAGAGAGAGTTAGATTTAGGGCTAAGGGAATCAGGAGATATGGAGGAAAAACCAGAACTGGATACTGATTTTGGATGATCAGCCATGATCATATTGAATGGCGGTGCAGGCTCGAATGGCCGAATGGCCTATGCCTGCACCTTTTTTCTATGTTTCTATACAATCCATCCAATGCATTTATCTATTTTCAGTAAATATCCTGTCATTTGGATTGGTAATTAAACTAATTATTATACAAAGGTTTGTGCAAAAACACAACCTCAGTTTAGTGACTGAAATTAATTGTTTATTGTAATTATCATCTAGTAACTATACTTATCTGAAAACTAAAGTTGCATGATGCATAAGGTGAGGTGTTATATTAATATTTATCATCTGTATTTACTGTAGCGAAATACATGGTTGCCAGGGTACTCAGGGAAGGTAACAGTGATGTCTTAAAGAGACTCCACATTACAGAAGAGGAGGTGCTGACAGTTTTAATATGCATTAAGGTAGATAAATCCCCAGGACCCGATCAAGTGTATTTGAGAACATTGTTGGAAGTTAGGGAACAGATTGCAGGGCTACTGGCAGAGATGTTTGTATCATTAATTGCCATATGTGAGGTGCCATAGGCTGGAGGGTGGATAACTTCACACAGTGAGTTGTGAATCTGTGCTTTTCACCCAGAGAGTTGTGAATCTGTGGAATTCACAATTCCGCAGATTCTACTCCTACACAGATTCCACTCCTGCCTACTCCTGCACCTATTTTCTATGTGTCTATGTTTCTAATGTTGTGCCTTCATTTATGAAAGTCTGCAAGAAAGAGCCTGGGAACTATAGACAAGTGAACCTTACATTGTTATTGGATGTTATTGGAAGGGATTCTGAGAGATAGGAAAGCTTTCGAGGGAGATGGACCAGGCATAGACAAATAGGACTATGTGGGTTAAGCAACTTAATCGGCAAGGACATATTGAGCTGTAGGGCCTGTTTCTATGCTATATAGCTCTATTTAAGAACACTGATGATTAAGAACATCTCAAATGATTTGCAAGAACATGTGGATTCTTCCAATATTTCTTAATGTGAATCATTAGTGGATTAATGGGAATTCATCTCGTATTTATTTGCATAATGGCCTCTTTCCATCTGTGAGTGAAAAGAGCTGCAGTAAACCAAAGCTGCGTGTAGCCAGTATTAGATCATACAGTCCCGTACATTTTATTGGCATGTGTTTCTGACGATATATCAGTATTTAGCTGAGTTCCTCCCAAAGATTCAAGATAATTTGACAACATACTGAAGATACAAAGATAAAGTAATTTTAGCTGAAACACTTATGATTTATTGCAGGTGAACAAACAGAACCATTTGAACTTATCCATCCTACTAATTAAGTAATGCTAAATTTTGACATAGTTCCCACTTTAACCGTAACTTTAGAAATTAATTCCACTGTTTCAAAGTTCATAGTCATAGAGTGATACAGTGTGGAAACAGGCCCTTCGGCCCAACTTGACCACACCAGCCAACATGTCCCAGCTACACTAGTCCCACCAGCCTGCGCTTGGTCCATATCCCTCCAAACCTGTCCTATCCCTGTACCTGTCTCATTGCTTCTTAAACATTGGGATAGTCCCAGCCTCAACTACCTCCTCTCGCAACGTGTTCCATACTTCGAGTGAAAAAGTTACCCCACGGATTCCTATTAAATCTTTTTCCCTTCACCTTAAACCAATAACCTCTGGTCCTCGATTCATCTACTCTGCGCAAGAGACTTTGTGCATCTACCCGATGTTTTTCCTCTCAGTTCTGAATGAGCTTGTAATTTTTTTTGGCTCTTTGTTCTAGATTTATTGCATTTAATCTTACTTGTATGGCCTCTTACTTGAAACCCACAAAGTGCAAAGAAAACACAGCTTCTATCAACTTTGTCCCATTTTTTAATGATGTTATGCACTTTTATCACATTATCCCATAACAACTAAATGTGCTCCAAATCTTTCTGCCTTTTGTTCTATTTGTGTTTTTCCATTCCATGCAACAAATTTGGTATTTCAAAACACAATGAAAAACATAAAGATCTGAAGCATATTTGGTGCAGTACTCATTTTGAATAAAAATCTGTCTGATACTGCCTGAAGCACTGTACCTGAGATCATATCAGGTTTGTTGATGTTTCACATTTCCATAATTTAATATTTTTCTATCTTTTATTTTCCGTGCCTTTTCTGATAAATAAAACTAAATTCCATTAACTTGTTTTTTGCCACATTGACAGCCTGCAATGCTCTGTGAATTCCTAAATCACTCTGCACTTTGGAAGAATCAAGTGATTTCCATTCAGAATATTCCTACAATAATTCTTCCCCTTCTTCCAATCTAATCAATATCACTTCTGTCATTTCCTATTATTTTCCAAAGAATTAACATTGCCTTTTTTTTGACCATCTGCAGGTTTTTAGTTTTGTTTAAAGATTCAGCACGGAAACAGGTCCTTCGGCCCACCGAGTCCGCGCCGACCAGCGATCCCTGTAAACTAACCCTCTCCTATACACACTAAGGACAATTTACAAACACCGAAGCCAATTAAACTACAAACCTGTATGTCTTTGGAGTGTGGGAAGACACCAGAGCACCCGGAGGAAACCCAAGCAGGTCGCTGGGAGAACGTAAAACTCCGTACAGACAGCACCCGTGGTCAGGATCTAACCCGGGTCTCTGGTGCTGTAAGGTAGCAACTCTACCACTCCTGCCGTGTAGATTTTGAGAATACATTTCAAAACTTCAAATCATTGATTTAAAAGTGAACAGAAGGGCACTCTGCAGTCCTTTAATCCCATTTGTTCTCCATCTCCTAAATTCATATTTCTTAAATGTCTCTAATAATAAACTGTGATGTTTTCAAAAACGAATCTAAAATCAATGTTAACAGAATGTGGCAAACAGCAGCCGCAGGCCAGATTGAAATTAGCTCTTTGATCCTATCTAACAGACTTTATATTTTGCTTCCCCATCAAGTGATACAACCAGCTCACCAGCAGGAGTAATCTACATTCATGAGGTGGCAAATAATTTAGCAAATAAAATATTACTCGAACTTATTAGAAATCCTTTACTTTTGTTTCAACCACAATTAATTTTGTTGTGTTTGAAGAGCTCCCTTTAGAGAGAGAATGGGAACAATTAAAACATGGTTTTTGTTTAATTATTTAAATGTAACATTGGATGTCTGTGAATTTACAGCTTGGAAACTCAGCATTTGATAGGGTAGGTTGGACCCAGGATGTGAAACACTGCTGAGAGATGTCAAAAGAAGTTCTCCAACAGTTATACCTAAGTGTTTACAACATAGCTAAACACAAACTGCCGGAGGAATTCAGCGGGTCAGACAACATTTGTGGAGGTAATGAATAGGTGATATTTTGGGTCGAGACCCTACTTCAGAGTGGGTTCAATTCAATCATAATTACTCCCATCACCAGTTTCCAAAAATGCCAACTCTACTATAGATGAATAACAGTCTTCTTTAAAAACTGTTATTTTAAAAGAATAGCAGTAAAAATAAAGGAATTAAACTTTTTTTTGTCTCATGGATTGGGGATGGGGTGGGCTGGGGAGTGGTCTAATCTTCAAGGGATTTCTATAAAACATCCGTCAGTTTACAGCCAAAACGGAGCCAAAAAAAGGAAAAATTATGAGGCCTTGCCAATTACAATTCTTTCTGGAGGTGTGATGGCATTCCAAATTCACACCTTTCATCACTGTCACCTAAGTGATACTGGGCACTAATTGTACCTGTTTGCAATAGCTTCCAACAGTGCAGCCATCAGGTTTTTTTTTCATCTATACATTATTGAAATGTTGACATCATGTGAAATGCCCAAATTATGACTTCTTCAGGATCTTTAATAAATTCTCAGTCTTTGTGGTTTTTCCTAAAATATATGAATGCCTATTCTAACACTGCATTTTAGTTCTCTGAATCCTGCACAATTTGGGACCATAGAAAACCTGGTTGTAATTGGCAACATGAAATCATGATAAAGTAACAACCTGCACAAGCCATTAGGCAGTAAACTGCAGTAAACTGCCATAAAAATACCCAACCCAAAAAATCTAAATGTGCAAAAATGAAGAGTAAATCCTGATTTATTTTCCAGTTGAATTTGTTTCAAAACTATGTCCCATTTGTAGGACAAGGTTTTGAATTCAATTGTTTACATAAATATGTGATCTTGCATTAAGTATTAATTTTCTCATGCATCGGACACAAGTTGCACAAACTGCACGGCACATTGTGAAGTAAAAATGGGCAATATTTGTGCAACATTACAATTGAGTCTTGGTGTGTGGTATCCATGGCCGTCCGAAGGGGAGGGGGGGTGCGGAGGCCCGCCAGCACCCCCCCCCCCCCCTCATGCCACCCCCCTTTTTGAAAAGCTTCGTACGGGCCTGGTATCGACACTAATTTATCTTCTTGTTGATAAAAATCAAATGATTGATAACTTACCTGTACATAATAGTTGAAGACAAATCAGCAGATTGAGCTAAATAACTAATTCACTCAAGTGCATTGTTCATGAAAAGATACAGTACACAAATAGAATAAAACAACTGCTCACCGCCAAGACAGCAATTTGCTGGTGACAGATATGATTTCACTCATCCCTATTCAAAGCATGTCATTAGCTTTTTACCCCAAAGAACCTGGGCAATCTTTCTAGCCTTCAGTTATTTCTCATTATACTTAAAGTCATAATGATTATTTTTATCTCTGCACCTGGCTAATCTCTTGTGCATTTCTTACATTTTGCATTTTTGTTTCATATCTTGAATGTTTATGAATGTTTCCTCTTACCTTCTTTGAAATGTTTAAGAAGGAACTGTAGATGCTGGAAAATTGAAGGTACACAAAAATGCTGGAGAAACTCAGCGGGTGCAGCAGCATCTATGGAGCGAAGGAAATAGGCAACGTTTTTCAGCCCGAAACGTTGCCTATTTCCTTCGCTCCATTGATGCTGCTGCACCCGCTGAGTTTCTCCAGCATTTTTGTAGATCTTCTTTGAAATGTTGGGCATGCCCTTTGCAGCACAATTAACACTCTTCATTGCCATGAAACCGTTAGTCTTTTCAGCCTAAAAGGCCTTCCTATCAAGACTTCATCAAATTATTACGATTGATTCCACTTCACTTAGAAGCCTTCCACCCCTCACAGATACATTCTGTAATCCAGTTGATTTTACCAGTTTATTTCACATCCTTTCGTTAACTTTGGAACAATCAACTCCATTTACTATCTATTCCAATACGACCTCATATTGCTCAATATGGAAGATTGTAGCAGTTATCTTCAGCAGAAATGAATGCTGTAATGGGCCTGTCCCACTTACGCGACTTTTTAGGCGACTACAGGAGACTATGAGGTCACCACAAGGTCGCCACATGTTCGCTGGAGGTTGCCGAGGTGTCGCCTGCATGGTGGTGAGTAGTTCCCACATTCTCGTAATTAGTCGCGGTTTCATTCTGCTTCCAGAATTTTTACGCCATGGAGAGTAGCGAGAATTCTCGTGACGTAGGTAGGTGCAGTGGTAGTGGGTTGCCAGGTAGTCGTAGGTTGTCATAGGTTGTCGTAGGTTGTCATTGGGGGAAAAAAAACTTAATGTTAATGTTCGATGAGCCTATCTCTGGCTTCTAAAAGTTGTCTCCACTCCTACTCCCCACCCCGCCTCCCCCCTTCTCCCACCCCCCCCTCTTTTAAAGGACTTAAGTTGACCTATCCGCACACTGTGCCTTCACCATCTTAATTACAGCGCCAACCTTCCTGTTCATCGTGGTGTGTGTCTGTAGCACATTGGCTTTGCACCGTGTGAATTTCACTCAGACAGTGCTCCCGCAGCTTGCCCTGTCCCCCGCCTGCATAACTGGCTGGTGAAGGAAGCGATGTGTGTGTGTGTTCCACTCTGGCAGTCGCCGTTCCAGTCGCCAGTTTTTCAGCGACCTGCTACGACTTGACAATCCCCGGCAGTCGCCTGAAAAATCACCTGTGGCACAGGCCCATAATAATTCAATTCAAGCTTCTATCCAAGAAACAGAGTTACATATTTCAAACCCAATTGCACCCATTGCTTCATGCATTTATATGATAGGAATTGGATACTTTGCGGCCACCTCTAGCCCAAATTCATATGAGACAAACCAGGGGATCATTCTCTGCAAGGAGATTGGTTCTGAATGGATAGAGAAGAAAAATATAGAGTTATCTCATTGCACATTCATTGGCATTGCAAAAACAAGAAGTAACATGTACATTATATGGGATATTTTAATGCAGTTGCACGTTCATCTGAATTGTCAATTATGGGGACATTTAGTGAATTGTGGAATCATTGAGGGGTTTTAACCAAAGGATAGGGATCTGCCTGGTGGATGGATCAATGGAAAGGAATGAACAAAATAACAATAGGATAGCTTTAGGATATTTTTTTTGTTTTCATATTTTCATGTTGCTAAATAGCATATTAGGATAACTTGTTACACTGCACAGATAACTTAATTGGACCCATGCCTCCATCTCTTAAACTGGGAAATGTTTTTAAGCTGTAACTGCTAGTTGAAGTCATTCCATGAATTTGGGAAGATTGTTGGGACAACGGTGCCTGATTTTCAGTCAGGCCTCTGAAGGTCTTGGCTGCAAGGTGAAGGAAATACACATGGTTCTCTTCCAAAGATAGACTATAGACTAAACCAGGCAAGTCTTTCAGCAAATGAGAACATTGCCAGTTACAAATTTCAAGGATGAAGATACTGAGACAAAAATTGGTGCTGATTTCACATGCATGGTCAATCTTTGTGTGTATACATTGACAAGTCTTCTCCCCAGCATTTGGATCACCAGCCTGGCACCTTTCTCCATATTGCATGTTCTCATCATTTAACTATCAACATGCCCCATCAATCCTGGCTGGCACAGCCCTCATATGACAGACACTCATATATAAAGCCAGTTCAGCCCTTACTAGTCGTGCATTCCTCAGACTTTTCAGCCAAGGCCAGCACAGCACCAGGCCACATTCAAAGGATTTCACTGACACGATCGGCTGGTCACCCCGCTGCTTTTCACCGCCCTCAGATCGCTCCGTGCCTCGCGTTCGGGCTACCACCCCGCCCCTCTCCTCTCTCTCTCTCTCTCTCCCTCTCCCCCTCTCTCCCCCTCCTCTCTTCCCCGTCTCTCTCTCTCTCTCTTCCCCGTCTCTCTCTCCCTCCCCCTCTCTCTCTCTCTCTCCCCCTCTCTCTCTCTCTCACTCTCTCCCCCTCTCTCTCTCCCTCTCTCTCCCCTCCCTCTCCTCTCTCTCCCTCTCTCTCTCCCTCTCCTCTCTCTCCCTCTCTCTCTCCCTCTCCTCCCATCTCTCTCCCCTCCTCCCCCCCTCGCCCACCCTCCCTCTCCTCCTCCCCTCCACCCCCCTCTCCCTCTGTCTCCTGCCCTTCTGTCTCTGCCTCTCTCTCTGTCTCTCCCCATTCTCTCTCGTGCCCTCACTCTCTACGCCTCGCCCTCCTCCCCTTACTCTAATAGACGCGCCTGCGAGTTGGGGAGCTATGCGTCAGTGCATCGGGCGTTATGGGGTAAAAAGAGCAAATTAATTAATAATAGTAATATCAAGGGGGGTAGTTAGTGTGTGTGTGGGGGTGGTTAGTGTGTGTGACGGCAGCATTGCCAGCCCCCTCCCTCCCCCGCAAACACGCCTTGGGGGAACAGACCCAACGGGTCTGCACTTGGTCTAGTATACTTATAAAATTCTCTTCGAAACCCCGACGTGGTAACGGTGAATTTTTACATATTCCGGTAGAGATTTACCTCATGATGTTGAAAATCACATCATCTGAAAATTTGATTTATTATTTCCCCAGTTATATCTTCAAATTCTTCACCAATCTGAGATTTGTTTTAAATCTAACGAGCTGAAGCAAGCTGATGACAGCGGCCAGCTGTGCAGAGTTTTCAATGTGCAGACTGCTGGCCACTGTTTTCCACTAGCTGCGAGTTACGTGGCCCAGCTGCCCTCTCCACCCCCCAGGGCTCTGTATTAAAGCCGCTGAACAGGTCGTGCTGCGCGCTCCTCTGGGCTCCTTGAAGTTCTACAACATGGTGGCGGCAGTCATTATCACAGCGCGGGCGCGGGGAAGCGCGGTGGAAAAATGGCCAATGCGGCTGTCACAGGGGAAGACCTCCTCTCCGTCTCCTCTTCTCTCTCTCTCTCTCTCTCTCTCTCTCCCAATAAA